>NC_089285.1:14626200-14966200 GCF_963678975.1 Dysidea avara
GCCCTGTGCTGATACATTTTTGGTCCAGTTAAGGCTGTGCAAAGTTAATTACGCGTTAATAATATGTTTCTGGTCCTACCAATTTCCTAAAATTGACCAGGTGACCAGGCTTTTATTCTTTTTTTGCAACTTTTTGATGTGATACACTAAATTAAATAGCAGTACATGGTATTGTAGGAAAAAACAAAGTTAATGTATAAAGTTAGTGCATCTTGAGTATAAAGTATTAAAATAATACATTCAGCAAAAAATGACCAGGAAGGGATTCAGAAACATATATAATTAACTTTCCTTTTCATGGCCTAAGATAAGTTAACTGCATGTTTATTCATTCAGTGCAGCTAGCTCTGCAGACCAGATAGCTAACTCAGTTGAGAATTACAGGCTGACTCTAGTTGGGGGGAGGCATGATGAATGGCCATGCAGTATTTATATACCACCATCTATGCAGAGGAGCCATTCTTATGGGAAAACATGGCGTCTGAAATAGAACTGAGATTTTGCTTTCCTTTTGGCATGGCCAGCAAATCAAGCATGCACCCAGCTAGGCTTTATGTTATGCCATGCACAGTATAACACTAATGAGTGTTAAACTGTGACTGTATCTGAAGTTGATAAGTCACACAAAATTTTAAAGTCCTTATATTAAAGCTGGTTGTAGCTACGATCATGTAAGTTAGCTTTAAGGTGATGTTTCTTCCTGTGGGGCATGTGATTAGTGGGAGATGATAGTTCACATTTAGTTATTTAATGGAGCATTATCATCTCCTACATATCACATGCAACAGGGGAATGTGTATATGCAGTGACTGTTCTATTGTAGTGGTATAGAGACTGACTGCTCTCAGTGATTAGATTTTTTTTTGGGGGGGGGGGGGGGGGGGGTAGTCAATCTATAGTGAGTCACTGATCTTGTTTGTTATTACCAAGTTAGTGTGAAGTTCAACAGCAGTACAACAGTTGGCACAATCAAAAATTGTGAACTTTCCACACATAAATAGTAGCTAGCTGATGCCATGTATTTATATAGTGCCATCACAGTTTTGACGCTTTTGTACAGAAAATTATTAATTGATATTATTAAAACATGGTATAACTCATTGAAAGAAACAACTTAATTGGTTGCATGTACATGTTATTTGAAGTCAATAGGCAATTTCATTCCAAAGTTACGATGACTGTAATTATCTACACTTGGGGTATAAATTATCCATGGGCAAAGATATTCATGCATGGCTATAATTGGCTGCAGCACATGTTGTTGTAGACCTTCAGTACTGGTCACTGTAAAGTGTTAATAATAAATACCTTAGGATTAAGGAAGAAAATCCATCCCTCCTGGAGGAAGACTGAGTGTGGCCCCGACTAGACATTGGGTGACCTGCAGTTCGATTCCTGGGGTTGGAGGGATTTTTTTCCTTACTTTGGCCCCTTTTCTGTTACACCTTTCCAGCTACTGTATAAGTCATTAAGTCTAAGTCCTTGAAACTAGGTTAGGTAATCCTAAGGCTGCAGCACATGTTGTTGTAGACCTTCAGTGCTGGTCACTGTAAAGTGTTAATAATAATCTAATCCAAAACAGCCAAGCTGTAAAAAAAGTGTGCGGCCCTCAGAAAGGCTATGGTGAAAAAAGATGTGAAATCCAAGGTCGCGGCCAAGAAATGGCTGTGATGGTAGGTTAATGGTAAAAATTTTAATAATGACAATTCAGGTAAATTTTGTGAAGCGGCACAAAAATTCACCTGAATTGTCGTTATTAAAGTTTTTACCATTAACCTACCATCACAGCCATTTCTTGGCCGCGACCTTGGATTTCACATCTTTTTTCACCATAGCCTTTCTGAGGGCCGCACACTTTTTTTACAGCTTGGCTGTTTTGGATTAGATTTCATTTCTTTTTGTATTTGTATACCCCAAAGCCGGCCTATGGCCAGCTTTGGGACTTTTTTAACCTATGTTTTTTTTTCTTTACTACAGGAAGACGAAAAGATGAAGTAGATGTATATACTTTAAATATTTTATCAGTAAATGTACAAATTATATATATAATACATATGTGATCGGATTTGCGAAAAGGGGTCTTCCACACACATCCAATTTGCCAACTTTGACAATTGATAACTTAAGATTGGAAAGAGCTATAGCCTTGAAATTTGGGCAGTGGTGATTTCTTTGCAGCTGAACTCTCTACATGATGGTTTCTTTGTAGCTGAACTCTCTACAAGGTAATTTCTTCTAGCTGATCTCTCTACAGGGAGATTTTTTGTAGCTGAACTATCTATACAAGGTAACTTATTCTAGCTGATCTCTCTACAGGGTGATTTGTTTGTAGCTGAATTCTGTATAGGTGATTTGTTTGCAGCTGAGCTCTTTACAGAATGGTTTCTTTGTAGCTGAACTCTCTACAAAGTAACTTCTTCTAACTGATCTTTCTACAGGGTGATTTGTTTGTAGCTGAACTATCTACAAGGTAATTTCTTCTAGCTGATCTCTCTACAGGGTGATTTGTTTGTAGCTGAATTTTTTACAGGTGATTTGTTTGCAGCTGAGCTCTTTACAGAATGGTTTCTTTGTAGTTGAACTCTCTACAAAGTAACTTCTTCTAACTGATCTTTCTACAGGGTGATTTGTTTGTAGCTGAACTATCTACAAGGTAACTTCTTCTAGCTGATCTCTCTACAGGGAGGTTTGTTTGTAGCTGAACTCTCTACAGGTGATTTGTTTGTAGCTAAATTCTGTACAGGTGATTTGTTTGTAGCTGAATTCTGTACAGGTGGTTTCTTTGTAGCTGAACTCTCTAAAAGGTAACTTCTTCTAACTGATCTTTCTACAGGGCAATTTGTTTCTAGCAGAATTTTCTACAGGGTGATTTCTTTGCAGCTAAACTCTCTACATGATGGTTTCTTTGTAGCTGAACTCTCTACAAGGTAATTTCTTCTAGCTGATCTCTCTACAGGGTGATTTGTTTGTAGCTGAACTATCTACAAGGTAACTTCTTCTAGCTGATCTCTCTACAGGATGATTTGTTCGTACCTGAATTCTGTACAGGTGATTTGTTTGCAGCTGAGCTCTTTACAGAATAGTTTCTTTGTAGCTGAACTCTCTACAAGGTAATTTTTCTAGCTGATGTCTCTACAAGGTAGCTAGTTTGTAGCTGAACTCTCTACATGGTGGTTTCTTTGTAACTAACTTTCTACAAGATGACTTCTTCTAGCTGATCTTTCAATAGGGTGATTTGTTTGTAGCTTCACTCTCTACAAGGTAACTTCTTCTAGCTGATCTCTCTACAGGGAGATTTGTTTGTAACTGAACTTTCTAAATGATGGTTTCTTTGTAGCTGAACTCTCTACAAGTTAACTTCTTCTAGCTGATCTCTCTGCAGGGTGATTTGTTTGTAGCTGAATTCTGTACAGGTGATTTGTTTGCAGCAGAGCTCTTTACAGAATGGTTTCTTTGTAGCTGAACTCTCTACAAGGTAACTTCTTCTAACTGATCTTTCTACGGGGCAATTTGTTTCTGGCAGAATTTTCTACAGGGTGATTTCTGTGCAGCTGAACTCTCTACATGGTGTTTTCTTTGTAGCTGAACTCTCTACAAGGTAATTTCTTCTAGCTGATCTCTCTACAGGGAGATTTGTTTGTAGCTGAACTATCTACAAGGTAACTTCTTCTAGCTGATCTCTCTACAGGGAGATTTGTTTGTAGCTGAACTCTCTACAGGTGATTTGTTTGAAGCTGAACTCTCTAAATGATGGTTTCTTTGTAGCTGAACTCTCTACAAGTTAACTTCTTCTAGCTGATCTCTCTACATGGTGATTTGTTTGTAGCTGAATTCTGTATAGGTGATTTGTTTGCAGCTGAGCTCTTTAAAACTGAACTCAACCGGCTTAAGCCAAATAAATCTTGTGGCCCAGACAACTGTCACCCACGTGTGTTGAAAGAAATCAAAGATGGACTTATTTTACCCCTCTATCTCCTATTTAATAAATCGTTACAGGAGTCCTCTTTGCCTTCATGCTGGAAACTAGCAACAGTCACTGCCATTCATAAGAAAGGTGATACAAATCTTCCTAGCAATTATCACCCAATCAGCCTTACTTCAATATTTTGCAGAATGCTTGAGTCAATTATTAAAAATAGGATAATGTCTTACTTCCAAGCAAATGACTTTTTTTGCAATGAGCAACATGGGTTTCGTAGCAGGAGATCTTGTGAGACGCAGCTATTGACTGTTATGGAACACTGGACTAGGTGTATCGATGATGGAACTAGTGTTGATGTTGTGTACCTAGATTTCCAAAAAGCTTTTGATAAGGTTCCCCACAGACGTTTGCTGACTAAGTTAGAAGCATATGGTGTTAATGGCTCGATACTTCATTGGATTAAAGCTTTTTTATCAAACAGGAAGCAACGAGTAGTTGTTCGTGGAGCACTCTCTGAGTGGTCTACTGTCACTAGTGGTGTCCCGCAGGGTAGTGTGCTTGGTCCCATCTTATTTATTATATATGTCAACGACCTACCTGACTGTATACAGAGCTATTTGGGTATCTTTGCTGACGACACAAAACTTTATCGCCCCATCTGCTCATCTGAAGATTCCTCCATTCTGCAAGAAGACATTGATGCCACTTTGCAATGGTGTGACACATGGCTATCCTTCCTTAACCTTCCTAAATGTCACTACAGCACAATTGGACATTCATCAAACACAGAGTATTATTTCTCATCCGAAAATGAAGCAAATATGATCTCCATGGTTGTGGAGGAAAAAGATCTGGGTGTAGTATTTGATAAAGATTTGAAGTTTACATCTCATGTTAATCAAATTGTAATGAAAGCTAACAGGGTATTGGGAATTATTAAACGTACCTTTGCCTCCAGGGATGCCAACACAATAAGATTATTATACGTTACTCTTGTTCGCCCAATTTTGGACTATGCGTCAACTGTCTGGAACCCTCATCTTATGAAAAACATTCGTAAATTAGAAGCAGTTCAAAGAAGAGCCACAAAACTTATACCCTCCTTCTATAATTTGACATACTCTGAAAGACTCCAAGAACTTAATCTACCCAGCTTACTTTACCGTCGAACCAGAATGGATCTGATTATGACTTACAAAATCCTGAACAATTTAGTATCTGTGGACAAGGACTATTTTTTTACTGTTAATACCAACCCCACCCGATCAAATGGACTCAAACTTTACAAAAATCGCTTTAACACTGCTATTAGAGGTCATAGTTTTTCACAGAGAATCGTCAATGATTGGAACACCTTACCCCACGAAATTGTATCTGCACCTAATGTACTGATCTTTAAGACTAAAGTAGATGTATTTTTATATGACCGCCGGTTTGATTTTATTTAGATGTATTGAGATTGGTTTTTATAAGACTTTGTCTTCCTTGTACCAATTAACAAATAATAATAATAATAATAATAATGGTTTCTTGGTAGCTGAACTCTCTCAAGGTAACTTCTTCTAGCTGATGTCTTTACAGGGTCACTAGTTTGTAGCTGAATTCTCTACATGGTGGTTTCTTTGTAACTGAACTCTCTACAAGGTAACTTTTTCTAGCTCATCTCTCTACAGGGTGATTTATTTGTAGCTGAATTCTGTACAGGTGGTTTGTTTGCAGCTGAGCTCTCTACAAGGTAACTTCTTCTAGCTGATGTCTCTACAATGTCACTAGTTTGTAGCTGAGCTCTCTACATGGTGGTTTTTTTGTAACTGAACTCTCTACAAGGTGACCTCTTCTAGCTGATCTTTCTACAGGGTGATTTGTTTGAAGCTAAGCTCTCTACAAGGTAACTTCTTCTAGCTGATCTCTCTACAGGTAGATTTGTTTGTAGCTGAACTCTCTACATGATGGTTTCTTTGTAGCTGAAATCTCTCAAGGTAACTTCTTCTAGCTGATGTCTTTACAGGGTCACTAGTTTGTAGCTGAATTCTCTACATGGTGGTTTCTTTGTAACTGAACTCTCTACAAGGTAACTTTTTCTTGCTCATCTTTCTACAGGGTGATTTATTTGTAGCTGAATTCTGTACAGGTGGTTTGTTTGCAGCTGAGCTCTTTAAAGAATGGTTTCTTTGTAGCTGAACTCTCTACAAGGTAACTTCTTCTAGCTGATGTCTCTACAAGGTCACTAGTTTGTAGCTGAGCTCTCTACATGATGGTTTTTTTGTAACTGAACTCTCTACAAGGTGACCTCTTCTAGCTGATCTTTCTACAGGGTGATTTGTTTGAAGCTGAACTCTCTACAAGGTAACTTCTTCTAGCTGATCTCTCTACAGGGAGATTTGTTTGTAGCTGAACTCTCTACATGATGGTTTCTTTGTAGCTGAACTCTCTGCAAGGTAACTTCTTCTACTGATCTCTCCACAGGGCGATTTGTTTGTAGCTAAACTCTCTACATGGTGGTTTCTTTGTAGCTGAACTCTACAAGGTGATTTTTTCTAGCTGAACTATCTCTTTCCATAGTTGCATGAACTCCATACAAGGTAACTTCTTCTAGCTGATCTCTCTACAGGGTGACTTGTGTGTAGCTGATCTCTATACAGGTTTCTTATTTTTAGCTGATCTCTTGAATTCTCTTCAGGGTGACTGCTCTATTAGAATGACTGCTCTATTAGAGTATTTCGATCTCGCACTTGCTGCATCAAGTTGGATTTCGTGTTATAACTCCGTGGCTTTAAGTCTGATTCTTCTACACCATTGATGAGCCTTTCTAAGATGATTACTCCATCTGTACAACGATTTTCAAAGCATTACCCCAAGCGGTTTATCTGGTAGGCGTGGCAAGCAGTCGTTTTTTTATTAGCTAATCTCGATTGCGTAATTGTTACACAATGTTGGTTTTTTCGTTGTATCTTCCTGGTTTTTAGCTCGATTTCTTTCAAACCACAAAAGGTTTGAGGTTCAATAGTTAACCTATTCACCCACCGATTTTCAGCTTCTTCCCATACGCGGTTTACCCTGTAGGCGTGACAACATATTGGTGTTATTTTTCGTGAATAATCGCTCATAACTCTTTGCCTGTTTATCGTATTCCAGCCAAAGTTGGTACCGAGATGCGCCTTCATATCCCCCTTCTGTGTGCCAAATTTCAAGGCAATCGGATATGGCGTGCGAGTTTTATAGCAGTTTTTGTAAGTGTGCGACAAGAAAAAGAAAAATAAGAAGAAAAAAAACACGAAGAAACTGAGCCAATTTTTGAAGTCGCATATCTCGGGAACGCGAAGCGATTTCGCTCAAATTTGGAATGTGGAGTGCTGCAGTTGGGGGGCATGTCCACAGCAAAAATCGTCTTGTTTCATCAAGGAAGCACAGAGCTACGGAGGTGCGAAAATTGCGTTTTCTTTCTTCCTGTCAATATACTCACGGGTGTTACGCGCCGGCTTCTTGGGCCGCACGACACACTACCGTGTGTCTTGATAATAATAAAATAATAATAATAAAGCCGGCAACAAGGGGAATTTGGGCTTTTGCCTGATATATGTATGCCCTCATGCCCTTCCTGTGTTACAGCTACTAGGTGAATGCATAGCATTGAAGCTATCTAGTCTTATTGCATTTTTGCTTGCAAATTAAAGATATAGCAATGACTTATTCAGTACTGGGAGCTATAGACATTTCTCAACTGTATGTTATAATTTTAGGGTTAGGCACTACGGAAATTACTATGTGACGGCAAACATAAGTTATGTACAATGCGTTGGTACATCATTTGAATGATCCAAATCAGCGTTGAAACCGGGTCGGGTCATCCGGGTCCGACCCGGTTTACAGTCGATTGCAGAATTGTTGAAATTTCTCTTACCGTGCCGTAAACATTCCGTGGGCCGGAAAACTATTTGTAGTGACGCCGGATCAGCCGGATTGAGGAAAAAGATTAGTGGCTGTGTCATTCGTTCTGCTGCACTCCGGACCACGGGTGCGGCTGGTCCATCTGGTGTGGATGCTCGCTGTTAGAGACGTCTCTGCACTGGTTTCCACTCAGCTTCAAGTGAGTTGTGTGCTGCTTTGGCTTTGTTTGCTAGACGTATCTGTACTTCATTTATTTCCCCAGAAATTCTTTCCCCTTTTGTGGCTTGTAGGTTGATTGCTTTAGACAAGAGGCCAGGAGTGAGGCCTATTGGAGTTTGTGAAGTTGTGAGGAGAATTGTGGCCAAGGCAGTCCTTTCCGTCATCAGAGAGGACATCCAGATTGTGGCTGGTCCTCTGCAAATGTGTGCCGGTCAAATGGCGGGTGTGGAGGCTGCTGTTCATTCAGTACGTGAGCTTTTTGGTAATGAGGATTGTGATGCTGTTTTACTTGTGGATGCAAGTAATGCTTTTAACTCATTGAACAGGATAGTTGCTTTACATAACATTAGACAGCTCTGCCCACCCTTTGCTCCAATCTTGATTAATATTTACCGGTCTCCAGCTAGTTTATTCATTTCAGGTGATGTAATACTGTCGGAAGAGGGAACTACCCAAGGGGATCCGTTGGCCATGCCCTTTTATGCTTTGGCCACAATTCCACTTCTGAGGTGTCTCCCTTCGGGAGTGGAGCAGGTTTGGTATGCTGATGACGCTTGTGCTTGTGGGAAGTTGACTGTTTTGCGTAAGTGGTGGGACTGTCTGTGTGAAATTGGCCCTTCGTTTGGGTACTTTGTTAACACGACCAAAACTTGGCTTATCATCAAGGGACATTTGCAGCAGGATGCTGCTTCAGTCTTCAGTGGTTCTGGAATTAGAATATCTATGGAGGGCCGCCCTTATTTGGGGGCTGCTATTGGATCTGATAGTTATGTGAATAGTTTTGTTGTTGAGAAGGTTAAGGGCTGGTCTGCAGAGGTTAAGAGGTTATCAAGATTTGCGGAGAGTCAGCCCCATGCTGCATACTGTGCCTTCACCCATGGTCTATCCAGTCGTTGGCTGTTTGTTTTTCGAACAATTCCTTCTGTGTGTGATGCTTTTCAGCCACTTGAAGATATGATTCGCCAAGTATTTATTCCTACTTTAACTGGCTGTTCACCGCCCAGTGATAGTTCACGGCTCCTGTTTGCCCTTCCTGCTCGGTGGGGAGGCCTGGGTATTTTTGTCCCCACAAGAAGATGTGTTAGTGAGTTGGCTGCATCTCGTGATGTCACGGAACCTCTTAGCCAATGTATATTGAATCTTGATTTGAGTTTTGTTGAGGCTGTTGCCTCTCAGCAGGCCAGAAAGGCCCTTTTAAGGAAAGCCAAATCTGAACACTGTTCTACACAATTTGCTGAGCTATACCAACAGCTTGGGCCTTCCTTGAGGCGTGCGATGGACTTGGCTACTGTTAGAGGTGCTTCAAGCTGGCTCACCACCTTACCTTTGAGTGAGCATGGTTTCACTCTCCATAGATCTGCTTTCCAGGATGCTTTGGCTTTGAGGTATGGTTGGTCCCCACTTCGTCCTCCTTCCCTTTGTGCTTGCGGAACCTCCTTTTCTGTTGAGCATGCTTTGTCTTGTCCCAAAGGGGGTTTACCTTCCTTGCGTCATAACGAGATTAGGGACCTTACTGCTACCCTTCTTACTGAGGTTTGCTCCCAGGTGTGTGTTGAGCCAGAGTTACAGCCGGTTCAGCATTCTGATGAGTTCCCTCTTGCCACCTCTAATACTCAGGATTCAGCTCGCTTGGATGTTGCTGTAAACGGCTTCTGGGGTAGTCGTTCGGAGAGATGTTTCATTGATGTCCGTGTTTTTAACCCTTTTGCTCCTTCTAATAGTTCCTCCTCTCTGTCATCCACCTTTAGGAAGCATGAAAAGATTAAGCATCGTGCTTATGGTCAGCGGGTTCGAGAAGTGGAGCATGCCGCTTTCACTCCAATTGTTTTGGCTGCCACTGGCGGTTTAGCCCATGAGGCTACTGTTTTTTATAAGCGACTTGCTTCTCTTCTGGCCACAAAGTGGGGAGATGATTATTCTGTGGTTCTGGGTTGGCTGCGTTGTTGCCTGAGCTTTTCGTTGTTGCGCTCGGCAATTCAGTGTATTCGTGGGGCACGGTCTTCCATTGGTGTTTACACCAGGACTCCACAGTCAGTGGACTTAGTGACTGTGGAATCCCATTTGTCTGCTTAATTTTGTTCAGTTGTCCAGCACTTGCAATCTGTGCTGGGGGTGGTAGGAAAGGGCAGTCCATCAAGCCCGGGAAAAAATAAAAAAATAAAAATTTAAAAAAAAAAAAAAAAAAAAGGAAAAAGATTAGTGTGGTTCAATTGCTGTTGAATCCGTGGCAAGAACAATAAAGTTTACTCACAAGGAGCCTTACGGAAACACTCATGGTACGGCATACTTTTTTCAAGAATTCTGCAATCAACTGTACACATTATCCGGATCTGACCCGGATTGGATCACGTGAGAAACGAAATTGTTCGTTTGACGACGTTGGAACCTTATAAACACTAGTCTCGTAGTTCTTTCGTGAGCCACGCCCACTTATCGCGTTACAAACACACGCTCAGCCACGCCCATTCATTAGTAGGTTTTTTAAAAATTTTTTTCCCGGGCTTGATGGACTGCCCTTGCCTACCACCCCCAGCACATAAATGGCCTGTGCTGGACAAACCGGGACAGGCCATTAATAGTCTGTAACACCGGGACAGGCCATTAATAGCCTGTAACACCGGGACAGGCCATTAATAGCCTGTAACACCAGGACAGGCCATTAATAGTCTGTAACACCGGGACAGGCCATTAATAGCCCTTAATAGTCTGTAACACCTTAATGGCCTGTCCATTCACCGTGACAGGCCATTAAGGTGTTACAGACTGCACCTATTCATTAGTAGGTGCAGTCTGTAACACGAAACTGTGTCTGTTGCTGTCTGCAAGCTTACGTGGAGCCACGCCCACTAATCGATTATTGTACGAGTTGCATATTGTCCAGTCTTGCAGTAGGATAAGTACTTCTGTGAGCCACACCCGCTTTAATATATCGGGAAATTGTAATACTAGGTATGCACGACTCCACACGCTGTCTGTAAACAGTAGCTACGTGGAACTAGACTCACTGACTGATTTTAAATTATAAATTAATTATCACATAACTACTCGTTTACTCAACACGAATCGAACGCTCAAAACTTCCGAAACTTAGCTCTTATCGCACGCCTCGGCTTTAATTAATCTGGGTCAGGTCACATCCGGATTGCTATCCGGGTCAGTGGGTCATCCGGGTCAGCAATGGTGACACGGTTTCAATGCTGGTCCAAATAACTAGTGGGTTATTCATTGCTTATTAGGGAGATGAACATACAGTACATTCAAGCATTCAAGTTAACAGGCAAAACTAAGCTGCTTGGCTGTTACAAGTAATTACTGTACCAGGCTAATAGCCAGTGCCATTGCAGGTGATGGATCACCCAAGCCAATGAGTGCAACCACTGGATATATTATACTAGTATGTTTAAAAACTTATAATCAAGTAGGGATCCAAGCGATTAAAAGTAGTGAAACAAGAGATGAATGATGGTATTACAGTGGGAAATCCCAACATTGGCATGTTATACCAATCAGTTTGTTCAATGTCAAAGTAGGGATGTTCCCACTGAGCTATGCTGTAATACCATCATTCATCTATTGTTTTATTGCTTGGATCATTTTGAATTAATAATATACTAGTTCGTTTGGCTTTTATTATGGCATACAGTTATAAGTTATGCCAGACCAATTATAAGGGGATGTGGTCATTGTGATCAAGTAAATAGATTATTAAGAGGTGTGGTCCTTGTGCTTGATCGTTATTAATCAACCGGCCAAGATCATTACTGGGCATTAATTGTCTCAAATCTTTTGTGAAGTTACAGGTATCTCCGAGCATAAGTGCTTTAAACAATTTTGTGGCGTCTAAATATGCTAAAGTGTTGATACAGAAATTAACACCTTGATAAGGTTTCATTGCATGAAGAAGAAAGACAACCAGCCTGAAAGGAAAGACAAGGCGCAGAGGGTGCACACTTGTCAGAAACCCTAAATGCACGCCACTGGTGAGTTTTTTTTATTGTGTCATAAAATGGTGGCCATGCGCTACTTCGTTTGTTTGACCTCCAGTCTTGCAACTGCGGTCAGGCTGGTAAGCTGGCAGATGAAAATTCAAGTTTTGGTGATTTTAAAAATTCATATATCTGGCTGCCTGTAAGTGTTTTCTGCTGTATTTGATTTTCACTGTCTACCAGCGGCGGAGGAAGTAGTTGATATGAGGGGGGGCTGGGCTGGGCTGACCCAGACTTATTTCTATAGTTTGATAAGGTGAGACCAAAAAAAAAAAAAAAAAAAAAAAAAGGTCACAACCAACTGACAAGAGCTTTTCACCTCACTAGCTACCATTTCTAGCTGATAAACTACATAAAAATCCTTTCATAGCTTGCTACACACTGACTACTTTATTAGAGTGACTGCTCTATTAGAGTATCTCGATCTTTATCACGGTTTTCAGCCCCACTCCAAGAAAGATAATTTCGGTGTGATATCATTCTGAGGGGGGGCTAAGCCCCCCCTCAGCAGACCGAGGGGGGGCTTTAGCCCCCTAGCCCCCCCCCCTTTCCGCCGCCTATGCTGTCTACATAATTGATATCAGCATACTATAATATTATTACTTCTCAAGAATTGGCTGTATTGTTGTAGACAAGTAGAGTTCAGCTACAAACAAATCACCCTGTCAGGAGTTCCAAGTCACCCTTCAGCTACAAACAAGTCACCATGTGGATAGTTCAGCTACAAACAAATCACCCTGTCAGGAGTTCCAAGTCACCCTTCAGCTACAAACAAGTCACCATGTGGATAGTTCAGCTACAAACAAACAAAATTCAACAAGTCACCTTATTACCTACGTGATAAATTAATTAGACACAAAGCCATGCATACACAAATACATAATAATGTCTTGTTCACAATTCCTGCAGTAAAGAAAAAAGAACAAGTTAACCCAAAGCCAGCTTGCAATACAAAAAGAAGTGATATGATATCTAAACCAAAACAGCCAAGCTGTAAAATAAGGGTGCGGGCCCCAAAAAGACCAGGTGAAAAAATTGTGAGTGGCAGCCAAGAAAATGGATGGCAAAACAATTCAGGTGAATTTTGTGCCAAGTCCTAGTGAAACTTGGAGGAAACAATACATATTCACCTGAATTTCCACTGTTAAAATTGTTACCATCAATCTGCTATTTCTTGGCTGCCACTTTTGATGTCACCTTTTCACCCTGGCCTATTTGGGGCTGCATGCACCCTTTTAAAACAGATTGGCTGCTTAGATAAATCTGTGTGCCAATATTTTATTGTTAGACTGCTACATGCTCTCTTCTCAGACATGGTTATTCATGTCTTAAAAGGGACAGAAAAACATTAGCCATGCACATGATCAACATCTGACTAAGATAAGATCACACCCTACACAGCAATGGTTAATACAAGTATTGCTTTCTGTACTTTTTTGGCACATCACAAATAACGTACCGTATACTTTCTGTACTATTCTAGCTAGCTATAGCTAAGAAAATTGTGTCGGGTTAGCAAGGATGTCAGATTATTGAGGTAGTATTACATATTAAAAGAAACTTTGGTATACAAAACAATGTCAGATTATAGAGGTATTTTGGATTACAAGGTGTTGGATTAGAGAGGTTTCAGTGTATATCACCAACTTTCCCAATGACCATTAAACTTGAATAATCTAAGAACTTAAGATGTAGGAAGTGAATGTATAGCCGGAAAGTTGTGTGAATTCAGTGAGAGAACAGTGTTTCACCAAACTAAATTTCATTTGTCCGACACAAATCTGACTAACAAATTTGCCAAACTTTCTTGCCAAATCATGCCACCAAAGTTACCTGTTATACAGTAACTATACAAATGTGCATACACTATTGTAAAAAATGCTATAAAAGTATAGTGGTTGTATTGCTAGCTAGGTTAACATCATTGTGTTATTTTGATCACAAATTCTTGCTATAATAACAATTTTGTTAAAAAAAAAAATTGTCAAACAAAAATGTTAAAGCATTTGTTAAAAATGAAATCCTTTTTACCAAAGGATTTCAAGAGTTAACTGAACAACTGGATATAGCACAGAAAGATTTTCAAGAAGCCATGCGACAAAGAGTAAGTATGAGAAAAGAGTAAGTATGAGATAAAATGTATATAATATATTCCAAACTAAATAAGAAATTATAATTTTGAGGTAAAGTGCTGGAAGGAATTCTACACTTGTGTAGGAAGCATGGTTCCTACACGTGTAGTGCTTTATTAAGAATTTTTGCAGAATTTTGTAGGAAATATTCCTACACTGTTGAATTTTGTAAGAAAGATTCCTACACTGTGTAGGAATAACTCCTACAAGTGTAGGAATAATTCCTACACATTATGTCATGTGTAGGAATCTTTCTTACAAAACTCAACAGTGCAGAAATATTTCCTACAAAATTTCTTAATGCTGCCCTACATGTGTAGGAACCATGCTTCTTACACAAGGGTAAATTTTGGTACATCACAGAAAATTTGCTGTGTTTTTAAGAAAAAATTGCCACAACTTAAAATTTTGGTTTCTTATTTAGTTTGGAATATGTTATATAGCTACATACTATTATAGTGCTGAGGAGTTAAGAGGTTATAATGTACACAGAGAAAACAATGAACATTTGGTAACGCTGGGAGATAATTTAGATAAAAAGATAATCTAGATAAATTACCTATCGTAAATTAGATAATGATTTTCATTATCGAGATAATTGTAAATCTCCGTAATCTAGTGTATATCAACCACAGTCAGATGAAAAACCTTTGGAAAGGTATCGAATTAAATAAGGAACAGGTAAATTTCTGACTTGACAAGGACTACTTTATGTCAACAAATGTGTAAACTGTGCTTATAATATTACATTATTATCAAGATAATATCGATTATCAAGATAAAATGGTTGTCACTTATTGAGATACAGGTTTTACTATTATCGCACAGCCCTAACATTTGGATTCATGCACTACCATCATGGGTATGAGGATTTGATTTATTGTTATATCCTTAAAAGGGACTTGATGGCAAGTTATAGTATGCACTTTCCATAGGAATATAATATATGCAAGTCAAGCAGTAATGTTGCTGTTGTTATGAACAATGTTACCATGAAGCTGCTGAGATGTGTTTAAAGGATTTTACTCAGATATCCAATTGGTTGAACACTGATTGATACCCTACACATGGAGACAGTATATAACTTCAAAACTGAATATTGACAAAATGAGTTATGCAAGGTAAAAAAAACAAGAAACAAAACAGTTTTATATAAAAGGGTTTAGTGAGGCCACCAAGCTGTATAAACTGGCAATGTAATATATATATATACCCTCCCATACATATTATGACCGGTAGTAAAATGAATATGTTGAACATACATGTAATCAAACATTATATTGAGGAGTCGTTAAGTGTTACTGGTAGCTATTACATCTCTGACAACTTGAAATGCACCCAACATGGCACCTAGTTGTATCTTTTCTGATGTTCCTGAGGCTAACTGGTACCTGTAGGAAGATTAGTACAGTGAAACCTTGACACTCATTGATACTCAAAAAACTGCGTTGGATTAGTGAGGATGTTGGATTGTTGAGGTAGTAGTAATACACAGAAAAAGTCTGTTTGGTGCAGCAAACAGTGTCAGATTATACAGTAACACATCGTTTTATTGCAGCAGGTATAGCAGAACTGCCTAAATAGTATATCCACAGCTTTGTTCAACACTGCTTTGAAGCCTACTGAACCTCACTGTTTACTAGTAGACATGTATTGCATGTGGCTTGCTTTAATTGCATATTACTATCACACGAGTCTCAATAATTACAGTACAAGACCAGCAAACAATGAGGTTGACTGGGGCTCAGGAGATATTTAGATAGTACTTAATTCACCTAAACTTCCAAGGTTTTGCCAGTTAGCAGTGAGCAACCATAAAAGCCAACTGATGAACAAGTTTTCTCTATCTAATGGGACCAAAAACATGTTTACTACAGTATAACAGTTCAGGTGAATACAGCACTACTAATTTTTGGTAGATAACAAAGAAGGAAAAACAAAATAAGTTTTATAGTACACACAACTCACTCAATATTTCCTAACTTGTCAAGTAGCCTCACTCTGATGTTTGATGGAAAGTCAACTGGAACACAAGGAGACCATATAATGAACACTACACTAGTATACTACCACTTACTCCTATGGACATAGATGTGTACTTCAGTGATGATGTCTTGTAGTCCTAATCCCTTAAGAGTCTTCAGTTCCATTATTTCTATTAATAAAGAACAGACATCTTGATCTGAAAGTGTGTGAATTGAAACAGGATACACAATAAAGCTTTACAGATTTTCATTTGCCACCTATTTCAACAGAAAAACTATCACAAATAAAGCTTTGTATTTATAAAACATTTACTTCACTGGTAGTTATTGTTAGAGCTGACACAAATGCACATAAATATATATTTTTTTGGTCAAGATCACACGAACCATTTGCTATCACCTAAGCAAAACGCATACTGGTTAATCTCCAGCAGAAAACATGTCACAAGATGCCTGCCATCATACTTTTATATGCCGTAGAGTAGTCATCATTTAACATCCACTGGATCATGTTAGCAATGTCCGAGGGTAGTGGTTGACCAGTACACACATACACTGTTAGTTCACTGACCTCATCAGATGCTAAAGCTGTGCACTACATGAGTAACAACAGTGACATTTAATAATGGTACTATATCAGTATGGACCAAATTGTCACAAGCATACCAAGCCCACTCTTTAATAACCATTGCAAAAATTGGAGTATTGAAACAGTCACAGTACCTGTTGGGTGCCATAAATTATTATTCTACTGTACCCATAGTGATATGCACCCTCCTACAACAAACACCGAACAGCATTTTGATCATCATTGCTTACTTGTAATATATTCAAGGCTTTTCTCATGTCTCCTTTAGCTAGTGTGATCAGACTCTGCATACCATCCTTGGTACACTTCACACTATAACACATATCATACATACAAGGTAACAAATGACACACTATGCTGTACTGTACATATGACAACAATGTATGTGATTGTAGTGAATAATAATCATTTAGCTATTTTGGGTGGATAAATTTACTGTACATTTTAAAGGAGATGCAATTAATATAACTATCTTTCAAAAACGGTTAACCAATATCTTACCCTCATATCTATTTTTGCTTAGCATGTGATGAAGTGTGTACTTTATCTGTAATCTAACCAAGGTAAGCTCTGAGAATGCTCTAGCACACACACACACACACACACACACACACACACACACACACACACACACACACACACACACACACACACACACACACACACACACACACACACACACACACACACACACACACACACACACACACACACACACACACACACACACACACACACACACACACACACACACACACACACACACACACACACACACACACACACACACACACACACACACACACACACACAGAGGACTAGGGCTGAGCAATTGTGAAATTTTGCTACTTTCACGATTGTATGATGTAGCATATCATGATTATGATAACTATCACGATGTTACACCTTTGTATCAATAGCACTGTATATGTACAACTTTGTATGAATTATTTATTTTACAAAACAAGGTAAAATTATGTACAACTGTTCAAGACAATTAAGCCATAGGCAGTTACAGTTTAATACAAACAGCATAATAAATATTATTGGCCTTAGAAATTTAATAAGTAAGCTTTTTACCTAGCATGACAATAAACTGTCTCAGAAGTATAGGCTTCAAGTACTTCCACAACAGCATATGCCACCATTTTGAATTAACTAATTAATACACATTTCCATGTGACATTACAACATCACGATTATTTATAACACACATCTCAATATCACGATGTTCAGAGACAATCTCAAAATTGATTTAATCTCCCAGCCCTACACAGGACATACCTTTCCTGTGCTATCACATATTCTAGCCTACTGATCATCTGCTCTGGACTGATGGGAGCAAATCGAAATCTTGTACAACGAGATTGGATAGCTGGTATGATTTTAGACAGGTAGTTACATATTAGACAAAATCTTGTGTTCTCAGTAAACTTCTCAATAACTGCAGGTACAAATATCAAATGACGCAATGATATCATTTCCAAAACAATAGCCTACAGTATTGAAAACTATACATCTCAAACATTCTTTTGTAAAATGGCACATTCTGACATAAACTTCAGTTACAACATGCAATTACATCATATACATGCTATAACATAGAAATGATATAGCATTGCCAGCCTTTCAGCAGTTTGTATATTCACTTGATTTGCCAGCTCACTGCTTGTAAAATGCAACAAGTGTGCAGTTAACAGTTAGTCAGAGAAGCACTTCCCATGCACACACTGTAGGTAAGGCAGCAAGTATACGTGAAAAACTACATTAAATTTTAGTGTTGTACACAAGTGAGTTCAAACTATTAATTATGATATGAACACACACTGACAAATAGATCACTAAAACTAGACTACAGTTCAGGGGAGTAGGGAGGGGGAACTCCAAGGGGTTCAGGAACCCCCCTGTAAAATTTATACTTCTGAGTTTACAGCAGGACCCTAACACACCACTTAGTGTGGCAGGACAAAATAAGTGAGTAATAGTGTAGTGGGGACAGCGCAAAAATTGATAAAGCTTGCATTCATCTCTCAGGGAAGGATTTTCAGAGGTAACATGAGCCCTCTTGAAAATTTGTTAAAAGATCAATATACTCTAATAGAGCAGTCAGGTATGTACTCTAATAGAACATGCGTGTAAATATCCAAATGTTCATTAGTGGAGTTTTTCAGACATTCTAAAATTTAATATATGCAAAACTGAACATGACCTTATACTGCTATAGCTTTGGTGTGCAATATAGAACTCTCACTTGGGCATGCTGAATGAATCCACTTTATGCATATTAATTTGTAGTGCAAGTCATTCCATTAGTATCAGTGGATTCATGGTTCATATACCAGTGGGATAACTATCTCTTACAGATGTCCAGTGTTGGGACAGTTACTTTTTAAATGTAACTTGTTACATATTACATATTATTTACAACAGAACTATTTAGTTACAGTTACATATTACCCATATAATAAAGTAACTTATTACATGTTATATTACTTTGTGTCCACAGCCGTAAGCTGTCACGTGTGAAACTACCACTTTATCAGGTGACATATTTGCGTTGTTGGACAATGTGCAAATCTTGGTTATAAGCAAGAAGCTGGTGAATAAGCTTCATTCAGTAGGCTTCGTTACTTCGTAGTGGCTAGGTGTTACTCAGTGGATTACTAATGAGATTAGTAACTTTGTTACTTAAAGTAATAATATTAAATAATATTAGACTAGTTACAGTAACTTCATTACTTAGGTAACACATTACATTTGCAAGTAAAGTAACTTGAGTTATATTACCTGTTTTTACAGCATACTTTGTTATATTACTTCATTACCACAAAAGTAATAATTATTATGTGTCACGTTACTTATGTAACGCGTTACCCCCAACACTGCAGATGTCTATATGTGTCTATGTGTTATGCTGTCTGTTTCCACTAGGTAACTTTGTCTAGTACTAGCTTCATCCCAGGGGCACTTATATGCATTATAATTAATGTACTATGCTTCTGGTAACTTGATGCTGCTGTTCAAACCCCCTTAAAAAATCATGGCTACGCCCCTGACAGTTAGCGGTACAATATGTGCCAGACAAGAAATGAGCATGTGGTATACAAGTGATGGTCAGTTATTCTAGCTAATTACTTTTAAAGGCGTTTTGATGAGTAAACTTTATGTGGGTCCATCCATACACCTTAGATTTTGTGTTCTGTGACTTGAATTTATGAATTACAGTCATTCCTGGGCGGCAAGGTAGAATTGCTGATAAATTGTATTTTTAATGTGAAGACATCTCCATAAGATTACTTGGAAAGCCTTAAACAACTGATGAATTTAATAGCTGCAACTATATAACTAAAAGAGAAAATTTCTAACCACAACTGTTCTATTAGAGTATTTAGCATAGCAAGGTTTATTATGAGAGTGTTCTGGCCACATTATAAATCTCACCTCTTCTTAGGGCATTCTGAGCATCTCTAGTCATTGCATCTGCTTCATCAAGTATAACCAGCTTAAAGCCAGACCTGCACACATCATCAAACACAACACACTCACACACAACATACTTAAACAATGTCCTTGTACTGGCGAAACTGAGTATAGGACCACGAACTATACCAATACCTCTGTCATCTGAAGCATTCAACTGCAAACAGAAAGCCAATCTTAGTTCAACATTTTAATTATAAAGTTTGCTTACCTCCAATACCATAGAGTTGAACTCCTTTGGTTTATACAGTGTTTTAGCACAAGCCAGAATAGTGCTGGTCTTTCCAGTGCCAGGTGGACCATAAAACAGTAAATGTGGAAGTCTGTCTTCTTGCATAAACCTCTGGACTGAGAAACAAACACGCACCAAACATATGGGTACCCATTCCACTGGACTGGACAAAATTTTCTTTTGTTAGTTCTGTTTTCTTGCCTTTCATGGTCAGGCTGAACACAGAAATAATTAAGAAATTAACAACATTCACCATGAGGCTTAAATATGCACATTTTCACAAAACCCCAGTGTAGTTCATCAAAGATGAGCTCCTTAATGCTAGTATTAGTACAATGTCAAAGTTGCTACCATACATGTGTGTTCATCTTCTCCAGATTTTTTTCGCAAAAGTAGCACTCATTGTCATAATGTTCAGTCAGTAATTACAAATACATTATCATGTACAATAAATAAATGAAGCACTATTGTGCAAACCCTCTGGGAAATTGAATAAACATACAGATGTACCATCTCCAGATCCATAGTGCCAGGTGACAACACATGGATCGGCTTAGCTACTTTGTACTGTTTTCTATAGCAGGGCCACAACTATCACCTTGATTAGCACACAAACCAGGTATAAAAATGCAATTTGTAACTAATTAAAAATTAACAACTTACAACAGCTTTGGCTCCAATTTGCACAAAACAAGCTGCAGCGAATATAGTCTTCGTACAACACATGGACCTTACTTAGTCCAGTTAGGCATTAGCCTTTAATCAGTGCACTCTATTAGGGTTACCGTAATTTGAAGAGCCATCCCCTAATCTAAATCCGAGGGATTTGCAAAATGAAATGTTGTAGATTGCTGGTAAAATCTGACGATAATTAAGATATTATGGAAATCTTGAAATTCTTAGATTTGAAATCTCGTCCTTGGTTTTGTCGAGTTTGTTGATCCCTCGCCTGAATCAGTGGAGCATCACTAGATGTAATACACTACTATGGTTGAAAAGAATTTATTACTATCACTTTTGTGCATCAAGAGTTTGTCAAGAAACGAAGAAGGCCAAGACGAGCACTAAATATTGCCATAACTTTGAATAAAATGCTTGCGGAACAATCCACACATTTCATTTGTTACACTCATCAAAAGAAGCCTAATGGCACCTTGTTTTAAACCTATGAATGAAGTACAAAGCAGCTAAAGTAGTTCATAAGACAACTATAGTAACCCTCGGGGCACCTCAAGGGTAGCCATTTTTGCAGTCTCTGTGGCTACTTTTGCCATTTAATGGTTTTACTCACGTGGGTGTGTACAAATAAACATACGTACACTCATGAGTTTTCATAAAACCAATTTCAGGAATCCAAGTGTACGTCTACAGACAGCCTGTGAGCAACTGTAGGCTCGTGCCTGGTTTAAAACTATGCAGTGACTTCAATTTACTAGCACTGTAAACTAAAGAGCTAGCCAAATTAATATGCAGCATGTAATACGCTACATGCATTATCCCCAACTCTGTACACATCACACAATACACACATAATAACAGACAACCCTTACTGGTGCTAGTGATGTCCCTGTGTGATATTAGGTCATCCAAACAGCTTGGACGATACTTCTCCACCCTACACACAACACTAGATGTAACTTAGCCTTTTTAAATGCATTACTGGAATTGTTTTCTATTGTACAGTTTTATGACTAGTTTATTGGTAACAACCCATGACCATTCAGTTGTTAATATGTTCGGGTGGCTGTATAAAATGGCCACAAGTGCCAATTAACTTGCAACACCAACAAGTGTACCATCAGCTGCTGATGGGTAGCGTATTCTTTTCCCTTCACTTGGACTTTACATCATTTCAATAAAATGCACACTTTTCAATGTAATCTTGGCCTATATACAATGAGGGAAATACTGGAGAACATATTGGCTTTGTGAAATGGCAAATTGTGCAGCTAGGTTCCAGACCTTAATGATTTGAAAACTGATGTTAGGATTGTCACAGTAATTTATTGCTTGTTTTACATCACTAAATATACACGCTGGAGGACAGTCTATGAAGTTCTAAACAATGGCTGAGTAGACAATCAAACCCCAGCTGTCTGGGAATGTGCTGTACTGTAAACGGCTAAAGTTTGGCATGTTGTTGAATGGAAAATTGATTGAACTTGTCAATTGGCTGCATAGTAACTTCACCAAACTTTTGTCTGTCAAACCTTGATTGTCTTTATGGCAGTATAGCCTCTACCACACCGTAATGATGGCCTGAATATGCCCACAGGTAAGAGCTTGGTCTAAGTACCATCCCTACAAGGACATAACATGCTTTCAAACAAGACCACAAAACGGAATTACTAGTTTCTCATCCCCTCCCGTTTTCCTTTAACCATTGATAGCAGAATGTTGTCATATTACTTTTAAAGTTACTACAGCTGTAACTAGCTAGCTACATATTATCATTCTGTGTCATGTGAGCTTTCTAATTCAGCTACCTAGTAAATTTAAAATCCCGTGGCACTCACTAACATCGCTATTTGAGTGGTGAGAATGACAAATAAAGTTTATAAGTATTGACCTTATAATGAACCGTGTACAATTAAATGTACAGGCACATAATTATAGTGGATGAACAGATATTTTATATTTTACACAGGTAGCCTGTAGAACGATATAAATTTGTAAATATAAAAAAAAGCAACTGCAAAATCTGTAATTTACCCTTGAAAAAGTGGTAAGGCAATCCTTAACTATCAACACCTCTCCTACCCCAGGTCCGGCAGAGGGTGGGGTTGTGTCATAGTTGTTAACACTAAATAAAATTAATGCCAACTCTGCAGAGATTTGGAATCTGAAACTTCTGCCCGACCTGGGTATATATGTGACATAAACTAAGCATTAGCACTTGGAATCTCAAGTCAGTCGTCAGTTTAATTGCAGCTGCATCATGCTAGGGCATCAGGTTTATTAGTCTGCATATAAAATAAATCCGAGAATATCCGGATGAAAAGGTATTACAAACGATACAAACAATACAAGGGAAATCAGACACGTTCTGTACATACCACGAAACTCACCAGGGAAGATTGGTGTGTGTCGTGCGCTCGGTGGCCTCCATCAAGCTTCCGCGCCAAGGTCACGTGCTTCACACGGGTATTCCCTATGTTTTACAACGCGACGTGTTATAATGAGACCCCTACCCTGTTTGAATTCGAGTTGACGTAAAGTGGTGTACAATTTCACAATGGATGGAGCAATGCTGTACGGTAATCACTCTAGTGGCTATCTTGACGGCCAACACTCGGTATGCGCGCATCAAGTGACACAGATTTTACAGTGTTTGATTACAGAAGGACGAGCGTGCAGTTTCTATTATAAGAATAGTAATGTCTTCGTTGAGGTGAGAGAGTTTAATTCACGCCCAATACTTGACACTTTTCTTGACAGTATTCTCGGAGCAGCCACCATCATCGTGTCCGCCTTGATTGCCGGGAAAATCAGCAATGCTGAAGTGAGAGTGTGTGGGGGTGTCTTCCGTTATATCATAGATATTGACTATTTTCTATTACCCATGTTACTGCATGGCCTGAAATAAACACAGTGTGGTGTTGTCAACTGTACTGTGAGATGGCCCCCTTTGACAACCTGAGCTAACCCCAGACCAGTACTTTTTAAAATTGCGCATAGTATTAATTTGAATATGGGACCACAAAGTGCAAATGATGCACTTTCCCCTCACTTATGTGGCTATGCTAAACATACCAATACCCACATACAACCCTGATTATGTAAATCCATGATGATCTCACAAACTCATTCACTAGCTTCTAGGCAACCCCAATGTTGGAACAGGTCATGTGATAAAACCATAGATGTGTGAATTTATTACTGGTAA
This sequence comes from Dysidea avara, assembly GCF_963678975.1. Taxonomy (NCBI): domain Eukaryota; kingdom Metazoa; phylum Porifera; class Demospongiae; order Dictyoceratida; family Dysideidae; genus Dysidea; species Dysidea avara. The sequence continues at coordinate 14,650,520 of NC_089285.1, forward strand.
TTGCAACTAGTAATAAATTCACTTGACTGGTGGACTGCACTTGCATTTTTTGTTTGGTTAGCAATATGCAACCATCAATAAGTAGTGAGGTGGCTTAGAATTTTATAGTTAAGGTTGATTCAACTTAGCCAGATCTGTTCAATTCTGGCTCCATCAGGACCTCAAACTGATTGTACAGCTCACTGCTGGGCCTAAAAGGCAGACCTTACCTCCTCCGATCCAACAGCTTTGTCTAAAATTTTACCTACTTTCACAGCAATAGTTAACCCTTGGTCACAGGAAATAAGATGTGACTTAGTCATCCATGGCATAATTAAGGGTCTTATAAATCCTTTTAGTTACATCTGTGTTCATGTATGTAACTCATTTATGTCACATTGGTCCTACACAGAGAATGAAGCAAAGCATGCACGCACGTGCACACACACACTACATGTGCTCACAATTTACTATTGGTTACATACACAACATTTTTTCTCACAGGTTCATCCAATATTCATGTTATCAGTGGCAGACTTTATCTTAGCGATATGTTGGTTGCTAGGAGGTGTATTGTGGCTACAATCAAAGGCTACACATTACTTTGGATTTTGTTACTTCTTAGCTATTGCTACTGTGGTGAGCACTTACACAAATACACTTCACTATAGGTCACAACACTTGCATGTATTTCTTCATGTTATATAGATTGCTGAAATGATCACTTTTCTGTTAACAATGATCTATGCCATAACGGCCCTCTTAAGGGTAATAGAGATATATCATAATGAGGGATCTTTGCTATCTCCCCAGGTCAGTTGTGATGTTAGTAATAGTTAGGGTATGATTGTGTATTGTAGGATAAGAGGAAGAAGCCAAGACATACTTTCTCGTTCATTGCTTATATAATAGTTTGGTATGAAGTATGTATGTAGATGTGGTCGTGTGTGTGTATGGGGCAGCATAGCCAGCTATTACAATATAACTAAGTGGGAAAATCCCTACATTGGCATGTTACCACCATCAGTTCAATGCCACATATCTACAGCCGGTATGTTGTAGTAATCTCTTGTTTCACTGTTTTTTTTATTGCTGGGCCCCTACTTAATTTTAATTTTACTAACTTTGTTATGGCTATACACATGTGACTGACTGCTTTATTTGAGTATCTCGATCTTGTTGAGGGGTGTGGTCATGGAGTGCATGCCACTAGTGAGTTTGTTATTGTGACATGAATTGGTGGCCATGCACTGCTTTGTTTGGCCTCTAGCCTTGTGACTTGTGATCAGGCAATGAGGCGGCAGACCAAAACATGTATTTTTATGATTTAAAAAAAATTTATATCTGGCTGTCTGTAAGTTCATTATATATTATGTATTATAGATATGCAGGTACGGGATTGGAAATGGCCACATTCCTCACCAATTAACAGCTCACTCCTAGTCTGATTAGTTTTCAAATACCATTTCTTTAGAAATCATGCTGAAGCGTTCTGAGGAAGGAATAACAGTTCTTGTAAGTTGGTGAATTTGAATAGACCGTCACTTCCCAGTAGTACTCTTTCGTGTGATTTATCAATGGAAAAAATAAGAAATGGCTGTAAAGGTGAGTGGCAAATTTTGTCTGATTGTACTGCCTCACTGGATTAGTCTACAAGATGTCTGTTTCGCTTAAACAGTAGTTCAAGGCCTATAGTTTTGCATGAGGATGTAGCCAGTGTGCTATCATTGTGAGTTCTTGTCAAATGGTATGGTAATACTGTTTAAGTAGGCATTACCCAGAAAATTTTGCGTGCCGCCCAAAATTCTGTCTTTAAAAATCACCCTAGAGACATTTTATGCAATGAAAATCAGCTTTATGGAATATTATAGAACTTTACGTGGGCAAGATCAAAGGGAAAAAGTGTACTTTAAATTTCATAAAGTACACTCTCAGCCGGCCAACTGCTTCATCGACCACAAAGAGTGCTTTATTGCACCGCAAAGAGTACTTTATTCGTTCAATAAAGCACTCTTTGCGGTTGTACAATAAAGCACTCTTTGTGGGCAATAAAGCACAGTTGCCCACGTGCCTTAGTGCAGGCTAATAGCCTACGGGGCTCGCGCCAGTACGACTAATCACCCAAGCTGGTGAAGGCTGATAGCCTTGCTGCGCTGAGTGATCAATCACCCCAGCCAATACGAGTTCTATCACTGGATTGCTTTTATAGACATACCTAAATGCTTCGATGATGGGTGGGAGAAGGTAACGTTGCTGTTACGTTTGTTAATATAAACGGACAAATCCTGGAGATATCATGGAAATACTTCACCATGTGACTCACAATAGAATCGATTGTGGGTTGCGAGAAAAACCTGCCAAAAGATGCAATAAATGTCTACCATCCCAAACTATGGTGAACTACGCGCAAGTTACTTTGTTAAACTGGTTTGTGTGTGTGTTTAGGCTGCTAATAGTTCGTGCAATACGTGTTAATTACGAGTTCTAGTGTATGGTGAAGCTACACGAGTATAAATCATTTAAAGCATAGCCTTGCTCGTGCTATATGAAAAATAAAGTATTCGGCGCTTGGCCTTGATGTTAATAAAGCACTTGGCTTCACCTCATGCTTTATTAGCATCTCGGCCGCACGCCTCGTACTTTATTTTTCATATAGCACTCGCGGCTATGCTTTAACATATACGTACTAGTCCATATAATATATAAAATAGCATTAAATAATAACATTTACAGGTGGGCGGATATAGAACTTTTAAAAATTGCCAAAACTCAAATTTTAGTCTCACTGCCTCACTGCCTGACCACAGTCGCAAGGCTAGAGGCCAAATGAAGCGGCACATGGCCACAATTTTAATCAATGTCATTAACACTTGTATCAATTGCACACAGCATGTTGTTGTGAGCTAACAACTGTTGCTAATTGAATGGGAGTAGGCCTAGTACATTCATGGCCACCCCCCTTGGATAAGAATGTAGTGTCTCCTAGCAACCAAGTAGTAGTTATGATTAACAGTACAAGCCATAAACCAAACATATAAACTGTGTTCCTTAGTTTAAGCCCCATCCCGTTTCCTTTGATAGCTAGGACATTATAACTGATTTATGGTCAGACATGCAGACTAATAGGATGGCAAGTGTCCAGTGACTGACCATTATATTTGTCTCTGCACAATAACAAACTCACCAGTGAGATGTGCCTTTTGGGGTTCCAGTGAGTGTAGACCCTCTTCACCTTGTCTTTTCTTTTATCTTCGATCAGGCTGCATCCAACAAAACCATATTGAGGCATTAATTTTCCGTATTTACAACATTATATAGACTCCACAGAATTATTTCAGAGCTGGATTTCAGAAGTGCTTCAGTCCCGGCGCTACCATAAGAGATATACTAGCTAGATATCACGATTGGGATCCCATTCATGATAGGTTTGTGACCACACCTATCAATTAAAGATCTAGGTGAACTAATAGTGATAGAGTATGGAGACCATACCTCTTAATGATCTAGCTGTTTACTTAACAGTAAACAAGATGATCTAACCCCATATTGGTCTAGCTAGCTGTACACATCTTGGCTGACTCGAGATATACTCTAATACAACAGTCATATATGATATTCTAATAGAACAGTCACAACTTACCTAGCTGTACTACAACAAAAAACTGAAGAAAATAGTAAAAAAAAATGTTAATTTAGAAATAAAGTAGGAATCTACACAATAAAATGTAGTGAAACAATAGATGAATGATGATATTACAGCATAGCTCAGTGGGAAAGTCCATACTTTAGCAAATTAGCTATAACAATTAGTTTACTCTATGTCAAAGTAGGGACTTTTCTACTGAGCTATGCTGTAATACCATCATTTATCTCTTGTTTTACTACTTTTTGTTGTATAGATCCCTACTTCATTTTAAAATTTATTTAAAATGTTCTTATTTAAGGCGATATAATATGCTATATTTTAGAATACCTATAATATCGCCTTATAAAACAACAAGAACAGATTAGAAGCACACTAACTACTTCCTCATGCAAAATTATATATAGACATTGAACTACTGTTTAAATGAAACAGACACCTCATATACTAATCCAGTGAGGCGGTACAAGCAGACGAAATTTGGCACTCACCTCTATGGCCATTTTTCTTGTTTTCCCATTGAAACCCACATTGAAAAGTCACGCAAAAGAGTACTACTGGAAAGTGACGGTCTATCCAAACTCAGCAACTTACACAAGAACCATTTAAAACCTGCCAGAACGCTTTGTAAAGACAGGCAAAGGTGCTGAATTCATCAAACACAGAGTGTTTCAACAGCACTATTGAAGCTCGCCACTCATTTCCAATCCCGTACCTGGGGCTAGTATATCTATGATGTATTTTACTGGCAGCATTTTGGATGGCACACACTTTAGGGGGAACCCTGCTAAACAGTACTATTGTACTATTTGATTATATGAATGAAGGCTGTTTATGGGCTGCATTGAAGGTTAGCTCATTTTCATCGTAGTAGGGTGTATACCATAACTGATACCATGTAATGGGGGGCTTGCCGATGTGCTGTAGCAGGTACTTAAAAACATCGTAACATGCCTAGTAATCATGCTACCAGTAATAGCATATTCTTTTGAGTTGAAAGGGTGTGTGTCCCGTATTTACAGGTATGTGGACAAATCAGTCTTAATTGGGGAGAATTTGCATTAGAAACATGGTAGACAAGCTATAAAACGGTTGAAGGCATATCTGTGCTTTATTTGTGATTTGCTTGGTTTAACGCAATGCATAGCAATGTAATTGGTAATTTACGAAATACGTTCAATTTTAGTTAGCGAATAATTTGCATGTATTTACAATAAAAGATGTGTATTTTTTGCTTAATTCCCTATTTTATCGAAAGGATAGTATTAATTGGGTGCCTGGTTTTAGCTTTTTTATTGCTTATTGCTTTCATTTGAATTGAATGTTACAGCTTACATTCTTGTAGTAATTAACACACTATGGCTGCTATACACAGGTTATTTTCGAAGGAGCTTGATTTTCAAATTATTCAAAGAACACAACTTCTACGAAAATTTAATAAAGCTGCCTTGTACTAGATTAGACGAATTCTGTCTACTAACAGAAACTTCTCATCTTAACATCCCAGGTAGAAGAAATACAGAATGAATAGATATCTGCTGCAACCGGCAATTATGCTGCAACTGGCAGCCACATCCATGGCAAATCAATTGTGAAAATTATTCGTTTCTCATTGGCAAAGCCAACTTTCCTCTAGTGGTGCAGGCTATATTTCTTTTAATAAATGCTGTGACTCTTATTAATGACTCTCTCAATTTGATTGTATACCACTACACGTGGTCCATCTTCACTTAATTTAATGCACACACTCGAATTTATTTTTAGCAGTGTTATGCATGACAGTAGTAGTACATTCGAAAATTAAAGCTTCAAAATTTATTTATTTTAGCAGCTGCTGTTCGAAAATTTCCCCTTTAAAATTAACACATTATATGGTATCTCCCGTTTGCAAAACCAAACACAGCTCACTTTATAAGGACACATGGCTGCAAAGGCATTTCGCAACAGTTTAAACACACTATATCCTGAGTGTTACGTTCCTTTGTGCCTTACAGTACTTGTGAGCTCCTGGTTATACACATTCATGATAGTATTCCATATTTGGTCATGTAATCACTGGAGAGGTAAGACAGGAAGACCCTCACAAACACTTCTCTTCTTTCACTTCACATACTTGTAGCATGTAATGTGCTGTGGTGGGGTATGGATTCTCTCAGGGTGGCATTGTACAGTATGGCTGTTCCAGTATGAATACAACTAGTTTGCACATTTCACAAGCATGTGTTTTGAATTTAATAACAGTTCATATTATGCTTGCTACAAAGAAAAAATACACAAGTTTTTATATAGTCATTACTTAGAGAAGCAAGACTCAAATCAATTAAATCTGTATACCATCTTATTTGCCTGCTCATGGAGAGTTTGAAAATATTTATTTCTTTTCTGTAGCACCTAAACTATGTGTGTCATGTGCATTTGTTTACAATGCAGTAGACGTAAACAAGATTGTCATCATTTTTTCAATAAAACTGTCTTCATACCCATATGCGCAAGTGACTACAGGAGGGTTAAAACTACCTTTGATTGATTTGCCAATCCATGGTGAACATTTTAAGCCAACTCCCAACTCTGTAGACTAATGAGAACGGAAATTATGGCTGCAAATGTAAGCACCTGTAGTTTATTTTCAGATTTCCTTGCTCTTCCTATTGTCTAGCACTATAATTCCAAAACTCCTGACCACAATAGACTTTTGCTGAGAAGTTGGAGTTAAGCAAACTAAGTGGGATTTGCTGAGATGGTCAAATAAAGCAGTCAGTCAATTGTACAGCATTTTCAGGTTGGTTGCAAAAACGTAGAACAGAAACGTGACCAGTAATACAAATATCTTGAGCTAGCAAGGATTGTAGAGTTAACAGTTTGCCAGCAAAACTTGATTTTAATTAAAATAGGCAAAATAGATCTACACGAATTTTCATCAGAAATTCATTTTAAATGCTCATGTAAAATAAGCATGTGATTACATTTTCTTATGTTTTGCAAGCAACCTGAAAATTACGGTAATAGAAGAGTCACTCATTTGCACTACCCTTTATGACTTAGGTACAATATATCATTTTGCACATACTAGTATGTAACATTGTAACTGATTTTTCATGAGGTTGTTCATGACTATTACTGTACTTCATTGATGCATTGTTATTATAGGACTATCCCTGTGGTCACTGTAATCCCTACCATTTTAAAGGCACCACATGTACTAACACTAAGAGATACTGACACAAATGCTTCTGGGTAAGGCTACCATTACACAATATCATTTACCATCATGTGTCTGTTAGCTGCCAAGTGTCATTTACAAATGTCAGACCGATAATCGTAAGCTTTAAAGTACTTCATGTGTATAGTAATTGATATTATTGTATTAGAATTCTAGTGATAGAGAAAATGAAGTTGACAACTTCTCTGAAGTACTTGCTGGATACTTATTGGCAACGTTTGCCCTGTGTGCAGTATTGATGACTGTAAGCTAGGAGTGATGTTTGTAGTTGTGTTTGATTTGCACATGTGTTGTAGGCATGCTACCTGCTAACGTTATATTATGTAAAGAAGATTTATCAGTTACAAGGTAAGATTCATTATTCCTGTTACAAATCTTCATGACATTTTACAGAGATTGCTAACCCAGATGCTGACACCTACAATATGAAGTGGCTGCTGATTCGTGTTGCTGTGTATGTTGTTATATTTTTCTTTGTTGCCCTCCCATGTAAGCAGTTGGCTGTGTACTCTCTAACTATGTTTCATGTACAGTTGTGTAATAGCTTTTGTAGCTACGATTATTGTATTAAATGAACACAAAAGTTTGCAAATTAGTGAGAAGAAAGATAACATAGTGATCTATTGGCAGGTAACATAATCTCAAATTGGTCAACTAATGATTGACTTGCACAATTGTACACATACAGGCCGTGGCTACTCCATTACAAGGTGCATTGAATGCAGCAGTATATGGATGGTCGAGGAAATCATTTCGATATTCTTTCAATCCTTTGTTAAATAATGCCCCTACAAGGAACTATGGTGCTACCCCTGTCCCGATCTCCGAGAGTTCTCTCAGTTCACCAACATAAATTGTGTGTAATATTAACATACTATACTGTTGTACAGTATTCTTTAATATATATTGCTGTAAATACTTGTATATCTGAGTTGAAATAATCACTTAACATTTTCAGTTATTCTTCATCATTTGCTAGTACTTGCTCTATCAGCACAGCAGAGAAATCTAAAATATCATCATTGACAATTTCTGTGATCTTAGACAAATGGTCAATGATTTGGTCACTTGAGGATTTGTCCAAGATGTATGCAGCTGCTCCTATGATAGCTGACCCAGTCAGCATGTTATCCTTCTCAATGGTGTTACCTCTATGCTTCTGACCACTGGTCACTCCGGCTATTTGTTTCAGTCTTGCATAGATTGCATCACGTTGAATGTAGTACAACTCAAGAACATTCAAACATATTCCATGGAAGTGTTTCACTGTCAATGATGGGTTGTTGTGGCCTACTATCTCCAAGAGGGCTTCCACATAGGTCAGTGGCATTGGAGGGTGTACCTTGTAGTTCAGAGTCTTTAGGATACGCACCTCAGACTGTACAATGCTGTTGGCAGCATACCGGAAACCATGGGATGCCAAAAAACGTTTAGCACTTCCTAAAGAGATGATTCTGTAGTGTGAACACACCTTGCTAGCTACCTGGGCACATGTGACAGTTCTCAGCATTATCTGGTGCTTTATCCTTTGTTCAACATGACTCCATTCTATGGCATTCTCCGTATTCTTCGTCTCCTTCACGTGTTGTAGTAATTCAGCCACGTGTTTAGACATGAAGCGACTAAATAATTCAATGGCAACAAATTGGTCTTCGTAGCCCAGCTTGTAATGCTTGCACAGTAAGAACATGAAGACTGCTCTTTTGCCATTCTTGAAGACTCCTTTGCACTCGTCGTCCATGTTCAACATATTCAGCTCGTTCTCTTTGGCTAGTTGTTGCAAAGTCTCTTCGAGCAATGCCGGCTTCATTCCCACGTGTTTATCGTTGAAGAGCGGCTCCGGTGGAGAGGTAAAGAACTGCTGGGAGCTTCGTTTCGGGGTTTCCATGAACACGGAGCCACCAAATAGTCGCTGCATGTACTGTTTCTTCTTTTTATACCCAAACGAAACCATCACAAGTAGCACGTCATCCACAACGAATTAGTTAATAATTGCACAAATCAGCTGATACTTGGTAACTCCCAATTATTCTCTCTTCTCTCACTTCCCACACATTGACGTAACACTAATGTCCCAATAATATCCGGAAGTGCACTGAGCATGGGACCGTCAACTTCTATATATTTGTACGCTCCAAATATAATAGGTGATTTGTTGAGTATAAGTTTTTTATACGATGTGTTCTTTATGTGTACATTGTTTTCACTCATGGGTTCGATTTGGTGATGCGCTTTATTAAGAACATGGCATTTCAGGTTACCTTCGATTGTTGCTGTTGGCGGTGAGTTGGACTTGTGTATCTCAACCATCAATATTTGTGGTGTTCTACTCTGCATCAGCAGCTTTGGACTGTGAGTTATTGGGGCTTACAGCATGGATTGATTTATGATTGGGGGGAGGAAGTTATAAAAAGCGCCATGTGTCAAGTACACTACCAGTGCAGTCATAGTTTCTAACAAATATGTGCTATGATAGCAATGGCGGATCCAGGATGGGGCACCTGTGGCAAATGCACCCCCATCCTTCATCCTTTTGTGGAGGAGCCATAACTACTTTTGATTGAAACACTGCTGAATCTTGTCAGACCAAAAAATCAAATTTTAACTATATAACTCATGAAGAATTATTATCATTTATTGCAAACTCACCTGAAACTGAATTCAAAGCAGCTGTACGTGTTGAACTATCACCCAGCACCTTCATGTGTACTAAGAGCCTCTAAAAATCATTATCGTGTTGCTGCTGTTTGAGACATTCATAGCCTTGTAAACAGCTTTTAAGACTTCACAACTATCTGTAAAGACTAAAATGGCAAAAATGAACAGTGAGACACTACTAAGAGGTGATTGTTTGCTGTAAGAGAATCTGTTCTTCCAACCACCTACAACTTAGCCTGTTTGTGCCCCCCCCCCCCCCCCCCCCCCCCCCCTTGCCAGCTCAAAACAGTCATTATTTGAAGGTTGGGGGGTTGTTACTAAAGAATTAATCTTGAAGAAAAGCTAATAAGAAAACTTGCTCTAACAGCATTGATTTGAGGGAAAATTTGGTAGGGCTGGGAGATTATATCGATTATGGGATTAATCGTGATGTGTCTTTGAACATCGTAATGTTGATATGTGCTATAAATAATGATGGTGTGACATCACATACAAATGTGTATTAGTTAATTCAAATGGTGGTACATACTGTTGTGGAAGAACTTGATCCAGAAAACAAGCCTACACTTCTGATACAGTTCATTGTGAGAATAAATCTTACTACGCAGTTTAAAGCTTACCTGTTAGAAATCATTGAATTCTAAGGATACTATAACTGCCTACGTCCAGTTGTACACGATTTCTTCACCTTGTATTCATACAAAGTTGTGCATGCATGATGCTGATATAACATCGTGATAGTTATCATAATCGTAATATGTTGCATTCTACAATCATGAAAGTAGCAAAATGTCACAATTGCTCAGCCCTAAAATTAGGATGTCATTTGTTAGTTTAGTCACAATACTCCCCTGGAAATATATCTGTATGTTGACTGTATGGGTCACTTTCAAGATGCTAGTAGAACGTCCTATTTTTGGCCCAACATCCCGGACCCTCAGGCATTTTACAAATATATATAGAGTACACGTGTTAGTGTATGGCTTCTCGTAGATTCTGCAATTTTCTATAGTAGTACCACCAATCATATTACAGCATTTGTAATTAATTGAATATATGGAAATGGTTATTGTTCTGAAAGAATACTCAAGTCTGAGAGAAGCTTGGTTACTCAAGTGGCCTAGCCTTAGTTGGCTTAAGCCGTAAGTCAACATAACAAACAAAGCCCACAAGTTTCAAGCATTAATTTTAAGGCTAATAGCTGGGAGCATTGGTGCAGTGATCAATGACTGAATACACAGGATGTTAGCCTGAGCCTTCCTTTTGGTTGTATCTGTAGTAACAATATTGTTCTGGTAAATTATCTAATGCTGTCATAATGTTTTTTAGTTCTTGATGGTTACTTAGCCAGGAGGTTGAAGCAAATATCTACCTTTGGTGCTTGGGTAGGTAAGCCATGTATGTGCACTGTTATGTGATGTTCCATATTAACACTGCCAATATCGTATATCATCTCATTGTATGTGTAATATGAATACTTATAGCCTCACTTGACAAGCCACTTTTTCTTTTTTGGATCATGGCTCTAGTAATTTTGGTGTCCATACTGTCAATAGTTGTTGCATGCTTGTTTCCAATTTGTACCATCATGTATTATTCTGTTTTCTAGTTGGATGTGATAGTTGACAACATTGGCAGGACCATGCTGTGGAGTTACATAACAAGAGTATGTTAGTTGTATGATGAACTACGTTTTTTGTACTGCTTGTAGTGGAGCTGGATTATAATATCACTGGAGTGGAGTTCGTTTGTGTGTACACATAGTCGTGGTTCCAACTGGAAGAGTTCATTTGAAAGAGCTCCTTGGCTGGTCACTAAAGTCATGGACAATGGTATGTGTGTGGTGTGTGACTGTGCATGTCCATTGTCATACAACAGGATTCTATACCCCACTTGGTATACTGGTAGTACTGGGTCTACATGTCTTACCCTTGGGGCTGTACGTCTTACAGTATCCACCATTTGGGTTGGTGTTGGACAAGTATCATGTATTACTGTACACTGGTATTGGTATGCTGGCTGTTGGCCGATTTGTGTGCGCTCTAGTGGAAGTGAGTAAATACACTATACAACTGCACATCCACAACCTGCGTGATGTGTGTGTGTGTCACAATGTGTATAGTCATTGCCAATTGTAAGATTATTGTTCTGTGTATCATTATAATACATTTTATCATTGTAGTTATGGACTGTGTTGGAGCACATTAGACACCTAGTGAGCTATGACATTGATCAAGAACTATCCTCCCTCACTGATGATTTGCAAAAATCACGGCATAATTCTACCAGCTAACACCATTTTCTCACCCCAGTTGTTAATTTTCTCAAATCAAGAACAAAATCCGCTACTCTTTTCATATTAATATATATATATTGAATACTTTTACAATGTATGTACTCTGGGATATTGGTATGCAGCATTTTTACATTAAAATTTAAACAGGACCTTGTGTTCTCATGTAATAGTAACTGATAACACATTTTATTATCCTGCAAAATTCCTGCTGTACAGACATCTACATACAAGTGGACAAGTTATTGAAGAGAAGGGTATCATGAAGGGTGCAGTGTTAATGATGCTGCTCTGGAACATACAGTACAGTTAGGAAGTGGTGGCAATGTTCTTCAGTGTGGTTTGTGGAGTTTCTGTATTGGAAATGTTAAACATATGTACACACGTGCTTTTGTCACATACCTTGTGTAGATACTGGCATACCAACAGATGGTACAGCATTTAGTGGATATGTTCCGGGAGCCATTTTGGGTGGGCTGAGGGCAGTGGCATGTTCCTCTCTGGCCTCCCTTCTCTCTTTAGACCGCCTGTTCTGAAACCACACCTGTATGACCCTTACACTAGAGGGAGAACAATATGACACAATTCATTCAAAATAATAAATCATTAAGACATTTACAAGTCAGCAATGTCGATGCTAATCCAATAAGTGGCATGCATGTGTGTGTAAACTCAACATTGATGTGTCCTATAATAATTTTTCCTGATAGCTGCTGGGGATGCACAAAGCACCAGTGGGTTAGTTACCTGTGTCCAGTACTGTTTGATAGTTGTTCTAACACATCCCTCGTTGGTCGTGGTGTCTTTTCATACACACTGACTAGTTCTTCCAACTGTTTGGGTGTTATATTAGTCCTAGTGCCTCTCTTCCTTGCATCAGCAGCATTCATGGGTTGTATGTTCTCTGTAACCTTCATAGCAGTCACTGTATTGGTGTACACACAGTTGATAATCTGTGTGCACACACTACACTTTTACTACTCACTGTGTGGTATAGAGATATTAGTGGCAACAGCAGATGGTGACTGACTGGGTGCATGTGTAGTACCAGCAGTCATTATGGGTAGTGACGATGTCATAACAGTTGACATGGACGGTGCATGACTAGACACCTGAGTAGATTGTATGTAGTCTCGTTCACACAAGAATTTTTCTCCCTGTAACAATTACACACAAGCGCTTTAAACTATTAGAATGCATGTACGGCAAACAGATTGACAGCTATCATCTATAAAGTGTAGGTCATTACAGTAGCTTCAACTGGAGAAAGGGAACAGCAAATTAATTGCTTTTCTTTTAGTTTAATATTACAGTATGGTATTTAGTACAACAATGTGACATGTACATACTATGTGCTATGAGAGGGGGTGGTATCTCAGAGCACATCAATAGACGTGTAATATATTAAATGTCATCATGTGATCATTCTGCACAACAAATGTGCACTATGTGGTTCAAACTTCTGTATATTGCTCACCAGACAATAAACTAACAAACTCAGGTCAGGAACTTACGAGTATCACAAAAAGTACAAGGTTGAAAGTAAAGAACAAAGTTACACATAAACTATCAGGTTGTTGCATAACTTGGCTTCAAAAAGGCAACTGGCTAGCTAGTTACCATATTGATGGTTTTAATTTAAGACACCATGAAAATAGTTAACATTAACTAAGTTACAGACTGCATTACACAAAATGTAGTATACCAAACTAGTTAACTGAGCATTGGTTTTTAAGGCATTCAAAGCAGTTACCAGCAGCCATAGACCTGAATGGTAGCTACAGTAGAGCAGCAAAGAAAGTTACTACTAACATTTGAGATCAGAATAACAAAGTTAGCTGTGAGGATTCGGTAAACTCGTAATCAAGACTGTTGCAATGATGCTATGTGCTATTGTATTTAACAATCAATTGAGCACTACCATTCAAGTAATTAGTCTATAAATACTATTAATTCTTTTGGAATGATTAAAAGAATAACAAGACGTGGTTTAGAGTGTTACATTACTCCACGTTAACATTGTTTCTAACATGCACATAACATACAGATCCAAGGCTGGACTCCAACTAGGGTCAAAGGTCGGGGCAGACCAGCTCACAGGCTAACCTACAAATTGCTGCTCTTTCCAGTTTCTGTGTGCAACAAATCATCAGGCTTTTTATCTATACTTAATCATTATGTAAGAATATTAAACAGTATTATGTAGTGCTGGGGTGCTTAAGCAGTGAACCTTTTATGTTTTGAATCTTTAATAGCTGACCTGTACAAGGTAGAGCTGTTCTCCAGTATCCAACTGTCTTCTACAGACCGAACACACGAAACAGTGTACGTGAAACACTTTGTTGATGGCTTTTCTAACGAGGTCTTCAGGACACATGCCAATATTACAGCCAGAACATTTCGTACCGAATCGCCTAAACAACAAACAAGACATCGCTAACAATACACAATTAAAAAAATAATATAGTCAATTACCTGAAAAAGTCTGCCCTGCAAAACAGCTTTCCTTCCCGCCAATAACATTTTTCGCTCAATAGACTCTGACATTCGCTACACTTGACGCATTCCACGTGCCAGTATTTATCCAAGACTTTATGAAGATATCGCTCCTGTATGACTTTCTCACATCCAGCACAAGATATGTGTTCAGAAGGTGTATTCTCAGCTAGCGAGTTGGCCATCATCTCGTATACTGAAAACCACAATCATTCCTTAAGCATCACGTGCGGCTCCCAGTCATCACTTATATTTCGAGAAAACCTCATAAACTCGTGCAGTTGATGTACACCTTAAAGTGATAAGTCATTTAAAATGTATTGAAGTCTACAATATGTTGATTTTGACAAACACTATGTATTTAACACTATGCAGTTGTTAATCCTGAAGAGTGAGATGATTTGTCTGCCAAGTCCAGCGTCTTCTTTAAGTTGCTTTGAAACAGATCACATCTGCAAAGAAAGCTGATGACCCCAAGTAGCTAAGATTAACAGCTGGCTAACTTGATGGGCATGTCCAGTGAATAGAACGGATTCTTCAGTACATAGTCAGCATATAGTTCATAGATTTTGTGCAGTAGCTCCTCAACTTTACCCTGCCGGTGATCTGTGACTACTATGAACTTGAGTCCTGTGAAGGGATACAATAACAGACAATAAACTATTAATGTAGTGCCTCTTAAAGAAAAAAACATGTGTATAGAAAATGCTAAACCAAGAGTTCAAACCTTATTTTGAACCTGACTAAAACTGTAGCTATCTGCTCACAGTGGTGCTGTGTACGTGCGTGCATGGTAACATTACATTGCCATGTACCTGTTAATGTCTGAAAACAGTGCAAATTGAAGGTGCCAGCTTCTAGACACTCAATCCCTGAAGAGTGGTCAACTGGTGACAATTGACTAGCAATGGCATATATTCTGTGGATAGCAACATTGGTATAATTTCCCACTAAATGCATAAACTGTACACACTAAATTACTGAAAAATTGTTAGTACAATGAAATTTCCATTGGGAATGTATAAATCCTTCTAAAAGGAATAAAATTAACGAGTTATAGGATCAATAAACACAAACACATACAGCATGGATTCAGACTTACGAATGGAAAGTGCTCAACATCATAATCCTTTCATTAACAGACACTTTCATTCTAGAGAATTTCAGAAATAAAGGATAGTCTTTTTCTGACTGTAGAACATCCATAGCACGACGTCCATCAGGTAAGAGCTTGTTGGACAACTTGTGACCATTTATTGCCACTAATGCATAACCCACTGTGTGATGAGACAGAACATACTGTAGTACATATGAAGGTGTGTACAAATATTGTGTGTTATGCTATAATAGAATCAGGATAAGCCACTTACACACTAGGGTTATATGCACAACGGGATTATACTTCCCTGGAAGTCACTGAGATTTCTAAGCAATACCAATCCACCACTACAAATCATCCAAGTTTTGAAGCTCTGGTACTTCAATGCTATAATACATTTTAAAAATCATACCAAAGATGTGATGGGGAAAACAGCAGAAAACTACACATGAAGTTAGTCCTAACGAAATATACTAGTTACAAGGCAGCAGCTGGAGTAAACACGACTGATCATGATCCTGTTACAAGTGTGCCAGGTTAGCATATAAGCTGCTTAATAGTTGGTGTTTGTCATAATGTTTCTTTATAGGCATGTGATTTTGTAGTACAAGACGTCCGGAGATTCTTCATTGATACCCACAAAAGAACGATCAACAACAAAGTTCATAAGTGAGGAGTTTTATTGTGTTGTGTAACTTGTGTTATATAGAAAATTCAAGACAGCTGTCAGTAAGCCATCAAAGCAAGAGTTCATAACTCTGATCTTGATCAAAGTGAAAAGGCAAAGTAGATTGCTAGTTTCTCATCAGCCACTTCTTCAATTTGATGCAAGCGACAGTCAATAAGTATTGAAGGAAGCACCCAATATCAAAGCAACAGCAGGCTATCTGTCACTACAAGGATTCTGAGGCAGGAAGAAACATTTCCTTTGCTGAAAATGATGTCTAGCTGGTTTAAATATCGAAATGCTAGTGTACATATTGGAAGGTGATGCGGCAGGTGATGAGAAACTATAAATCAACTTTAGCTAATTCATTAAAACTGTCATTCAAAGGAAGCACCCCAGACACTCAGACTACACTTCAGGACTGAACCCTGTCCAGAAAATCTTGGCTACAGCCTTGCTTATATACACCATTTACGCATATAAGGTAGTAATTTAAAATTATATACAAGACCAGATTATGGAAAATGACGTAAAATCACAAACATATACATGTTGCTACAAACACAAACAATGCAATGGGGAGTACATTTACAGGCTTGAGCTTCCAGATTAATCGTCTGTCATATCATCAATGAACACGAGCTACTTTATGCTCTAATCCACCCCTTGTCCCTTGAACAACTCACCTTCTATGCCTTGTCTTTCCCCGTACCTAACAAAAATGCTGTGGTCGTTCTCATCTAACACGATATCCAGGGGATAGGTGAATGTTGCTGCTATCTCTGCCGTACTGCTGTTGTGATTATGCCAGTAAATCAGTCCACCAGCCTTGCTGACGATGTAGACGTTAAATATAGTCATTTTTCTAAATAATGCACAGATTATGTTTAGATGATCACGTGCCTTGATTTTTCGCACACTTCTGGTAAGAGATATAGTTATGAAGCGGTGTCTTATTTTGCGAGCTGAAAAGAGTACACCTGGTGAAGAAGATCCTTATGCTAAGGTAAGATCCTGCAAACACCATTGATGTCTGAGACATCATCAGTTGTCAAGACAGTTTTAAAACCACGTTTTATATTAGCACATGTTGATCCTGCTCAATGTATGTTACTTCACCAGATTTCTCAACATGGATGCTTTATTGTAAAATGCACAACTACTTATGTGTGTATGTAGTTTTACCCTTACCACTAGTGCAGGATGCTGACATATGAACCACTTAGCTGGATGTTATATGCACTGCTGTGAGTGCTATATAGTATGTAAAAGAGTGGTTGAGAGAAAAATATAGAAGCCAAGTGCTATATTTTGTAGTGCTATAATTTTCACCTTGTGCTATATTTGTCTCTCACCCACTATTTTACATGCTATAATGTTCATATAGCATGAGCAAGGCAGTGCTTTAACTGATTTAAAGAATTTTGAGCTTGAGCTCTAGTGAAACATGCGTGAAACTCACCAAGCAACCTTCAGTGAAAGAATTGACTACACTCTGGATATGGACGTACCTTGAATATCCTCTGGAGTGCTTTTCCCTCTGTGCTTTCTTCTCCAGTTAATTGTCCTTGTCATCTTGATTTTAGGGTCACATAACTAAATATCTTCTGCCCACACATGTGTACCTTGATATAGCACTATAATCATGTATAGTATTGTGGTCACGTAAACTGTTCTGTACTATCACTATTTTGCTTTGATCTTTCACTCCACAGCTCTTTAAAGTTTCATTACTAGATGTTTAGTTGTGCTCTGGAAACATGCATAGCAATGGTAAACATCTAACTGGACAGTTTGCACAGGGTTATTATTATCTGCACAAAAAACAGTCAAGCTGTGAAAAAAAGTTGTGGCCTTAAAAAAAGCCTGTGTGAAAGAGTTGTGAAATCAAAGGTGGCGGCCAATAAATGGCTGCAAATGATGTTAATGCTAATAAATTTTAACAATTCACGTTAAAATTTATATCATTGCAGCCATTTGTTGGCTGCCACTTTTGATTTCACAACTCTTTTCACAACTTTTTAGCTGTGAAATTAGACGGATACCTTTTTGGCCGATCCAGATTACCTTTTTGGCCGCCACTGCAACTTTTTTATAAACTGCAACTTTTTTTCACAATTTAGTGTAAATATCACTTTTTTTTGTAACTGCAAATTCCAAAGTCAACCAATGGTTGGCCTTGATACTTCCTTTTAACTTTTCCCCTTTACTACAGGAATTATTGAAGACTGCGTGGCTATATATGTATTTACGAAAATAAGACGGATACTTCTGAAGGTGTGTATATCCCAATGATAGCTGGGCAGATTCGACTCAGGAATGGGAGACTCCCTAACTTGAGGAAACTTCCAGAGCAGAAATGGTTAATTATACTGTTTAAGCGCTATGGAGTTACGGATACATGATATTGGTGTTTTCTGGTTCGAGTATGTTGCCTGCCTGCACTTGGCCATACAACACACTTGATATAGGCTATTTTCATAATTTTTGTAGTATTCTAATAGAGCACACATTTTTTTTCTGAGCACTTCAATACAACGCATTAGAATGTTCTAGAATTTCCACTGATAGATCTATATACGAATTATCATTCTATTGTGCTAAACCAGAACTTTCATTTATAAGGTAAAAATTAAGTGAGGTGAGCAACTGACAGCAGCGGCAGAGCGGTAAAGTGCTAGGGTATATAGGTGTGGAGGTCCCTGGTTTGAAACCTGGAGAATTTTGTCCGACGTTGTTTGCGCACACTTCTTACTTCTCAGTGGTTGTGTTCTATTAGACTATTTTGATCACACTTTTTTACATGTTTGGTTTTACTTTATACCTCCTAATTAGCTAATACTTTCAGTATTTTCAAACCACAAAAGGTTTGTGCTATGATAGTAACTTCCATGTACAGACTGAATTTCAAGTTATTCCATCAAACGGATTACCCTGTAGGCGTGACAACAAATTGCTTTTGCAATTTGCAGAATCACGCATATTCCATTGTTCTTAGTTTATTTGGCTGTAAATGTGCTACGTTATGTTCGTACTTCCAAATTTAAAGTCAATCAACTAAGCATGCATGAGTTATTGCAATTTTTCTATAAAGTGTGCGAAAAGAAAATTTACATAAGAAGACTAAGAAGAAAAATACGAAGAAAATAAGGTGAACTTTGAAATTGCGTGGCTGGGTGGATTCAACTCAAATTTGAAATAGGAGGTACCCTACCCTGAGAGAGTTCCTGCAGTGAAACTGGTTAATTTCCTTTCTGGCACTATTGAGCTACGAATTCGTGAAAATACATCCTGTAAAATACACACTTGTCTGTCACATGTCCGCACTAGCTGTACTTGGCCACACAACACATGTCCTGGTTATTAGTTGTTGAAGTACAGAACTCAAAATCAGTGTAACACACTCAATATGAGTGTAATGTACAGATTGTTTTTGTTGAAGATTAGAACATCCAGGTTACCATACTGTCAGGAAGATAGCTTCTCTTGTTGTAAGTACTAGGACTGAGCGATAGTGAAATTTTCACTGTCCGAACGATATCAAGACACTGTTCACGATAGACGATAGTAAAACGATAGTGATAATTCACCTATTTCCTATTAGTTGCCTTCAAAGAGAGTTGTAAGGAGGGATGTACCCATGCATGTATTTTGTATAAGATATTAAACAGCCTTTTAAGCTGATTCTTCTTATTATTTTAAAGTATTTTGCAGATATTTCTCCGTATTTTACTTGTTAATTACTGTCCGATAGTGAATTTTCAAACGATATAGGCGATACCGATAGTGATACTATCCCGATATTCCGATATGCACATACTATCCCCCAGCCCTAGTAAGTACCAGAGCAATCTGAACATGTTTCAAGATTTTGCTTCTCAATTTTAAAAAGAATTCAACACTGTGTGCTGTTTGGCTGGTGCTTTTTTAGATTGCTATGCACATTTGTTGAGCTCAACACCATGTGCGAAAAGAATAATCTAAGCCCCCTGAGCCCCTTGGAAAAAAAATGAAGAAATTGAACCAAACTTTGAGGGCTCGTATTTCACGTTTTCATCAGGCAATCTTGCTCAAAATTTGGTATGTGATTTTCTGAAGGTGGAGGGTGCTTGCAGTACAAAAATGATTCCGAGTGCAGAAGGGAGCACAGAGTTACATATGCGTAAAATTGCATTTTCTTCCTTTAAATATACTCACATTTTGGTGCACCGGCTTTCTTGGCCACATATTGTGTGTGCTCAACCATTGTGTAAAGTTCTGGGCATTGCCTCTCTTCAGAAGATGCTGGTTCAAACACAGTCAAAAATACAGAGATATCCTGTTACTATACATGTTCCACAACAATTGCAAGAAATTATGAAGATAATTAGGCCTTTGAGATATCAAAGCTGAATTCATAATGACTCATGACTGAATCATGAGAGATGAGAAGTCTGGCTTACTGCATGTAAACCCACGTACAGAGTGGCATGTTAAAATCTACAATAAATAAAGTCTAGCCCCAATAAAAACTATATATCTATACCTAACACTAATCCACTCACTAAAAGCTTCACTAAAATGGCTTTGTATTGACTGCAAATATAGCACAAATAATACCTATAAATTAATTCTGGTGAAAGCTAATGGCTACAAATTCTAAAGAGCTGGGCCTCCCAAACTCCCTGCTACCAGAGATATTTCTATACTCTGGTCAGCCCCCCTCTCCCTCCCCACATCAACTACTTCCTCCACCTGAAATGTTTTGACTGCTCTATTAGGGTGTTTGAAAATACATCAAATTTTCATGGTACTCAGCCAAATCCCTAGAAATATTATTTTGACTAGATATAAATCCCCCTTCCTGTTTGGCCATTGCACTGCCTATGGATACTGTCCCTTCACAGTCTAGTACACCAAGACCTGGTCATTGTGGTCTACTCTTATAAATGAACTGTGCAAGTGATTTACCAATAAGATATTTTGTCAATTATCTGATTACTTGCTATAAGATTAATATTACAAAACATATTTTTGTAAAGAATTAAGCAGTTACAAATTATTACTGGTATCGGCCACTGTGTGAATTATAAATATAAACCGCTGTCAGGGTACAGCTGTAGTTTAATAAAGTGTCCTTGTGCCGGTAACCGTTATACTGTATGTACACTCGGAATCCACACAGTAATAGAGAATACACTTGTTTACGAGTCACTTCTAGATCTACTGCTTGTATAATCAAACACTTTACTATAAAATGTAAAATCTAGATGTTGCCAATAACCTGTTTTCTGACATTTTACGGATTAATCAGTGCATCACAGTCATACAACTGCTGACTGACTGTTTTATTAGAGTATCTTGATGGTGTTTGTTACACATGTTTAGTTATCATTAATTCCACTACAATATCTTTTAACCATTAAAAGTCATTGCTATGATAGATAGGCTATATTCCCATATAAAAGCAGTTTATCTTGTACTGTAGGTATGACAACCTGATCTTCAAGCTAGCATTCTAAAGTTTGAATGTGATTCAAATACTGTAGTTTTTGTAAGTGTCGAAATTAAGGTAAGCTTTGACGGCTCATATCTTGGGAGTGCGTACACTGTAAGGCTATGTCCCTTAAAGTTGTTACGTAGACTATTAAGGGGAGGGGTTATAAATCTTAATATGTGCAAAGGTGTCGGGTTGACAACTTCAGGTGATTTTGATGTTCTACTAGATATTTTACTAGTTAACAAGTAGATAACAAGAGAAGTTGATTTTCTCACTTGGGAATTTACTTTGATATGCATACTTTTGTAATACTAGGAGACATCTCTCTGGTTGTGCTAGCCACCCTACTTAAATGGAAAAGCAGAGGTGTCAAAATCATTACTGCATACAAAGCATTACAGATATGGCTATGGTTATAATATTATTATATGTATTTTAGGATTTGATATATATATATATAATAATAAGTTAACAATTTGTAGGCACTTAGAGATGCCAATTATCAACCTCATTTTGTACCAGCTCTACAGTTTGACTACACCAACATACATGAGGTGGTCAATCATCTACATCATCCAGAAACATTTTCAGGTAGTGTCATCTTTTAGCTACAGTATGTACGTACACATATGCAGTATAGATTTCTTATTATCTGTTATCTGGCTAAAAATATCACCCAAAAACCAGCTGCACAATACCATCCTGGTGTATTGGCAGTATTGGTTAGGTCCAAAAGTGCCTTCAGTATGCTTCCAATAGGTAGCTGCAATTAATCTACTGACTGACTAACCCTGCCTGCCTGCCCTGCCTGCCTGCCTGCCCTGCCTGCCTTCCCTGCCTGCCTGCCTGCCCTGCCTGCCTGCCCTGCCTGCCTGCCTGCCTGCCTGCCTGCCCTGCCTGCCTGCCCTGCCTGCCTGCCCTACCTGCCTGCCCTGCCTGCCTGCCTGCCTGCCTGCCTGCCTGCCTGCCTTCTTTCAGACAAGTGTAACTCGATAACAGATAAGACTACGGGCTTGATTTTATCACTGTTCAACGTTGCTTCATCCCAAGATGTGCCTTTTGGCATACCGCATTACGTAATATGCACGCATCATGGACTTACCTTTGTCCTCCTTTGTGTCCCATTCCTTTTTGCTGTCAACCCGAAGTGTCAATTTTGCAGTAGCGTGATGCATGGCTTTCCATTTGAAAATGGGAATTGTCCATATTTTCCGTGGTGACTGGATTGATTGCAGAGGTTCTAATACTGTTGTAACACTGTGTAACAGGTAAAAGCGAAGCATAATGGCCACTAACTTTCAAGTCAGTAATAATTATTGATAGTTGGGACATGCGAATCATCCGTATTTTTCATAGTGACTGGATTGATTGCAGAAGTGCTTCATTTATAGTGCTGTTTAACGGGCTGAACATAGCAAAGTGGAATGGCTACAAACTTCACTTTCGAGTCAGTAATTGATAGGGGCACACGTTCAGATAAAAACATTATCTCTGGAACTATTCTTTCTTTTGATGCGGTATGCACGGGTTAACCAGTCATAATAATTTTACATAAGAAGTACACAAATGTTCACTGTATATCTGCAGGTGTAGGCAACCTCTCTTGTATCCCTACTTTTTTCTATGATCCCTAATTGAACTTAAATTCCTAATTGTTCCATATACTTGTAATAATGAATGTACTCTGTACTGTATTTGTTACTACCTTTCTTACATTGTATATGTATATTATGTTGTATGGCAACTGCTGTTATGTTAGGTTTGATATTGACCAGCCAGAATAGTGTGGAGGCTATAACACTAGCAGTGAAAAGTGAAGGTATCTGTATGTAGTATTATCCAGTATCCTAGCACAATCATATCAGTGGATGAAAGTGTATTTAACTTATAAATGTGTACAACAACAAGTATCTTGACAGTTTGTGTGTGTGCATAGAACCTTTTGCTGTTTATTTAGCTGGTAGTAATCTGCTGACACTATGGAAATCTTTGCCAGTGTTTGTTGTAGGTAAAGCTACTGCTAAAGCAGGTAACACTGAAGTAGTAAAGCTACCTGTGGTATTCTTGTGTACTACAGTAAATCAATTGGGGCTTAGTGTTGAAGGAGAAATAAGTGGAAAGGCCAATAACTTGGCAGATATTATTATTAAGTGTAAGCATTTTTGTAAACAAATACCAGGTGTGTGTGTGTGTGTGTGTGTGTGTGTGTGTGTGTGTGTGTGTGTGTGTGTGTGTGTGTGTGTGTGTGTGTGTGTGTGTGTGTGTGTGTGTGTGTGTGTGTGTGTGTGTGTGTGTGTGTGTGTGTGTGTGTGTGTGTGTGTGTGTGTGTGTGTGTGTGTGTGTGTGTGTGTGTGTGTGTGTGTGTGTGTGTGTGTGTGTGTGTGTGTGTGTGTGTGTGTGTGTGTGTGTGTGTGTGTGTGTGTGTGTGTGTGTGTGTGTGTGTGTGTGTGTGTGTGTGTGTGTGTGTGTGTGTGTGTGTGTGTGTGTGTGTGTGTACATATTGTATATACTTCTCTACAGATTATTCTAACGTAGACAAGGCTCAGTTAAAGCCATTGCTGTTTCCTTGTGGTAATTTAAAAAGAGAAGAGTTACCAACCCTACTAAACTCAGCAGGCATCCCTCTTCATACAGTTACCTGCTACCAGACCATGCCTCATTCTAATTGTGCCAAAAATGTCAGAGAAATAGCAACACTTGTAAGTCATTTACCATTGAGATGTTCCTTGTACTGTGTTGTGGAAAAGTTTAAAGAAAACTGTTAATGTGTTATAGTATTTATGGAGTGGCCATGTACCCCTGGTATGTATTTCTAATGAGCGCTGAAAGTTTGTATACAGTGCTGTGTACATGTGTATTCTATTGTGAGAACTGTTGATAGTTGATGTACGATATTTCAGGGATCACCAGACTGGATTGTATTCTTCAGTCCTAGTGGTGTACAGTACAGTATTGAAGCACTCATGACAGCAATTCCTTCACTAAAGGATACAGTGAAAGTGAGTGTGTTATCACAGCTGACTGTACTGTATTGTAAATACCATATAGTGGGAAATTTTTGAGGGATGAAACTTTTGCGAAACTGTGTAAAATATGATTTTTGCATTTTTTAATTCTCGAAAATCTAGAAAATGGTTTTCATTAGGTAATAGCTATGTGTATAAACCCAGTACATATTTTCATGAAGCTATCATTACTCGCAAAAGTTTCCGGCTATATGGTAGTACATGCAGTGGAGCCTCATGATATCTCAGCAAAACCCTAGGTAGTTTACTATTTCCAAATTTCTTTTTAGCATCCAAGCAATTGGACCAAAGTTTTGACATATTATGATGAGTAGTTATAGAGCTAGACAGTAGGAATAGTAAAGAAAGAAACAAATTTGCACAGTGACTATTTCAGGCACTTACATTCAATGCTGTAACCTGTGTGTGCATGCGTGCGTACGTGCGTACATGCGTGCATGTACTTTGCTCTATGTAGTTGGAATACTGTAAATACATTAGTTTTAACAGTAATGAAGTGATTGCATACCTTTAAAATTGTCTTTATAATATGCTCACTACGTTTAATTTTGATTAAGTGCTTTGGTGTGAACTGACATGCAGCACGGTTCACATCACGTATTACTGCTGAGACAGTATACAGAAAGTTTTGTATGTTGTAATATGCGCTAACACAGTGTATTGGCTGTGCAGAACAAGTGAGGGGATTTTAGAGTAGCCTAAGCATATCCACAAAGACACTATGAACCCAGCCATGTTTGTATGGATATACAGTGAAACCTCACTGAGAACATTAGATATTCTATTGTGTGCATGTATTCAATTTGTAGTATCGGTACATCTATATAGTCTGTACTACAGGTGGCAGCTATAGGACCAACCACAGCTGAGGCAGCCAGGAGTAGTGGTCTACCAGTCAATGCTGTTGCCAAGTCTCCTACACCATCATCTCTACTAGAAGCTATACAACACTGTGACACTTTGTGATCTACAAATTGCTATCACATCTTTCATCGTATAGTGTTACTGTAATGCTTGTAGATCAACTATATAGCTAGCAAAACCACTCTTATCAAACTCTAGTGCATGATAGAAATAAACCCAAGGATGGAGGTTTTGGTCCCGACAGATCTGACTTCATTACAGGAACATCTCTGTGTATAAAAAAATAAGCTTGAAGTTCTTGGTCCAACTATATAACTGTAGCACCACAGTATTAAGTGTTATATATAGTATCCCTGGCAGTTGTAGTCCGCAGATTCACTACTCGCGAACTCACATTGCATGTCAAAGTTTTTATCGCGAATGTTTGTACTTCGATCAACCAGATGTTGCATGGCTTAGTACCCACTCTATTTACTGTACTAATCCGAACAGCGTAATCAATAATGATGAGTGAGCATCGATGACAAGTTGGAGTTGTCTGAGTAATATATTGATGGTCACTTGTTTTTTTGAGAGGTACGGACACTTGATGTATGGATGAAAAGTGAAAAGTAGTGAAAATCCTTCCCCATAATTATATATGTGGATATATACGAGGGAGGATTTTTAGCGTATGGACATTTGTGTAGAGCGTATCGTATAGTACTAGGCCTACGTTTCTGTTTCCTTTACAGTTGTTTATAGCACAGTATAATTATAATGGGGAACAAACACGGCAAGGGTTACTACACTAGACACGCCAGCATGAGGATTACTAAAGATAGAGCTGAAATGGCACCATCACCATCCAGCCAGAAAAACAGTTTGGAGAGACACAAAACCTCATGGCCAGCATCTCAGGGAGAACTTGCCTTCTGTCCTGAATATACCCCAAAATCACAACTGGCCTTTGAAGATTTTGAGGTATATAATATTAATATCTATACCGATATTGTATGACCAATTTTAAAAACTTTCCATAGCCATTGCAGTATGTTGGCAAGGGAGCATTTGGTCATGTAAGTTGAGTGTGTTACTTGCAGTAATCAACCACTAATCATAATTACATCATCTCCATGTGTTAGTTGGAGGTGTTGGGTGTTAATGGGCTAATCTGTTTGACATCACTAGCCTCTATCCAGCTGTTGATATGTGCACATGTTGTCTGTAGCTATATTATACCTATGTTTGATGGGGGCTGTATTGTGATGTCATGCACAGCTGTTATATGAAATAATATCTGTGAGTCAATTAATTGCTGCTATTTTGTAATGTAGGTTGTAAAAGTACAGCATAGAGCCAGCAGACAGATCTACGCCATGAAGGTGTGTTTATATACCTAGTGTATAACATGTGTATGTATTTCTTCTTGTATAAAGGTTCTAGAGAAGAAAGAAATTATTCGTAATAAGGCAATAAGACAGTGCAAGGAAGAAGTTAGAATACAAGTATGTACTTGTTTACAATATGTGTTATTGTTACGGGTGTATATGTTTATTACAGCTCAATCTACCCCCTCACCCCTACATCACACAGGCATTTGTTGCCTGGCAGTCTAAAAATGATCTTTATATTAGTAAGTGTATAATGTGGTCATTTACTGTAGATTAGTAATACTAGTTCACATTTTCTGTAATATTGTTAGCTAGAGTATTGGATTAGTTCACTGGTGGCTTGAGGGTGATTATGTATATTAACCAGTGGATTACCTCTAACATAATTATTATTGGTGTTTGATTTGGGGTCAGCCTATGTAAGAATGATGTGTGTTTGTGTATCACATTCACACATGCATACACACACACACACACACACACACACACACACACACACACACACACACATGTACGCACGCACACACACACACGCACGCACGCACGCGCACACACACACACACACGAACTTGAAGCCAGTCATCCTGAGATGATGATGTCCTGAGATGTGGTCACTCTTCCTTATCATCAGTGAGGACAAGTGGTGGTACACTTCTGCCTTGCAGTATCTTGAGTTCTTTTAAAGGAGCAATAGTAGGTAGCACAAATAAAAAGGTCTGTTAAAAGGTGGCACCATCATTGTTGATTAAGTCCATAATTACACAGTGAACGTCATCTGGTACGATCTTGAGCTTCCTTATACCATGATGATTCATCTATCCCACACTTCTTCAAATCTTGACAGACCTTGTCCCTCCAACGAAGCTTAGTATCATGTGCAGGATGCTTCTGGGGGAGCCAACCAAATAACAGCTTCTTTGATGTCTGTTGTGTGACATTCTAGCAACATATCCCAGCCATCTTAGCCTACACTGTATCAATAAGTCACTGATACTCACACGCACATACGTATGCACACACACACACACACACACACACACACACACACACACACACACACACACACACACACACACACACACACACACACACACACACACACACACACACACACACACACACACAGTATGCATACACAACACATACTAAACATACACATTTGGCTATTTCAGTGTTACATGGATGTTAGTGTCATACACTTTGTCAGAGTGCACTAGCTCCTACTTCATATGTGTATCACTATCGTTTAGTCAGTGAAATTGGTGTACAAAGTGAGTACACATGGAAAGGCATTGTGAAAGGACTATCTGTTTACGTGCACAGACATACTCACATACTACACACTTGTACACGCACACACAGTATGGCCTCCATTACAAGAAATGTCGTTCTCTACAGTATTAGAGTATGCAGAACATGGGGACCTGTTTGCATCATGGTGCTGTACTCCTAACAGACAGGTACCATTGGAGATCACCAGATTATATTCAGCTGAAATTGCTCTTGCCCTAGGTATGGTACATACAGGGTTTATTCATGGTATGATCATGTATGTGTGTACTTTCAGATTTTTTACATTCCAGACATGTCATTTATAGAGATCTTAAGGTTTGTACTATAGTGTGTCGGGCATTTGTGTGGATTGAGTATAAAGTGTCTGTGTACCATTGTAACACATGGCTGGCCCATGTTAATACGTAGACTTTGGTGTTGGCCATATTAGTCAGTCTGTGGTCTTATAGTCACCAAACTAACACTGGCTTGGCATGAAATTGTGTAGTATACTGCCCATGGGCTGTGACCTTGATTAATTTAATATGCACCAGCTAATTGGTGATTGCATATGGTCAAGGGTTAAGAGCGGAGTCATGAAGTTTTTGAAGAATTGTACATGTTAAATTGTCATTCTCCTATTACATATGTGTATCCTGTCAGACCATGTATGCAAGAGGATATGAATTTATTTTGTAACTTTTCTTGCCCCTTTTATAGCTTGAGAATATCTTGATTAACAGTGAAGGTATGTAACAGTGTTAGTATGTGATAACCTGTACACGATTGATGTTGTTAGGTCATGTTCAGCTGAGTGACTTTGGTCTATCAAAGATCACCAACTTTGCAGATGACAAGCAATCTATTTGTGGAACAACACCATATATGGGTGAGTATGCTGTTGGTCCGTATTATCATTGTTGATTTTTTCTGTGCACAGCTCCTGAAATCCTATCAGGCCAAGCATACAATATAGCCGTGGATTGGTGGTCATTAGGAATTGTAATGTATCTGCTGGCAGTGGGAAGAGTATGTGAAGTGTGGACGTGTTGTGTATCGTACGTGTGTATATTGCACTTTACATACACACTACATGCGCGTACGTACGCACACACACACTACATGCGCGTACGTACGCACACACACACTACACACACACACACACACACACACACACACGCACGCACGCACACACACACACACACACATGTGCACTTACAACACATGTAGCTAGTGTTACATTAAAAGATTGTTCTTTGATAGTTCCCGTTTCAACATGGAAGTCACCAAGAGACATACGAGTCAATAATGGAAGAACCGCTATTGTTTCCATCCAATACTGACTCCAGTTTATCTCAAGTTATCAGAAAGGTACAATAACTCAAAACTCTACTATTATACATCATTCTTGTCTCTCTTGTAGTTATTACAGATTAAACCTGCTAGACGGTTGCAGTCACTAAATAAACTATCTGGTTATGATTTCTTTAAAACTGTGGACTTTGGCGGACTGCTAGCCAGACCGAAAAAGGTACGACATGTCATTGTTACTGTATATCCAACCCACTGTAACTTATAACAAACAACAGTGTGTGTAAACATATGTAATACAATATTTGATAACTGATACCTCTCATTGTAGCAATATTCCCAGACTGGTAGTATATAACTTAGTGTCATGCTAGGATTGTTTCTCAGGACACCTGCTCTTGTTGTTTGTACCACACAAACTAAGTTAGGCAGTGATGTGTGTGAACTCTAATCTTGTGGAGTTGAGTTTCACCTACCTTTCATTGTTTGTAGTATTTTCTATATAGTTGGTAGTTGAAAATATAATTTGAAGTGTTTGTACACTACTATGGCTAATCATCATCTTCCCACCCACACAAACGTTACTTGTAAAATTTTTATGTTGTCCTGAATTGTTTGAATGCAATATGATACCAGTCTACCTGAATATTGATACTAACTATTCATGACTATATGTGATTGTTTCCTATAATGGTACAACATTAATATCAAGCAGTATACTGTACATGGACTCTATTATGATCAGTTGCCTCACTGTAGACCTACAGTTTATCAGCCCCACCCCCCAAGAAGTTGGAGAGTGTCTCCTGTTACAGACGGAGGTCCATATGCAGTGAGATCAACCTACATGCCATAAGGGACTATACAGGAAGGTACGTACCATATGTGTGATTGTGTTGTGTTCATGACTAAACCACTTTTTGTCAGAATAAATTCAAAATTCTGTGCAATGTACACTGTAGCCCTTGACTCGTTGGAGACCAATAGTGCATAGTTCCTTTAGTGACTGTGATCTGTTAATGTTAAAAGATGTGTTTGTATACTTCTTTTAAAATGTACAAAACAAATCTAGTGTAAAGTAACATCCAGACTGGATTGCAAACTGAATGCTTTTACTGGATGTGACATTGTTATAGATGGAGCAGATATTGATTGCTATACAATTAATCATTAAGATCCTCTCACCGCTGAATTTGTAGAGGCTTCAATCTATTGCTTCTTAGCTATAGCTTACAAACAATACATAGTAGGGACCACAAAGGAGTAGGCATGGCCCACGAAATAACATCACCCAAAAACCAGTCTCAATTTTCCCTGACAACAATGAGGCAGGTAAAACTATGCCCAAACAAGCTTTCGGATCGACCCAAAACGCTTTCAACAAGTTGCTACGGAAAATTTTATGTAATGGAATTTTCTAACTGACTGGTGCCTTCAGACAAGCATACCTCGATAACAACTAATGCTACGGGCTTGATTTTTTCACTGTTTGACATTGCTTTGGCCTGAGAGGTGCCTTTTGGCATACCGCAGTACATACAATGCATTCTTCATGGACTTACCAGTGTCCTCCTTTGTGCCCCATTCATCTTTGCTGACAGCGAAAAGTGTTGATTTGTTTATGATGGCTTCCCTTTGTAATGGAAATCGTCAGTATTTTTCGTGGTGGCTATTTTGATTGCAGAGGTGCTTTTTGAACAGTTCTTGATTCGTACTGCTGTGTAACGGGTTGAACATAGCTGACAACGAAGCGTAATGGATACTTCACTTTTCAGGCAATAATTGATATAACTGGGGCGCACGGCACCATTTCTTTCTTTCGGTATACGTGGATTGCAGAGGTGCTTTTCGAACAGTTCTTGATTCAAAATGCTGTGTAACGGGTTGAGCATAGCTGACAACAAAGCATAATGGATACTTCACTTTTCAGACTATAATTGACATAGCTGGGGCATGCGGCACCATTTCAGATGTAGTATGCCTGGGTTCACCAGTTATAATAATTATTTACAAAAAAAAAGTTAACAAACAAGTACACAAAAAAATTGGAATTTTCAACTAGAGTAGGAACCATAGCACATCGATAAAAGTACTGAAACAAGCTGGAGTAGTGCACGATATTAAATCACAGTAAACCCTAAGAAGTGAGCACAGTAGCTTCTTATGGTTTCACTGTGATTTAATATCGTGCACTACTCCAGCTTGTTTCAGTACTTTTTATTGATGTGCTATGGTCCCTACTCTAGTTGAAAATTCCGAATTTTTTTGTGTACTTGTATCACTATATTTGATTACATTGGTAACCTCTAAGCCTTTAATATAACATTAAAGTGGAGTTACAGTAACTGACTACTGACTGACTAACTGGTTTTTTCAGCCAAGAATAATTTGACAATGGTTAACGCTACAGGCTTGATTTCTTCACTGTTAGACGTCTCTTCAGCCTGAGACATGCATTTTTGTCAACGAAAGCAACTACATGGTGTGCATCATGAACTTACCTTTGTCCTCCTTTGTGCCCTATTTCTTTCTTCGCTATAGACTATACTGCATAGATTAGTGCACACACGACCTTTGTGACTTATGAGGAAGAGCAATACCAGCAGTTGTAGCTCGATAATGGTATGCCCAGCATTAGAAGAGATATTGGATTATTGTTAAGAAGCTGTTTCCAGCTCAGTTCACGAAATAAATGAGGCTGATAGTCAGGGTATGTGTTAACTGCCATATAGCTGGAAATTTTCAAGTGACGAAACTTTTGCGAAACTGTGTGTAAAATCCAATTTTCGTGTTTTTTAATTCACGAAAGTTTTTAATTCCTTTGCACATTGGTAATATATAGCTGTATGCAATCTCAACATTTCACGATTATATTTTCACGAAGCTGTCATTACTTGCAAAATTCGCAAAAGTTTTGTCCCTCAAAAATTTCCAGCTATATGGTAATATATCTGGCCGGCGCCATTCTTTCTTTCCTTTGCAAAGGGAATGTTACAAAAAAAACATATTTTTAAAAAATGTGTAAGGAAAGATTAGAAATTTCTATTGACTAACTGATTCTTTCAGCCAGCATAATTTGACTATGGTTAATCATTATCCCTTCAAATTCCAAAATAATTTTTTGAGTACTGAAGAATACATAAATGCAGTCTGTTATTCTACAATGAGTTATACATGTAATGAAAGTTAATATGTAAACAGGTGAATGAGTATTTTTGTATAAAATGGTTGACAGCAGATGTCATCTTCACTGGAATCGAACAGCACTTCTGTTGATAAGGTTGGCTATCTTGAATATTTCATAGGACAAAGTACAATGACAAATAATAGTTTGCCAATATTCATGTCTTCAGCATTGAGGTATTGAAGTAACTCATGGCTCTGGCCAACTTGTAAATTACCCAATTTACACTTTCTACCACTTCAAGTTTCAAAACCTTTGGGATCTCAGTAGTTTTCATGGGGGAACTTTATGCTTTCACTTTCACACACTGCAAGTCTGCTATTGGTTATGTCTGATACTCCAATGTGGCTGTCTATTGTGGATGTCCTGGGTATATAACCTTATAGCTGTATAGCCTGAATCCATGGGGAGTTGTTATAGACTGAATACTACTTCAGTAATGTGCAAGAATTCTCAGAAGTCTGTTCAGTTTTGTATAGGGATTCAACATAAATTTGAGAAGCATTCAAACATTCCTTTATGCATATTGGATTAGGATGACAATTATGAGTCATTCCTGTCTAAAGTGTAACAATTTACTTTGTGTGTGGAGAAGTTCTTTAATAGAGCAATCACATAGTAACCTATATTATGTTATCTTAACTGTTGTTGCTTAGCTCATTACTCTTAATGGTACAGTAGTTGCTAGTATAGTGATCATATTAGTATTGTAACTTTATTTCCTATTACAGCCCATCAGTCAGTTTGAGAAGACAGAAGAGATTATCTATACCTGATTTATATCATCTGAATGTGAGTATGTTATTGTACCACATGTACACTACACTCCATCACACCTGTGGTGGAGGGGATTTCCTGAAATTTGTAGGTTTGTAGCAGGAACACCCAACTAACTTGCAACAGAAAAACAGTATATAGCTCCTTACATTCATTCCAGAGAAGTGGATAAAGGGTGAACAAGAGCATACATGCAACTATTTGGATATGTAATTATATCTTCTCCATTAACTCATGACCACCCCATAAGCCGTAACTAAGCATTAAGGGACTTAAAGGGAACCTGTTTTGGATCATCCCCATGGAATTAATAAATCTAGTAAATTGTGTCAGTGGCTGGGGACTCCTGCATCTGTCACTCATTGCTAAATCTAGTACCCAACCCTGACCAGGGCCCTATACGTGCACACCTCTTCATCTTTGTTTGCCCGATGTGGGTCACATGACCTTCCAACATCAAGGGGTCAGGAATAACACTGGTGGGTTGTGGTGACAGAAACCACAGGAGCCATTGTCAGTATGTGCCCCTGACAAAGCATACCAAGTGTGTGCAGTTATTATTTGTCATTTGTTCCACATAGGCATCATTATCTACACACACAAAGGTGTCATTTCGAAAAAGCAAGAGACGTAAGCCCAAACCACTACCACTACAAGGAGCAAAAATATTAGCTGACATGATTTAATGTACACTCACTTTTTATCACTACTACAATAAGAGTTTTGTATATGATTCATTTTTGTACACTGCAGTCATTTCACCACTCATCATGTATGTCAGTTTTGTATTATTATTATGGTATTGCTTTTTATTAAATCTGAACATTAATTTGTAGTAATAGGTGCATGGTTCCTAGTATTAAGGTATAGGATATTCATATAGTGCATTGTTTTGTCTTGTGCCAATGTTGAAATCCTTTTACACTGTGTATACATCAGGTACAGCTAGTTACTTTGTATTATAAAAAATGTAGTTGACAGTAAATTGTTATGACATGAGCTGCTCTTCCATGTTGTCTTGTAGGTTGTGGTAGTATTTCATCTTGCCCAATACCTCCTTAGCCATTTTGTAGTTTCCTATTAATAAAAACACGCAGCTCAAGCACACACAACTACAGAACCAAATTAAAACACTTATGGGACCATAAGATCTCAATAATGGAGGTATGTTTCGGAGCCACCATTGGCAACTTTTAATATACCTAAAAGTTGCCATTTGTGGCAATTTATGGAATCAAGTGATTAATTGGCAAGTTCTAGGTTATAGCCAGAATTGGTGCCAACCATTAGATGTTACACCAATTTGGCAACCTGAGGATTCTCACTGGCTACTTCAATTGTTCTCACTAGTAGCCAAATGTGGCATCCTTCAAACCTTGCCAGTTTTGGGAATATTAAGTGCACTCTTATATAGTGTTCCATAGAACTTCGATTATGGGTTTAAGTTTCCATTATTGGCATTAATTTATATCTAGATGCTTTTAGTTTTATCTGATTTCACAGGTTATTATATCTAACCCAAACCCTACCCCTAACCCTAAACCCTACCCCTAACCCTAAACCTAACCAAACTCCACTAGTGAATTTCCAGCGAATGTCCTAATTCTACCAGCGAATTTTCTTAAACCTACTAGCACACCACTACAGTAGATTCCTACCCCATTTATATAAACTAAATCCAAAACTGGAAATCAATACCCACAATCAAATCTACCATGCTATACTATAAAATCAAAGTAAGTAATTTGCCGATTGTGGCAAGACTTTGAGGATGCTACATTTACTTTATATGTTTCCAAATCTGGCAAAAATATTTTCCAAATTTGGCAGGTTTTCTGATTACAATTTCCAAACTTAGCTATTTTAGTGCTTTCAAAAATTGGCAAAATTGTGTTTTCCAAAACTGGTATCAAATAGGCATATTAAAATTTGCCAAAGGTGGCATCTCAACATACCTGAATAATGAGGTGGCCTTGTTATTGAGGTCATAAGTGCTATGTAGCTATATACATTAATTTTGGTACCTGTTACATGTGGTCATTATAGAGAGGTGGACACTACGTAAGTACATGACACATGCAGCAGTTTAAGTTACCCCGATAACATACTGTAGATGTACTATTTGACTACATTCACAAAATTCATGAAACAATTTTTCTGTCAGAATTAATTGCTATTCCTTTTTAAAAGCGTGACCAGCCATAATTATTTCTCTATCTGTAATCCTAAATTGTAAAAAACATAATGGTGTTTACCAGAAATATTATGCTATGAAAAAAGAGGTGTTTCACTTTATGACTAATATGACAGGAAAATGTAAACCTTACTACTAATACAGAGGATTGTACACACAGGTGACTGTTCTATTAGAGTGTATTGTTAATATTCATTATCTCAGTCTTACCTGACTCAAAATGTACTATCAGTTCCTTTTCACAGTCACTGAGATTCCCTGAAACATAAATCACAACAATGTAACAACTGCTACAATGATCTCTAACTACCAGTATATTGTGTATGCATACAATGTATATGCAAACTTCATCTGATGTTGATACGGCATAACACACCCCTATCCCTTAATGTTAACATCCTACTAAAACATGTCTATTAGCTTCACTTCTCAGGTAGTAGTGTGTATGTTTTATTAGACTACCATATAGATGGAAATTTCAAGGGGGAGAAATTTTTGTAATTTTCTCAGATAAACAGCTAGCGGTACTATGAAAAAATTCCACTCCTCCTCTCAGAACTTGCAGCTCAATCATAATGGCTTGTGTTTTTAACATATAAAAGGTGGAAACTTGTCCCCCTAAAATTTTGGATGGTAGCAATCCACGAAAAAATTTCCCCCTCGATAAATCCCACTACACTATACACTAATAAATATTTCACTTCCTTGTCTTGTGCGAATGTTTGGCAGCACCCATCTAGGAAATTATTTTGTATGACTTGACGGGGAGTTCAAAATTGTTAACAGACTAGCAATCATATCCACACAACACAGAATTCCCAGTTCTGTCATTATGGAAACACAAGTGATAACTATTAATCACCTTCATTTTCTTCTTTCATCTTTACTAAGGTATCCCTGCTGGGATGTTCTGCTAACACTTCATTTAGCTCCATTATTCTCATGAGAAAGGAAGGATCACTACCCGTCCCTGTGTCTTTCTCACTAATAGTCAATCCTACCTGTTCTAACTAGTTAACACACAACACAGTAAAATCACAACAAAAAAACAACTAAAACAACAAAAAAAGTAAAAAACAAACAAATAATGTAGTGCATGTATAACTTCACTTACAACATCTTAACTAATGTTACCACATTTAGTGGGTCCCAAATGTAGTAACTTCAAGGCCTAACAATACCACAATAATATTATACTTTATATTTGGCCCAATTCAGGAAAGTGCTGATCTCTACAAAGATGTACAAAGTATAACAATAATTCAGTTGTAAAAAAATATGCTTTGGGTCATCCTCCTTACATTTCAAATTCAGGGCTGTTTGGTAATAGACTATTACTAAACAGTGTAAAAACTGAGGTTTGACTGCTTGCCACACAAAATGTGAACATTCTCGAATAGTGGTTCAGAGTATTTGAATTATTCTGAACATTTGTCTCAGCCCTAATCAAATATTATACAAGAGTAACATAATGGAGCTAATGATGGAGACACATTACCATTCTCCATCATTTACTCTAGCTTACAGACACACACCAGGTAGAGAGCTCTAGTGTAAGGTTTTGCTAGTGTGGAATATGCCTTGTTGACCAGTGAGGACTGCTCTGAAGAATACAACTGCTCCAACTGCACACACGTACAGCACACACACAGCATAATAACAGTGTATCTTCGAATCTACTGCACACCTTTGATTTGTTGGCAAACTTATCAGGGTGTAAATAGCTCTGTAACATCCTGTATGATCGTGCTAGTGCTCGTTTATCAATTTCATAAGACTTGGAACTACCACACATGACGAGTTTAATACACAAGCAGTTGTCACACTACAGCTCACAATCCTAACAGTTGGAAGTAGTCCGTGTTTGTAGTTGGGGACAGCACCACATTATGCTGACATCCACAAAAGTACAACTGCATGATGTTACTGTTACCCTCCAGGCGTATGTTGAGTTGCTTGGAGCATTTCCAACATGTCACACTTGTAGAAGAGAAGGTGCGAAGTGAATTGAATGGTAGGATGATGTGTCGTAGTTGATACATAGCACCTAGATGATAATATCAGATTTGAAAACGGTATTTACTGTCTAATTGGAGGCCATGGTACATTCCCTCCACCACCAAAGTTGATCATGTTGTGCAGAGTGTTTATGAATGCTTTGCATACTAAACTGTGTACAATGCACATTTAGTTGATTACTTATTGCCTCAGTGTTTACTGCAGTGCATATTTACAACGTATTGGTAAATGAAAATTGCACAACAATCCACAGTACTTTTAGAATGTAGCAAGTGGTTGTCGTGATAAGACTGTCTATTAAATATCCACGACTCAGCACAAGTATAAACATAGCATATACATTAGCTAACCTCGCTAATTCAGCAGTAAAACCCACAATTAAAATTTTTAAGGTAACTTATGCGCAAGAAAATCACGTGATAGGTGTTACAACGCACTAGTCTCGTGCCCATCTGGGCTCGCGCTAATGCGGTTGGGCACGAGACTAACAACGCACTAATGCTAATTAATGCACACCAAAGTTACAGTGGAGTGAACAATGTGGCACGAGGCGAGAAGACAGGAGAAGAAGGTCCGCGAAGTGATGGTCAATTTACAGCGACGAGCAGAAAGAAGAAAAGAACACTATGAGAGATTGGTATGGCTGGAACTTAATTCTGTCTTGCTGTACACTCTATTGTCTGTACAGCATGTGCACAGTGCTAACTAAACGTGTCAACAAGGGATTATCAATTGCTTTTTTTCCTTTTAGCTTGGTAGGCCTATATCCATAGCCTAGTATACGCTAGTATGCACAAGTTTTGTAAAATTGCTAGCTGTAAGACATGGGGGATACCATATATGTAAGACATGGATCGTGTGTCACTTGCTTTATTTGCATATTTCTATTTGATATTCAAGTGAGTCTCAGTAGTTGCAATACAAAACTAGCAAACAATGGGGTCCTGCAATGTATTGTACTTTGTTTTACACATGCATACATACACACACATGCCCCCCCCACTTATTCAACGTATAAATGTCATTTGTACAGTATACACATCATGCACTTTTATAGTAATGTGCTCTATATCACACAGCTGGGTGATCCAATGCAGCTACTGAGGATCACTGGTACACAAGCTAAGATACACCTAGACCCTGCCATAGCTGCTGCTGGTGATGCTAAAACAACGATGTCAGTGAGTATAGATACTGTGCAGCCCACTGTAGCTCACTGCAGCCAAATCTTTATTAATGGCCATTGGTTATAATAGTACTTGATGTACAGCTTGTGGGTCAACTTGACAGTATATGGGTGCACTCTGTATGTACACTGTACTACACACTAATAGCATACATACATAAATGTGTGTTTAACTGTATTGTCATATGAGTCAATTACAGGATGCCGTGGAGTGGTAATCCTGAGATTCTTATATCCCAGTGAGTGTGTTGTGTATGCGTGCTGGATGTGTGATTTGATTGGTTAGATATGATGTACGAGTACACCTTGACCAGATCCCAGACTACTCCAAGCAACCCAAGCCACAGTGAGTAGACTACAACAATGTCCACCAGACTGTACAGTGACATGTGTGTCATTTCTGCATTTCTTGTGAAGGTTGACTGCTGCACAGTATGCTGAGGAGGCCAAGTGTAACTATGAGAGATATCGTAACTTGGTCATCAACTTGTTTCAGGAAGGTGAGTAGTGTACATACGTTGTACATTTAGTCTAGAATAATTACAGTGTGATATATTATACACTGTAAATGGAGTATTAATACTGTATATTGTGTTCTAAATTCTCCAAGCTTGTATGTGTGCCTTTTGTGTGGCTTTGCAGAGTTTAGGCGGTGGAGATGGGGGGTGATGCTTATTTCTAACCTTCTTTGTGGCAGCTGTTGTTTGTCTGGAAGCTTTCTTCATCTTTATAGTCTTGTGTGGTCCCCGACTAGGGCACACTCCATTACAATCTATGAGAAGTCTGCTGCGTAGGATGACTTTTGGATGTTAATTCATACTATTTTCTTGGCTGGGACTCCACTCTCTGTCTTTCTAGCTTATCAACAGAGACATTTGCTGCATCTGTGGCCTGGTGTGAGATCTTGCAAGATTTATATGTAGCCAAAGTTTAAAGATTTAACCTATTCAGTAGGCTTAACGGGGCCTAATGTGCTGTTGCCATGTACTTGTTGTATTTTATCAACCAGAAGGTACGTGTATTTCAGCACCCCAAGGAGGAGTACACTTTTCAATACAAAACCATTGGGCTCATCTGCATGCTCCAGGCTTGCATCTTATCCTTAACATTGTCTGCCCTCCCCCTACCCCAACCAAAAGGTGCTTCCTACATATACTTATGCAGAGTAATTTTACTATTCATCATCAACTACAGTAGCTGCAGTTGTTTATAGCTTAGTGGCATTTTTAGGCTTACCGTATTTGACCGGTTAATAACCACGGTTCTTATAATAGCCGCCCCTATTTAGTAGCCACTCCACAGCCTAGAATTATTGCCATAAGAGCCGCTCTCTGGAAAGTATACTGATGGAAGTGTTGATAAGACACGTTTTAAGTAGAACCCAGGCAAAGGAGTTGTTTTAAACCGGGACATAGCATCTTTGAGAGAAGTTGTTTGAGCAGTAGTATTGAAGGATGATTTAGACAAGGTCAATCTTGTGAATCCATATAAACACCATGAGCTGCTAAGCCCATACTTTGTAGCTGCATGGTTTCCTTGCTGAAAGTTATAGTAGTCTAATAACCGGTCAAATACGATATTAAATGTTTCACAAAATTCTCAAGGTTCCAGGAAGGATTTAGTACATAAAGCTTGTTGGGTTTGTAGACAAAATTTGGTAAGACAAATAGACAGCAAAAATCATGCTCCTTGGATATTTCAACCTGGCAGCAATTTCTGTGCATTTGTTTAGTAAGGTAGAGAGTGTACAGTACATGATTATAAGCTTCACAACCTTGATTTGCAGTAATTTGTCCTCACTACCACCTCTACTATGAACCACTTTACAGTGAAACCTTTCTAATCTGACACCTTTATAATCCAGAATACTTCGCTGTACCAATTAGACCTTTTCTTGTAATACAACCTTGTCATCCTCACTAATCTGACATACAATTTTTTGACACCAACAAGTGTGAGGTTCATTGATGGGTATACTCATTGTGTGTGTCTGTATGTCTGTCTTCAGTGAGTGAAGAAGATTACTTGAAAAGGATTGCAATGGAGGAGATGTATCCTACACATTCCACAGCAGGGCCAATTAAGGATAAGTAATGACTATTTGTCATCATGTTGTGTAATACAAGCACCTAGGCTGCTATGTCTTTAGATTACATGTACTGGTTGTATGCTATTGATATACATGTGGTAACCATGTGGGATACAGTGCATTACTGGTTACAGGTCTGCAGGTAGTAGCAGCAAGGCAGCCATTGGTTACTCCTATGGTGAGGAAGTTGTTGGGGACTACAATGCTAGTGATAATGATAGTGAACAGGAGGAGCCTGTACATGCAGTGGAAGGCGAGTAACCATTTGTAATATACATGTGTGTGCGTGCTTGGG
This sequence comes from Dysidea avara, assembly GCF_963678975.1. Taxonomy (NCBI): domain Eukaryota; kingdom Metazoa; phylum Porifera; class Demospongiae; order Dictyoceratida; family Dysideidae; genus Dysidea; species Dysidea avara. Next base: position 14,691,644 of record NC_089285.1, read on the forward strand.
TGCATGTGTGTGTGTGTGTGTGTGTGTGTGTGTGTGTGTGTGTGTGTGTGTGTGTGTGTGTGTGTGTGTGTGTGTGTGTGTGCGTGTGTGCGTGTTCACTTGTTCTGTGTGTATACATATTACATATATGTCATGCTGATGTACAGTTCAACAGTCAGATAGTTTCAGTTAACACATGTGATCTTTCTATTGCATGTGATCAGTTTCCAGTGTGTTTTATTACTATATGTTGTTATTGCTATACAGTGGCTCAACTTAATGCAGATGATTTGATGACAACTGAGATTGACAAGCTGAACTTGTGTGCTTTAGAATTCAAGATTTCAGCTGGCTACTTTGGCAGGTTAATTTCCAGTATAGTTTTACCATACGGTACTTTTGTGCTGTTACCAAGTTGGTAGTGTAGTGAGATGTCATTATTAGGGCCACCCTAGTGACATATACCTTTAGCCATGTTTGGGACCTACTGGACATGGCCAATATAATGAGGTGGTGTTAAAGAGGGGGCTGCATAAGAAACACTTATTTATACTACTGGTCATTGAAGCTGCTTTGAATGTGTATATACACATGTGTACATGTACACGTACGCTACAAGTATATAAACATAAAACTAAGCACATATACATTTTGTTGCACTGTGGTTATTGTGCTAACACCACTATATATACTGCAAGCCTTTCTTTGTCCTTAACTTATAGGATGCTTCATGAGGAGAAGTCATTTTATTCCCAGCAACAACACGCTAGACAGATGGTTGCTGAGACACGTCGCTTGCATGGCAAACACGCCAAGCGGGAACGTCGCTTGCTGAGAGAAAGTAGACGTTTCAATCAGGTGCAGACTACTCCACCCAGGTATATACTATGTGTGTGTGCATACAAAAAGCTGCCAAGTTTTCGCACTCCTGTAGTGTAGTATACCCAACTTAAGTCTATATACTATACAACTATTGACTATGAGGATAGTGGTGTACTGAATTAGTAATTTTTAATGTGAAGTTTATGTTTGCAAATTATCCCAGCTACTATTAGCAGAGTGTAAAAATTAGTACAGCCAACCAGCTACTGTTCAAGAACAACGTCTACGCCTGCAGCTACACTAGCTGACATTAATATCTACCTGCCAATAGTGAATTAGGGATTAATTGTCAACTAGTATAGCTGCATTTATAGATGATCTCCCTTGTGTCTTTGCTTGTTTCATCTGTGACTACTCAAATGTAAAATTTCTAATTTTCCCTTACACTTGTTTGCTTTCTCTAGTAAAATAATCCATTACCATTGCATACTACATCAAAGGAAAGAATAGTGCGGACACAATTATCAATGCCCCAATTATCAATGATTGAAATGTGAAGTCACCATTCCGCTTCTTTTATAGTTATATTTCCACACGCTATACAGCATTACAAATGAACAACAGTACAAAAAGTGCCTCTGCAATCACACTATGGAAGCACTGAACCCATGCCTCGAATCAACAATCAACACCTACATGGTAGCGGAGGGGACACAAAGGAGAACGGAGGTAGGTCCATGATGAATGTATTGTAGCTTGTGTGGTTGGCGAAAAGGTACGTCTCTGACTGAAGTAACATCAAACAGAGAAATCAAACCTGTAGTCTTATCCATGGTTGAATTATGCTTGGCCGGAGGCATCAGTCAGTCAGGCTCATTCAGCAGAAAATTCAGTTAAATATCCTTTCATAGAAACCTGTTGGAAGGGTTTGTAGTCACTGTGAGGATTGGTTATGGCTAACCAATACTACCAAACTGTTATGGAGGAAAACTGAGTTTGGTTTTTGGGTGATATTCTTGGACAAGAAAATCCAAACCTACATGATCCCTACTACAGTATGTAGTACTACCATATTATATGATATGCTAGGGTATGATGTCTAAAATAGCCAGTGTTAATTCTGTTAGTTTAGTTTATGAACATGGAGGACCGAAAAAGTGGTATCTGGTTAACATTACCAGTCGTATATGTATGTGTCTTTTAGTTATGCTCAACGGAACAGTCCAACATATGAACCTTATGAGAATAATAACAGGTATACAGACTGTGTGTAGAGTGTGTGTGGTTGTGTTGTATATGTGTGCGTGTTGCGCGTGTGTATAGTGTGTGTATGTGTATGTGTGTAGGTAGTGTGGATGTGAATAAGGATCTTGATTCTGCTACAATAATAGAATGCTCCGGTAGTAGTAAATAGAGCAGTCACTTTCACAGTCTGACTGATAGACCAATCCTCCAGATGAACAATAGCAACAATTGGCTGCTGTGAAGAAAGTTGATGAGTGTCATGGCAACCATTCAATGTTGCTGCCCTCCTAATAATACTATACCCCACCTTGCAGTCTCAAAAATGCCAAAAAAAAATTCATAATGCTTATAATGCTTCCAACCTCCTCTGATGTGGTAGCTAGTCCACCTGTATATTGCAGCCATTTGCAACTCAAGGCAGACCTAAAACACAGCTGCTTAAGCAGCTAGATTTTTGTCTATCACAGAGCACTACTGAACACTTACAGTTAATATGTATCAGGTACTGTATTGCCTTCCTTGAGTATTTTGTTGTCTACTGTTTTGTTAACACTGTTGGTGTATCATTCTCTACTTATTAGAAGTCGTTCACGCTCAAAGTCACGTTCTTCTTCTCCAGAAGTAGTGCAAAGCATAGTAGAGTATATAACAGAGTTTGGAGCAGCATCTGATGATGAAGGTCAGTTTTTAGTGTGTGTTATCAGTGACTGGCGGGAGTTTGCCCACCAAAGTAAAGGAGTAAAACTAGTATTTTACTACCAATATGAAAATTGTTTTTATGTACATTGACTCAAAGGAATTTTTGATTAAAAGCGGAGATGTACTGGATGACCATAGTGTACTAAACAACTACAGCCTGTGCTTAGGGGTTGTCTGAAGCTTGTAGTAGTGGGGTATGTAATAATACCAACAGAGTACTTAGATCTATCAGGCTTTGTCTTTAACTGGACTGGAAAGAGGGGAGAGGGTTATTTCTCTATAGGATTAGCACTGTGTTTTGCTGGCATTGATGTTTTACTGTGGTAGGAATTGTTTTGTAATTATGCCTGCCATCCAGTGATGTCAGAGGAAATTTTGTAGGCATTGGCTGACCTGTATTCATAGAGCCATGCTTCCATGTTGTATTTTTAGTCTCTAGTAGCAAATGCAATTGATTTCAGCATCTGCAATGATGCTAGGGATTGATATGTTATGTTAGTTTTGGATTATGCGAAAGTTAGTTTGCACAAATTCATATGCATTACAACATTGTGTTCTGGGGCTACCACCCTGGCGTTCAATTGCAAATCATTTTGTAATTTTAGGACATCACAGTATGTGACTATCCCACCATTTCCCTCAGAGTGTCTAAGGAATTGGTTACTAAACTTTCAGCCTGTTATGCTCAACTAGACTATAGACAGTATAGCAAGGAAATCAATTTGTATAGAAATTGTGGTTATTGTACCAATTATAAGCTACAGGCCGTAACTTGGTCTATAGAGTTTGAATAATATGTTTACCATAAATTAGCTAATCCACCAAGGTGTGTTTCTAGCTGTATATTTACTTTTGCATGTAAGTCGGAGGTGTTTCAGTTGGATGAAATTTGTTTTCTTTCAAACTGATGAAAAGCATATACCCCAGTTAGTGAAGAGCTTGTTTTGCTTCTGAAACGTTAAGGGTATATGTGTTACTACATGTTTGTTATGGTTGAGGCTTGCTTGACTGAGTAATGGAGTGATAAAATTGGATTTTTATAAATTAATTTAAACAAACAATGGGTGAAATAACATACCCATTATTTTTCAATACAATTTGTTAGAAATTTACATGGGTGCTATCATTTTACTTAGATGGTCAAATATAATTTTCCCATGAATTTCATATGGTTGCTAATTGTCTAATGTAACATGATGTGAATATGTACTTTGTTCTATAGGATCATCTAGTAAACGTGTGACTACTGCACAACCTCATAAATCATCTACATCATCATCTCACAAGCACACATCATCATCCAATAGTCGCCAGCACAAACGTTCTCATAGCAGAAGCCACTCCAGGTAAATTATCTTTTAAAACCAGATACGTGTCTACAGCCAGTGCTGGTGGGCACACATCTGGTTTTCTGAAATTGTTTCTGAAAACGGGCAGATATAAGGGGGGGATACCAAGATTGAGATACTCTAATAGAGCAGTCACTCTTAAAGCAATCGCAGTATTAGAGCAGTTTGTAGGGAGCTATTTAAGGATTTTTATGTACTTTATCGATAAATGTGTAGTCGGTGAGGTGGGTAGCTATTGTCAGCTGGCTGTGACCTTTTTTTTTTGTTTGTTTGTTCCGCGTTACCAAACCAGAGACAATGTAGTGCCTCAGTTCATTTTGACCCCCCCCCCCCACCATTTCCATAAAGCTGGATCCGCCCCTGTCTGAAAACATGTATACGTATGTATATACAGTGTGTGTGTGTGTGTGTGTGTTTCTGTTATCTGTATATACTGTACCTGCACTTGTGTGGCAAAGAAGCTTTTTGTGAGCATTTTGTAAATGATACAAGTATTAAACTTCCACACAAGTAAGTTTTACTTGGAGGTGTAGACTTTGTGGCAGTTCAAAATATGGCTAATATACAACCCTGTACAATGCGAATAGCATTTGTAGTAGGCTGTATGTGTGTTGTAACGATTGAAGAGCACTGGCCTTGTAGGCTACCGGAAATTACATATCCTTTTGAATCAAAAGAGAGCATGTCCTTAGTACATAAACAAAATGAAGAGCAGACTCAAGGCTTTGTCAAAAACACAGTAGACAAGCTATAAAGGGACCCATATGTAGGCATTGCCAAGGAGATAGACTTAGTTAGTTGATGAAATGATAGTTGTTCATGAAGCACAGCTATACTCTTACCCCCTATTAGTTACTACAAAAAGCAGATACTGCCGCTTGTTAATTACAGATAGTGTTAATATTTATGTGTACATGTCTGGTTGTATTTTTGTATCAGAGAGCGGCACCATAGACATTACCGGTCACGATCAAGAAGTGCAGAACGGAGACGCCACAGGTAGGCAATATTTATTGCATGCCAGAAAATTATTCACACATGTTTAGGATCACACACAGGGCATGATCATGAATTGTTTACTAAACTACCGTATAGAGGGAAACTTTGGCTGGGGTAACCTTAGGCGAATAGCCAGTTAAGTTGCATTTGGCAAAAAAAAACTTTGGCTAATTCAATCTTTAGCTAATCTCAGGTGCTACGAGTAATTGGCGGGTTAAACTTTGGTGAATTTGTAGCATATTGCCAAATTCGCCAAAGTTTCCCCCACCAAGGTTCCCTCTGTATGGTAGATTGTGTGTTGGACAGTATATTTGACTTGGGTACAGTGGCCATGTTAATCAGGACCCTTGTAAACGCCAGCATAATGTGGACACTTGGTAATGGTCCCAAAGTATCCCTTGGCATGTAAACAGACCAGACTCCTTGATAACAAGGCGGGTCCCAAGGTGTCCTTAAAATTTTTGGATATGTCAGTGCTTGAGACTTCATAGTTTCAGAGTTTTCACATTACAGTCAAATGCACATGGAAGCCAGATCAAACGATTTCGCACCTGAGCCAGATTAACCGCAATGCACATTTAATCTGGCTTCATGTTAATCCACCTCAAGAGGTGAATTGGCTGAACTTAATGCACAGTAGATTAATTAGGAAGGGGGCACCATACATTCTCCAGATATCTCGTGCAAAGCATGGCTATTGCGCCAAGACTAAAGCTATAGCTTACCTAGTACTATACTGGGCTTGTGGCAGCAATACAGTGATCATGATTGAGTGTCAAACCTTCTGAAATCATCGTGCCTGGTACAGGTTTTCTCCTAAGTATTAACCAGCTTCTTGACGCCCAACATTTTGTAAGTGCACTAACAACATTCCTCGCTGCAAATGCTTTTCTGACTCAAAGGAATACGAAGAAGGTAGTACAGACCAATGCCATTTAAATTTTCGTTACGTAATCGGGTAATTAATCACATGTTATGAAAGGGAATTGAATTTAGTTGCTGCTCATGTAGTGAGTCTGAAATGGATTGATGCGCATTTGATCCACTCTCATAGCTTGATTTGTATTTAAGTGTGAAAAGGCCTTCATACTTAACATTGCTCTAGTAGGTGATACTTTGTGCTCTAAATGTGTAGTTTTTACACAAGTAGAGTATCATTTTATCACCAGACATGCAAAGTCATGCAATTGGTACATAGGTGTTTTTAAGTTTAATGGTACTGTACTTGTATGTTCACTTGTAGGAGTCGCAGTAGCAGCAGTAGTGAAAGACATCATCATCGCAAGTCTTACCCCAGAAGTTATTCAAGGTCTGAAGCTTCACACAGCAGATCTCATCAATCTTCTCGATCCAGGACTAGGTATGTATGTAGTGTGTTAAATGGGATGGCATACTCCGCAGCAGTCATCTGATCTACACAAACTTGTGGAGCAGTTTTTAAACTGTTGTACAATATAGCTGTATACCAGCTAAGGCCATCATTATTATATTGCTTGTTTCCCGTCACCCAATGGAACAAAAAGCGATGCGGGCGGGAGGTGATTATTGATTATTAATTATAGACTTGACTCTTTTTATTACAGTCTCTGACTGTTCTATTAGAGTGTCTTGATCTTGAAGGCTGCCAGGACTGTGCACCCATGCACCCTGTTGAAGGGGCTTTTACCCTTCTTCTATGCTTATATGTAGAGCTAATGCATTTACCTTAAAACTTGGTCACTCTGTGACTCCTTCTATCATGAAATAGTGTATTTACGTGATCTGTAATCAAATAATTAAAATCTGGTGTGGTTGCCTAAAAATTGATGCAGGCGGTGACGGGAAACAATTTAATAATGATAGCCTAATATAAAGGAGTTATTGACTTATTGTGAATAGAAAGCTAGTAAAGCTTCCATAACAACCCATGCATGTGATCTATAGAAACAGTGTTGAATTATTGAAGAATGCTGTAAGTAGGTGTAGTGTATATTCATCGTGATGTTAGGAGTGTTTTATGGGTTGGCTTGTAAGCTAAAGCACGAGTGTGTGGCAAGGATAGTAAATGCTCAAGGAAGTACACAGTGCAATCTGATACTGTAAAACTTGCAGCAGCAGTTAGTTAATTGTTTGAATAATTACATAGTAGAGGCTACGCTCCTTATGTTCTCTGATATTACTCCATGCAGGTCAATGTCTCCTGTACATCATATATCAAGATCACCTGCACATCGCAGATCAAGATCACCCGTACATCGCAGATCAAGATCACCTGCACATCACAGATCAAGATCACCCACACATCGCAGATTAAGATCACCTGCACACCGCAGATCAAGATCACCGATACATCACAAATCGAAATCACCTGGACATCGCAGATCAAGATCACCTGGACATCGCAGATCAAGATCACCTGGACATCATAGATCAAGATCACCCGTTCATCACAGATCAAGATCACCTTCTCAATATAAATCGAAGTATCATCGAGAGCGATCTAGCTCCAGTAGTGATGGTAGTTCAGAGGAGAGAAGACCAGTCAGAACACCAGTAGCTGACAAGAAGGAAAGCATAGTGAAGAAAACAACTGGATCAAAAGTGAGTGCTGCTGACTGTTTATGTATTGTATAAGGTGTATGTTGAGCTAATTGTTTTGCTAAATATTTTGTGTGTTTGCAAAATGTAAATTCTAAAATATCTTTTGTTTTGGTAATGGTTCTTCCTTTCTTCATCAGTAATTTTAAAAGTTAGGCTTTGTTGCTGAGAAGTATACTATTTTTGCCACCCATCTATATATAGTTTGTATTCATATTTATATTAATGATATATATATACTACTTCAGTTATTGGTCCAATGTGGAGTTCGTCACCCAGTGGGTGGTGTGGTGTTTATGCTACATTTCTGAACAGGATTACAGAATGTTGTTCTATATTACTGTAATTTGTTCTTATCCACTGTCTGTACATTATTATTGTGCATTTTTCCAGCCAAAATTAACTCCACAAGAACGTCTCCAGAAGAAGCTTCAACTGCAATTGAACAAACAATGTTAGTAGTTTATCTGTTGTGTGTGTTACTAATGAGTGCAGTAGTGCTATTGTTTAAGTAGGGATCCCCGCAAGAGTAATGTGTGCTGCCTAAAATGCTGCTTTTAAAAGCCATCCTAGAGACATCTTGCGCAATGAAAAATCACCTTTGCGGAATAATATTGATCCATCTAACATCAAATACAGCTTTAAAAACAAGAAAACACTTACAAGTGGTTGGATAAAGTTTTTTTACAAATTGCCATAACTCAAATTTTTGCCTGCCTGCGTACCTGTCTGCCTGCCTGTCAGTCTGACCACAGTTGCAAGTCTTGATGGCAGTGCGTGGCCACCATTTTATGCCACAAGTTTCTGACAAATATGTGCCCTATGTATTGTCTTTCCTTTTGTCTTCAGGCTGGTTGTCTTGTACTTGATGCAATGAAAGCATATCGAGGCATTAATTTTCTGTATCAACACCTTCCTTGAGCAGCATATTATTTAGACACCACAATTTATTTAAAGCGTGGGAAATTGGAGGAGTTTGACCCTACTTCGGGTGATGACTGGCTTCAGTACATTGAAAGGATGGAGTTCTATTTCCTCGCTAATAGTGTCACTGACTCTGATAAGCAGCGTGCGATATTGTTAAGTGTTATCACAAAAGTTGAGGCGATAAAAGCTGCCCCTAAACCGTGAAACATCTCAGAACTCAGAGTGTACCTTGGCTTGTTGACTTACTATGGGAAATTTCTCCCGAATGTATCGACTGTCCTAGTTCCCCTATATCAATTGCTTCAAAAAGACGTTAAGTGGTACTACAACAACAATCTTTTATTAAATCAATGGATATGTTGACATCATCAGCACAGCTGGTGCATTATGACCCCTCTCAACCCTTAGTGCTTTCATGTGGTGCCTCACAGTTGGCATCGTGGCTGTGTTATCTCAAGTTTACAATGGAGATGAAAAACCAGTGGCCTACGCTTCCAGAACACTTAACACTGCAGAATACAACTATAGCCAGTTGAAAAAAGAGGCCTTAGCCTTGATTTTTGGAGTGAAAAAGTTTTACACATATTTGTTTGGTCACAAGTTTACCCTCAACATTGACCTTAAGCCACTACAAAGTTTGTTTAGTGGGTATACTCTGAAGTAGGAATTAAATGTCCACTAGTATAGCTGCAGGTGTAGATGACCTCCCTTGTTTCATTGCTTTTTATTTCTACAGTATGATCCCTACTCGAATAGAAAGTTTCCTCAAACTTGTTTAACAAAACCATATTGTTTCAATGTACACACTCATTTGCTTGTATAAATATTCAACGATCCTTTTGGTGACGTGATCCAAGTGTGAATCCAGCTGTAAGCTTTGTGGAAAAGTTTCTGTACATTTGTGATGTGTGCTATATTTTACTTGTATAGTGAAACAAGATAAGAAGACTCAGAAGGTGAAGGCAAGTATTAAAGCTGTTGAGCAAATGGTAAGTAATAATCAGTTGTACTTGGTGTGTTGCTGATGCTTATTGTATCTCTGGTTATTGTGTTTCCTTAGGTGTTCTTCTTTGTTAAGTGTAAGAGTTGTAAGAAATTATATTTTAAAAATGATTAATTTAAAAATAAAGAGAGATCCAAATGATGCGACAAGAGATAAATGGTGGTATTACAGCATAGCTCGGTGGGATAGTCCTTACTTCAGCATGTTATACCAATGTTTTTGTTCAATGCCAAAGTAGGGGTTTTCCCACCGAGCTATGCTGTAATACTATAATTTATCTCTTGTTTCGCTATTTTTTAATGCTTGGATCCCTTAAAATTAATAATTAACTAGTTTGTTTGGTTTATAGTATACAGCTATACAAGTGTGACTGTTCTATTAGGGTGACTGCTGTATTAGAGTATCTCAAGTCAGCCTTCACCCCTACCAGGGGTGTGTCACTTTATATTTTCATTGCGCTAGCATAGTATGAATGCAGCTAACCAACAAAAAGGGGTGTGGTCATCATGGATGAGTAAATAGATTATTAAGAGATGGTCTCTGTGCTTGATGTTTAAGCCAAGACCGTTATTGGGTGTTGTATCTGACTTATCGTGAAGTTACTGGTGTCTACTGATTGTAAGTGCTTTAAATCATTTGTGGCTGCTCATATGCTGCTCAAGGAAGGCTTTGATATGGAAAATTAATGCCTCAATATGGATTCATTGCATCAAGAGACAACCAGCCTGATTGAAGATAAGACAAGGTGCAGAGGGCACATACTCGTTGGAACCCCAGAAGGCACATGCCACTGGTGAGGTTGCCATGCACTGCTTCGTTTGACCTCCATCCTTGCAACTGTGGCTGGCTGGCAGTCAGGCAGGTAGACAAGAATTCAAATTTTGGTGATTTAAAAAAAAATTCTATATCCAGCCGCCTGTAAGTGTTTTCTTGTTTTTAATGCCGTATTTGATGTTAGATAGACATATTATTCTGTAAAGGTGATTTTTGTCATGCAAGATGTCTCTTGGATAGTTTTTCAAGGTGGCATTTAGGTGGCAAGCATCAGGGATCGCTACTTAAACAGTACTACTGTACTGCTTGATACTATAATGTAATAACAACAGCAGTATTTTTTGTGTAATGATCACTTGTAATTATAGGCGTAGGTAGAGTGTTTTAAGTAATAGGGGGAACTTACCCAAGATACATAACAGGAACACTCTTTCTGACCAAGTCTGGGGGCAAAGAAATTATTCCCTGAGGTCAATTTCATTTAACCACTGACTGTTCTGTAAATAATTTTTATCTCAATGCCATTGTAGGGATTTTCTCACATACATCATTCATCTTTTTTTTTTGCTGGATCCCTACTTCTTTTTTTTTAAATTAACAAAGAATCCAATTAGAGATCACCGAAATAAAAAGTAGTGAAGCAAGGGAAGTCCCTAGTCAAATTCTTAGTACTCTTTTGTAACACTATTATGACTGGTGAACCCATGCATACCGCATCAAAGGAAGAATGGTACCAGACTTTCTTTTTTTCAATATGGGGCCTTCCGTGATTTTTTCTTTTTTTAATGCTGGATTTGGTGCTACAGTAGATGCGCTAAGATGATTCCATAAAGGTGATTTCATCATGTATGGTATGCTTTTTAATGGCAGCATTTTGGCAGGCACCAGGGGGAACCCTACTGAACGGTACTGCCATACTGTTTGTTAACTTGTAATTGACTTAGTTACTATGAATTTTGTTCCTGATAAATTTATATTCTTATGGTTGATGAAATATGTAGTATGCATTAATTGGTGGAGCACTACACCTTAATGTAAGTTTCTAATGTAGGAAAGGGAAGACGATCTTCGAGAACAAGCTCGCAAATGGAGATCCAGGTATCTATCATAGTCTTTAATGTATTGTTTTTTTTAATACACAATAAAGATTTCAAATAATTATGATAATTTCTCTTTCATTCTTGTCCAACAAAAAATTATTGTACTGTATAATTCATATGTTCCTTCACTGTTTGTGATATTGAAGTATTTTCTGGGGGGGGAGGGAAAGGAAGATAATTTTATTCATCCTCTATGTACTTTATCTGCTTTTACGTCACAACATGAAAATGGATGTGGGGACTTAGCACATAGGGGTATTGGATAAAATGTTTACAGTACATATTCCAGTGGGGATGAAAGTGCATGAGAGGCATACACAATTGTTTACAATACAAAATGAGTATTCCATATATCAGAAGCTAGGTCTGGTTTTGCCAGACGGGCCTGTTTCACATCACCACAACATGTTTACTAGTCTCTTCCCAATGGTTCCATGTGGTGAAAGCCGCAAACATATTTGTTGCATACATTTTGTAAAGTGGATAAGGTCCAAACCATTCCCTAGTGTATTGTGGAGTTTTTTTACTGTTAATTTCCGTTCACACTACCCTCTAACCCAGGTAAAGCACGGCATGGCTCGAAACAAATTACAGTGTGAATCAATCGAAGCATGCCGAACCTGGTCCAGTACGACACGACAAGGAGAGGTGGACTGGCAGAGTTGGCCCAGGATAGCGTACAGCGTGAACACATTCCAAGCTGGCCAACTGAGGTTAACAATATAACTTGCTTCTGTTGGCCACACAGCAAGTATGTTCTGTGCTCTAAAAACCGTTCTTCAAAATGGCTACGATGTACCATAGTTCTAGTAGACCTTGTGACAGTTATGCTCGAACGATGCATTAATATTCCTGGTGAAAGCGGTTTATTTTCAAAATAGAAAATTTTGCACAAGAAACAAAATCTGAATTTCGAAGGATTTTAATTTCGAAGAGTACATATTTCAAAGTCCGGGTGGATTTCAAATAACCGGAAACTCATGTCACAAATTATGAAGAGTGTTTGCCAAGAGCTGACTTATTGATGCCCATCCCTGTGTACTGGCCAAGAGAAGACTAAGGGGACTAAATTCACTGGCTCGATCGTGCTTGATCGTAGCTAGCTCAGTAGAATAGATTCTCAGTGCAGATGGCATCAATTCCTATTCTCAATCACCTGTTTTCTGGTTATTGGCACAGTAATGATACAGTTTACCCATTATCATTAGTAATACTGAAGTAAAACTCAAGGAATACACAAGTGAATCACCGAAAATTGGATCGTTGCTTTCACTTGTGGGAATTTATTTTCGAAGAACAACCGGACGTGGAAATTTGTTTTTGAAGAGAAGGGCGTCTTCGAAACATCCGAAAATAAAAACTCTTCGAAAACTATGAGTAGTTTAAACATAGTGTCTTTAACATTGTACGGCTTATTTCAGCTGGTTCTATGCTTTCTCGCTACAATTCTAGTGCATTTTTATTAAGCACCTAAATAATTAAAAGCTTGTGCACTCGTCTTTATAGCTAATTATTATTTGGCACTTGCACTATCAAGCTTGTGTCAGATGCAGTAGTGTGAACAAGTGCCAACCCGAGTGCAATAACCCAAATTGAAACACTCTGGCTAACCCAGGATAGTGTGAACAGGGTGGATAGTGTGAACGGGATGTAATTAGTAGTAGTAGTGGTATTCATTGCTGTTATCTAGTAACATGTGTCATTCTCTTCTCACAGGGATTCTGACAATTACTACAGAGACTGAAGGAACAATTACTATTACCTCCTCTTTATTTAGTTGCATATTTTAATTTTTTATCTATAAAGAAATGTAGTAGTAAACTTTTTAGTGTTTACTTGTATCATTAACATACATTTGTTGTAAGTATGTATATAGAAGCATCCTAGAATGGACTCTTCCGCCTTGTTACTTTGTTCATGCCAGTATAGTAGGCTTTGTAGCTCTCACATGCTTATGTGCAGTTCCTTGGAGAACTCTTTTTGAAACCCTAGAATAGCCCATGTCAAGCTAATTGCATGTTTCTAGTGTTTCTTGTTTAATCAGTTGAACATGACAAAAGTCATACACTCTAGCATATGTAGGTCAGGTCTAGAATTGCCACTAGCCATGGCATGCAGCTGCTATTTTAAACCACACACATTCCAGATGTTTGCTTTTTTAGGAGGTAGGTTGGTAAAGTCTATGGTGTGAGGTGTCTACTTTCCATGTATTCATGTGACATTAAATGTATCACTTGTGAGTGAAGTTTTCAGCTTATACCTTGGCACTGTGAATTTTAACAAGCCCTCAGATAACCTTTCATGTGTCAAAGCTGGTAAAAGATCTATATTAAAAATTAATGCTTTGGGGGTGGAGACTTAATGGTAGTTTATAATAAGTCACAAAAGCCTGTGTCAAAGCTGTACAATCTATGGTCAAATATAAAACAGCCAAGCTGTAAAAAAGTGTGGCCCTCATGGTGAAAAAAGATGTGAAGTCCAAGGTGGCGGGCAAGAAATGGCTGTGATGGTAGGTCAATGGTAAAAATTTTAATAACGACAATTCAGATGAATTTGGTGCTGCTTGGTCTTGGCACAAAATTCACCTCAATTGTCGTTATTAAAATTTTTACCATTAACTTACCATCACAGCCATTTCTTGGCTGCCACCTTGGATTTCACATCTTTTTCACCATAGCCTTTTTGAGGGCTGCACTCTTTTTTTTTACAGCTTGGCTGTTTTGGATTAGATTTCATGCATTTCTTTTTGTATTTGTATACCCCAAAGCCGGCTTTGGGACTTTTTAAACCTATCTTTTTTTCTTTACCACAGGAAGAAGAAAAGATGAAGCAAATGTACTTTAAATAATTCTGATTTTATCAGTAAATGTACAAATTATATATATATATATATAATGCATATATTTATTACAGAACTCTCCATGGTGGTTTCTTTGTAACTGAACACTCTACAAGGTGACATCTTCTAGCTGCTCTCTCTACAGGGTAAATTGTTTGTAGCTGAACGATCTACAAGGTAACTTCTTCTAGTTGATCTTTCTACAGGGTGATTTGTTTGTAGCTGAATTCTGTACAGTTGATTTGTTTGCAGCTGAGCTCTTTATAGAATGGTTTCTTTGTAGCTGAACTCTCTACACGGTAACTTCTTCTAACTGATCGTTCTATAGGGTGATTTGTTTGTAGCTGAATTCTGTACAGGTGATTTAAATGCAGCTGAACTCTCTACATGGTGGTTTCTTTGTAGCTGAACTCTCTACAAGGTAATTTCTTCTAGCTGATCTCTCTACAGGGAGATTTGTTTGTAGCTGAATTCTGCACAAGTGATTTGTTTGCAGCTGAGCTCTTATGGTTTCTTTGTAGCTGAATTCTCTACAAGGTAACTTCTAGCTGAACTCTCTACATGGTAGTTTGTTTGTAGCTGAACTATCTACAAGGTAACATCTTCTAACTGATCTTGCTACAGGGTGATTTATTTGTAGCTGAACTATCTACAAGATAGCTTCTTCTAGCTGATCTCTCTACAGGGTGATTTGTTTGTAGCTGAATTCTGTACAGGTGATTTGTTTGCAGCTGAGCTCTTTACAGAATGGTTTCTTTGTAGCTGAACTCTCTACAAGGTAACTTCTTCTAGCTGAACTCTCTACATGGTGGTTTGTTTGTAGCTGAACTCTCTACAAGGTGACTTCTTCTAGCTGATCTTTCTACAGGGTGATTTTATCTACAAGGTAACATCTTCTAGCTGATCTCTCTACAGGGTGATTCATTTGTAGCTGAACTATCTACAAGATAACTTCTTCTAGCTGATCTCTCTACAGGGTGATTTGTTTGTAGCTGAATTCTGTACAGGTGATTTGCTTGCAGCTGAACTCTTTACAGAATAGTTTCTTTGTAGCTGAAATCTCTACAGGTAACTCCTTCTAACTGATCTTTCTACAGGGCAATTTGTTTACGGCTGAATTTTCTACAGTGTGATTTCTTTGCAGCTGAACTCTCTACATGGTGGTTTCTTTGTAGCTGAACTCTCTACAAGGTGATTTCTTCTAGCTGATCTCTCTACAGGGTGATTTGTTTGTAGCTGAATTCTGTATATAGGTGATTTGTTTGCAGCTGAGCTCTTTACAGAATGGTTTCTTGGTAGCTGAACTCTCTACAAGGTAACTTCTTCTAGCTGAACTCTCTACAGGGTGATTTGTTTGTAGCTGAATTCTCTACAAGGTAACTTCTTCTAACTGATCTCTCTACAGGGTGATTTGTTTGTAGCTAAACTATCTATAAGATAACTTCTTCTAGCTGATCTCTTTACAGGGCGATTTGTTTGTAACTGAATTCTGTATATAGGTGATTTGTTTGCAGCTGAGCTCTTTACAGAATGGTTTCTTGGTAGCTGAACTCTCTACATGGTGGTTTCTTTGTGACTGTACTCTCTACAAAGTAACATCTTCTAGCTGATCTCTCTACAGGGTGATTTGTTTGCAGCTGAGCTCTGACTTTACAGAATGGTTTCTTTGTAGCTGAACTCTCTACATGGTAATTTGTTTGTAGCTGAACTCTCTAAAAGGTGACTTCTTCTATAGCTGATCTTTCTACAGGGTGGTTTGTTTGTAGCTGAACTATCTACAAGGTAACATCTTTTAGCTGCTCTCTCTACAGGGTGAATTGTTTGTAGCTGAACTCTCTATGGGGTGACTTGTTTCTAGCTGATTTCTCTACAGGGTGAACTTGTTTCTGGCTGAACTATCTACAGATGATTTGTTTGCAGCTGAACTCTCTACAAGGTGATTTCTTCTAGCTGATCTCTCTACAGGGTGATCTGTTCGTAGCTGAACTTTCTACAGGGTGATTTTGCAGCTGAACTCTTTATATGATGGTTTCTTTGTAGTTGAACTCTCTACAAGATGATCCTTCTAGCTGATCTCTCTACAGGATGACTTTTTCTAGCTGAACTCTCTACAGGGTGATATGTTTTTGCAGCTGAACTCTCTACAGGGTGGTTCCTTTGTAACTATAAACTCTCTATAAGGTAATGTCTTGTAGCTGATCTCTCTACTGGATGACTAATTGTTTCTAGCTGATCTCTCTATAGAGTTATAACTTTCTCTATAGAGTTATAACTTTCTCTATAGAGTTATAACATGTTTGTATAGCTGAACTTTTTACTGAGTGGTTTTTTTGATTGGTTGCTGAACTCTCCAGCTACACGATGACTTGTTTGTACTATAGAGTGACTTGTTTGTAGCTGAAGTCTCTACAGAGTGACTTACTTGTAGCTGAACATTGCATAAAGTAACTTTTTTGTAGCTAATCTAGATGAACTCTCTACTGGGTAGCTATTTCGTAGCTGAACCCTTTATGCAGTGACCTGTTTGTAGCTGGATTCTCTACAGAGTGACATGTTGTCTCTACAAGGTGACTTGTTTATAGCTGAATTCTCTTCAGTGTGACTTATAATGTTCTGAATCTCTACAACAACATATTTGTAGCTGAACTCTCTACAGGGTGACTTGCTTGTAGCTGAATTGTCTATAAGATTAACTGTTTGTAGCTGAACTCCCTACAGAATAACATATAATTCTGTAATAGAGTAAGCTATATACGTAGCTGAATGCTCTATAAGGGTGACTGTTCTATTAGAGTATCTCGATCTCGCATATGCTACACGTAGTTGGCTTTGGAATCATAACCCAGTGGTTTGTAATCCGATTCTTCTGTACTACTGCAAGGAATTTCTATGATAATTATTCCAGCTACACACCGATTTTCAGCTCACTGCTCTAAGCGGTTTGCCTGGTAGGCGTGAAAACTAATAGTTTTTTTATTCATAAAAATTGATCGCGTAATTGTGACACAGGTCAGATTTTGTGTCATATCTCGATGGCCTTTAACTGGATTCCTTTCAAACCACAAAAAGGCACTCCTACGATAGTTACTCCATCTACATAGCAATTTTCAGCTCATTCCTTCAAGCGGTTTACCCTGTGGGCGTGACAGACCTTCGACCTTATTTTACGCAAATAATTGGTCATAACTTCGTGAATGTTCGTCGGATTCCTACCAAAGTTGGTACTGAGATTCGCCTTAATGAGCTCGAGCCCTTTAAGTGTGCCAAATTTCAGCCCGATTGGAGCACGCATTCGCGTTTTATGGCGGATTTTGCAAAGTGTGCGAAAAGAAGTAGAAGAAAAAAAAAACCCTAAACTTTGGCCGCTCGCGCGTATCTCGGAAATGGCTGTAGCGATTTTCTTCAAATTTGGATTGTGCACTCCCCTACCTAGCCGGCACTTCTGTAGCAACTTTGGTTTTAATCGGATAAGGAATCACGGAGCTACAAAGGTGTGAAAATCGCGTTTACTTTCTTCCTGTAAATATACTCACGGTGTGGCGCGCCGGCTTCTTGGGCCGCACGACACATGTGTCTTGATATGCCAGCATGATAAAAAAAAGCATAATTGCTGTCACGTGACAGTACATTGCACTGAGCATGGCACTGAGGCTACAAGCTGGATAGTGCAGGCCATTGCAGTGGTGCCAGATATAGTCTGCAAATCTATAGACCTAATCATTATATGCTGCCTCAGTGAAAAGTTGCCCAATGCGTCAATTTGCGCCTGCACAAAAGTAATATGTGGTACATGCACAAAAGTTACACTTACACTAATCTCCTGTCCATTGTCATAGATTGTATAATCTATGCCATTGTGTAGGTACTTACTATGGAAGAGGAATCAAGGCTCAAGTCAGTGGTTGCAGGACTAGAACTCTTTGCCACAATTCCTAATTGATCTAAATGACTTCACTTATTCTCAGTTCATGTTTCAGTAATGTATAGGGACCCGCCCATAATTATGAGCATAATAGGTGTCTGAAAGCATTGAGCATAATGCTAGCATAATAGGTAGAATATTTTGTAACAGTATGAATTCTTACTTATCAAAATAGCTATCACAGAAAGATCGATATACTCTAATAGAACAGTCAGTATCTCTAATAGAACAATCATATAGTTGACTGTTCTATTAGAGTATATCGATCTTTTCTGTGATATGCATTTTGACAAGTTTGTGCTTCAGCCACTTATTATTTATCCATAAATTGGAAATTATTAGCAGAGCATGAGAACTGAGGCATAAATAATTGGGCATCATGTGAGCATATTAGGCCAATGAAACTTGATTACCAGTTTCTCGCTCAGATTTTTGAAAATTTGATGCGGTCGGGCGGTTATTATTCATTATTCATTATTTTCCAAAAGGCACAACACACATCCCAAACATGAAGATTTCTGCCAAAAAAGTGAGTCTACATTGATTACTCCTGCATTAAATAGCTAAAATACGTTACTAATCCATATAACAAGTGATTTTTCCATTAGAGTATAGCTCATTGCTCCATTAGAGTAAAAGTGACTGCTCTATTAGAGTATTTCAATCTGAAATACCAATAATGAAATTCCATGCGGGTATATCAAAAGCATGCGGGCGATGACGCGAAACTGCTAATCAAATTTCATTGGCCTAATGGGTAAGGCCACTCCAAATAAATTCTCTGTTTCCCGTCCTGGACTCAAGCATATTTGCATGCGGGCGGGCGGTCCATTTCCATTATTTCATTATAAGATTGGCAGCTTTTCAAGCCATTATTTGCCTTGCACAACCATAAAAAGCTGCATATAAGTATGCTTAAGCTTGTTCCTTCCTTTTGAAATTGCAAAAATAGCACAAACGTGAAGTTTGTGTAGACTTGATAGCACTGCTGACACATGAGCTGACATGGTTTCAAATGAGCCTGTCAGTATGCAACAATAACCGGAAAATAATGGAAGAATACGGAATAATGGAATATAATAGAGCTGACAGTAACTAGATGCGGGCGGTGGACGGGAAACAGAGAATTTATTTGGAGTGGCCTAAGTATTGAGCATAAATTTAAGCATATAATAGGTAAATTTTTAAGCAGTGCAGCATAGCATAATAGGTATATAAAATTATGAGCATAATCGGCGGGTCCCTAGTAATGTACACGTATGATTTTATTCCTGAGCACATCAGCAGTGCTAGCTGCATGCTCATTAATAATAAATAAATAACAGAGTGAGTGAAGGTGCATGTGTGTGTTTTTGAACAAGTGTTCCCGCAGCTGGAGCTAAGCAACATCAAACGATGGAACACTTCTGTAAAATGCAGATACTTCTTTGCCACACATTGCAAAGAAAGTTTCATGTATTTTGGCACCTCCATAGATCCTTTACACCCATGGCACCTCAGTGAATATCTCTACTACCTCAGTGTTTGAGTTAAGATGATGGAGATGCTTGCTTGATGTGGCCATAGCTGTACTTGTACTGTGACTATGGTGGATGGTGTGAATGAAGAACAGAGTTATGTGTGGTCCCTTTACCCCAGCTTGTCCTACACCTATCTATGGATGATATTAATGATGCAAAAACTGTGTATTTATGGTGGGAATGTATTGTTATGAAATAATTTCACTCTCACTTTTGTGTTACATAATTCTATTTCCACGCATGTGCACATGTCTTACCCACCTCCCATAATTCAATAGATCAAATCATTTTGTAATGACTACAGACTGCTGAACTGATCATGAATATTAGACTGCAAACTAAGTCACCACCTGGTCTGGTATTTTTTCTGCCTTTAGCATATATTGTTTTCAGGTTTCTGACTCCAGGCTAATTCTGTTGCCTCCCTGCAGGTCCCTATAGTTGAACAATAAATATTCATTGGAATACTAGAGAATACTATTTTCTAAATTTCATGTCTGGAAACAAGAGATAAATATATGGTAGATTGACTAAGTAACCATTAGGCAAATTGTGAGCAACTGTGCTATTCAAAATTTTATTTGGGTGTTATTATTGTACTGACTGTAGCAATGAGTCCAGTGGGAATAAACAATCTTTGGGTTCAATTTATACTTTAAAGTTGACACCATAGTGGCATGAATTTTGCTGTAAACAAGACTAACAATCATGCTGATAGATATCCCCACCAGCAGTACAGCTATTCCATATACTACAATCATGTATAGGATAGTAGCAGAACAATTTGCAACAGATTTATGATAATCCCTGCTAGTGTAATATACTGCAACAATGGGTGGGTGGAAATGTTTGCTACAAAGAAAGCAATATGCAAAATTTTATCACTTTGTTAACCATGAAAGCAAGCTATGAAATCAATATACCTAGTTAATGAAGAGTTTGAGTATCTTTACATTGTTAAAATACAGCTGAAAATACACCTTGGTGGATTGGCCAAGTCATGGTGAATACATTGAGCTGAGTCCCAACTTATCTCTGTAAACAAACAATGCATAGTATAGCTGTACATTTAAATGTCTATGGTTGTACAGTTGCTATAATTATAAATTAATATCTTTGCTCTATTGCGATTCCAAAATTACTGAACATAACAGGCTAAAACTTTTGGTAACCCTGGACACCGCAGATAATACTGAGGTAATAATAAAAGAAATATACAAATTATGAGGGTTTTGCTGAGACACGTGTAGTACAGGTTCCTAATATTATATTTCAAACAATCAATCAACAATACAGTCTCAAGAATACAATAATCATACACTAAATTGTCTTTGTAAAGTCTTTTCATAGCAGTCTTGTAGCAACACCTTGGTTGCACTGTCTTGCACCTTCAATGCTTGCTACAGAACAAAGTTACATTTGCTATTAGTAATGGCATGGCAACATATTATCTTATAACAGATCAAAAAGGATTTGTATTTTCTGGCAGTTGAACATAGTGAATTAGACAGAAAATAAGCTCCCATAAGAATACATAATGTGTTGGCATCACGCCTCACGTGACGCAGGGGGGTATATAAGGTTGGTATAGTGTGCTTTAATTCATTCTACGCCACGTGTTTAGTACAGGTTGGCTCCCACCCACCCTCCCTATTTTCCTTAACTCTGTTCTAGATGAGACGGATGACGATGAAGTGGATCAGCAATTTGGACTTTACATAACTCATTGTCACATTACCTATTGTCACATTTTGCATACATGGCAGAGTGGAGCTATTTTGGGTTTTCCCTGATAGTTAAAAAAAAAAAAGCCATCAGGTTTTTTCCTAGGGCTGCTTGGGCTGAGCAGTTCTAAATTTTTTTATTAAGCTTATTATTATTATGCTAGCGCCCATCCTGCCACCCGAGCATTCATGCAAATTGTCTGTAAATGTAGTGTAAGGTGATGTGTTTTTTTTTTGCTTGTGTGTATGGTTACAATATCATTATCAATAGCCAACCGCTGTGGTGGCACAACCCCATTGGGTGAGAGAGTATATGCATGTGTGGTGGGGTGTATGGTGTAGTCAGGGTATGATGTGGGAGTACATAAAGTAAGAGTTAAATGTTTCTATCTAGTATATTAAAAATTGTAAATTTAAAAATGAAGTAGGGATCCAAGCGATAAAAAGTAGTGAAACAAGAGATGAACAATGATAGCTATTACAGCATAGCTCAGTGGGAAATCCCTACTTTGGCACTGAACACAAAATAATTGTTATACCATGCCAAAGTAGGGATTTCCGACTGAGATATGCTGTAATAGCTATCATTGTTCATCTCTTGTTTCACTACTTTTTATCGCTTGGATCCCTACTTCATTTTAAAATTTTTTAATATACTAGTTTGTTTAATTTTCTGTTAAAGCATACAGCTAGTTATAAACATGTGACTGTTCTATTAGGGTGGCTGCTGTATTAGAGTATCTCAAGCCAGCCTGCAAAGATGTGTGCTTGCCCAAAAAGGGGTGTGGTTATCATGGTTTCGATCGATTATTAGACTAGAGTATCTCAAATCAGCCTACTAACTTGAAGGTGTGTGGTCACAAATACAGCAAGCGTAAAGGGGGCGTGGTCATTGTGGTCACAATCGATAGATCGATAACACGTAGAATAAAGAATGGCGTGATCTTGTGACCTATCGTGGAGTACCGGTACCTCTGTACAGTAGCGTAGTCTAAGCGCTTTAAATAATTGGCTGCTCTAGGCTTGCGACTGTGGTCAGTGAGTCAGTGAGATGAAATTTTGAGTTTTGACGATTTAAAAAATTTCTATATCTGGCCGCCAGTAAGCATTTTCTTGTTTTTAACGTGACATTTGATGTTAGATGGACTAATATTATTCCGTAAAGGTGATTTTCGTAGCATAAGAAGTTTCTAAGCTGGTTTTTAAAGGGCAGTATTTTTGGCGGCGCTTGTGATTCCTACTTAAACAGTACTACTGTACCGTTTGATACAAAAGCACCATCAATTTATTGGCTACTTTTCAATTGTTCATGTACAAAATTAGGGTCTCAACCAAACGTAGTGAAGGCATACTCATATTAGCACTGTTTTAGTGTGGTGGTTAACTATTCAGATACACAAGTTGGGCAAAGGTATAAACACTATTGCTTACATTATAAACTGATTTTCCTCCTTGTAATTTAAGAAAATCAGTGATGGCCTTTTCCCCACTAGCCTTAACTGCTGTGTTCTTGTCTTTGGTCATCTGCAGTAAACTCGGTATGCAGTCCTTTAGCAGCTCATCTGAAATAACATCACTGTATTTGCCAATACAACCGAATGCTTCACATGCAGCACTCCTGACATCTGAAGAAGTGTGACTAAGCATCTGTAAAATATGGTAATTATATTATTACACTGAAACATCACCATTAAAATAATATGTTGGCTTTACTGAGTGAAAATCCACCATTTGGCACATTCCTCAAATCCAAACTAAATACGAAGTTTTAATTGAGCCATTACTCAGGGCAGCAATTAAACCTACATACCACCTTATTTGCTTGGTCTCAAAGTCACATGTGTTTATTTACAATGCAGCAGACATAAACAAAATCATCATCATTTCTTCATGCAACAATACAGGACTAAAGCTACATTTTGGTTAGTGTGGCAATTCCAAGTTATGGCTGTGAATTTAAGTTTAAGTGTTTGTAGATTATTTTCAGTATGATTGCTGATACAAATTGATTTCTTTGCTCTTTATAATGTCTAGCGCTACAATTCAAACTACTTGCCATAATAGACTAAACCCTTTGGACAGAGAAGATAATCCCAGAGCTTATGATAAGAATTCTCTGTTGTCCTGCCACAATGTCCTGACAAACCAAAATCGGCCGGACAATTGCCAAAATTGACTGGACATGAGATGAATGCCCAACATGTCTTCTGTAGCATAGCAAATAAACATTATAGTGGTAAGACATCACATGCCTTACTGCAGCTGTTATGTGGTTAAAGTACACCAGTGGGTTGGCAATGGTACATTTATGGTCACTCCCTTGGGTTGTAAGAATGTATACTATCTCCTGGCAACCAAGTGAATGTTATTGTTGATAGCATGCCAGCTCAGCCCTTAGGCTCCTTCTTTATGCTTTGATGGGACACTGTGTCCGGACAAATTGCATTATGGTCAGACATCTATGCAATTTGACCAGAATTTGTCCGGTGTCCGGACGTTATCATAAGCTCTGTAATCCTGAGTAAGTAATAACAATAAAAAGAATTCAGAAATCGCGTAAATTGTGGGTTTTGCTGAGATGATCATACACACACTCAGAATAAGCAGCAACACGTGTGATATGCCAAACTGAATGAAGTGGTAAGTTCTCAGGAAGCCAAATAGTAGGCTGTAAAGTGGTCCAGTCCATGTTGTTAGGTAGCACTTTGGACAAGGACATTTATTCTATCACTATAACATTGTCTCTCAATAATAACGTTGATGTTGATAATAACGTTGATAATAATGTTGATGTTGATAATAACGTTGATGTTGATAATAACGTTGATGTTGTGCTACTTCTAAAAACCAGGTACTAGTCATATAGCTGGAAATAATCAACAATGTAATATTACAGGATCATTAAGAACTAGGCTTTTCAACCTAAATTATCACCCTAAAACCAGCCTCAATTTCCCTTCATGACAGGCTTGTCAGCATTGGTTAGGCACAGCCAAGCCCAGAAATGTCTTCAAGACCAACCCAAAATCTTTCCAAAAAGTTTCTACTGAATCAAAAAAAAATCTATTTTACAGAATTCTACACTGACGGAGTAACTAATCGATGCCTCCAGCCAAGCATAACTTAACAATGGGTAAGGCTATGGGTTTGATTTCTTTACTGTTTGATGTCGCTTCATCCCGAGACATACCTTTTTGCCAACTGCAGTACATACAATACATGGACTTGCCTATTGTAGAGGACTAACAGACTTAGTATCATATTTAGTGCAACTGTAATTAGAATTAGTAGTCTAATACTGGTGTACTGCAATTAAAGTTGTGTATGGTGTGGTTCAATTAGTGTGAGCATGCATTAGTCGAATCCACCTATCCACTTCCCTGCTATCACAAGCTGAGACATTGGTGCTGTGACCAGGACTGCTTTGCCTTTCTGAGTCTACTGGTGTTATTGTAACCCTTAGAAGTTGCGGTACCGTGGCAATTCTCTTCGAGAATAGTACCCCCTAGGCAAGCAATCATTCTAAGAGAGCCGTTGTTATTGTTTTTTAAGACCACTCACATCAATTCACATGTTGTCGTGAAAGATGTACAGCTCACACGTGACACGTTTACTGAACAAGATCAACGAAATCACCAAATGTGGAACAGTTTTGACAATAGAAGATCCACACCTTACTACGCTAGTACCATCAATCAAACAGTTAGAGAGCGAACGTCGTACTTTGGTGGAGTTGGGACATGAAGATAGCAGAACTCATCACAGATCCCGACGAGTTAGAGAGCTAGGTATTCAAAGTGGTGAAGATACAGGACACAATATCTGAGAAAGCTCGCTTAGCCAAGAGGGATCAATCTTCTCAATGAAGCCTCTTGTTCTTTAATAATGAGATTGTACATTCACTAAAGATCAGGTGTGTTGGTGAGACAATGTGGCAGTGATCTGGTTCTACATTCACATACCTTAAAGTTAGTTGGTAAAAGGCGTGGTCATTCTTCCACAGGAATTTGACAACATAAGAGCCGCTGTCTTCTTGAACAATCGACTTGAGGTAATTATTTGTATTTGTAAACTGACTCTGCACTTGTGATGAAGATGGGAGTGTTTTGGTAGGCTCAATAGTCCAGAACTTCTCTATTGTCTGCTCTACATTAGGAGGACTGATACTTAATGGAAAGTGGTAATAATCTTATCTTCACAGTTTGAAATATGTAGTGGACTGGACAAAAGATATCCTAGCTTTGAGTGTACAGCAGTAGGACCATCTCCTCTTATAACGTGATCACCAACAAGCTTCCAATACTGGTCTATACCGATCAGTACGGAGTTTTCAAATGGCTCGCCTCCTGTTATAGGGTGTGCTAAGGTCACGCTGTGTAAGTAGGGAAGCTTGTTCAGTTCAACATGTGTGAGACAACGCGGAGTGGTGCAACAATTTTCGGCACTATTAGAACTGACAAAGGTATCAATTCTCCTGACTTTGCTACTACCTGGATTAAAGCCACACTTAAATTTTGCGGGGTCATGGTATCAGCACCGAATGGTCTCACAGCAATGTTCTGTTGTTGTCACGGTGTTAACTGCAGTACACCAGCAAGCTGTTGCAAAATAATAGAATGCTGAGCTCCCTCGTCGAACAATATATTAGCAATAACTTTACTCCTTGTCAGACACAACTTCTGTCACAGCTGTTTAACAGAGTCACCCTGATTGAATAATACTGATGATTGTGGGTTGGAAGTGAATGTTGTAGTGACTGGTGTGGGTGTGTCTGAAGCTGGTAAAGTTGTGTTAACTGGAGAAGTGGTCTGGTTGGCTTCTGTTTCATTAGTTCTGGTGGGTTGTTTGACTGGATTGGCTGCTCAGTAATAGTGGTCTATTAGTGTATGCCTTACAGACACTTGTATGGTGTTTATGAGTGCACTGTCTACAATGATTGCATGATGTGCCACCCTATGCTTTGCCAAACAGTTGAAGCAGAGCCCTTCCTTCTTCATATACTCTAAATGTTTGTGGTAGTCAACAATCATATTACAGTTGGTGACAGGGTGAGCACCCTTACAGTAGACACTCACACAGCCCTACCTCTCATGGTGTTTTTGTGGCGTGGTAATTGGGCACCGGTTCGTTGATGGTGAATCAGTCAGTGAGTGAGGATTGATATGAACAGGTGATTCAAACCCTCTAGTTTTCTTCACTATGGCTTCTCTTAGTTCATCTAGAGTGCTGGGTGATCCCTGGCCAGATTATACCTTGTTTCAATTCAATTATTATTGCGACAAGAAAAGCACCGTAAGATTCTCTTGACTGTCTGAGGGCTGAGAGGCCTCAAATGTGGTTCTCCATGGAATCGTAAAATGAGTAGAGGCTCACCATATTATTGGTAGGGTTTGGTAACTTGCATGTGAGCATTTACTATATTTGATGTCTGCTTAAATCTTTCTTTCAGTATGGCAATTGAATGTTCATAGTTATCGTCCATCAGTGGAAATCCAGCAATACTCTTAGATGTGTCATCGCTCAACTGTGCTCTCAAGTTGTTAAATTTTTGAACTCCACTCAGTGAGCTGTTGGTGTGCACAGCAGCAGAAAAGGAGTCCCAAAAGATCTGCCATGTCAGTGGATTTCCAGCGAAGGTGGGTAGCGTGAGTTTGGGAAGATGGGTCATAAACCGAGGAGTAATGTTCACAGGTGCAAGTGATGACACAACTAAGTTCTCTTGTAGAGTATTCTCATCTTCTTGGGGTTGTGTCATCAATGTGGGAGACTGTAGCAGTAGCTGTTGTGTGATCAACAATGGATTCTACTATAGGTGGAGTTGGATTGATCTGTGGAGGTTGATAAGGAGGAGTATTGACGTTTCGTGGCTGTGTAGTGGGAGGTTCAGGTTGTGGTTGTTCAGAATGCTCTACTATTCTCACCTCCTTCAGGTCCAGTGCACTCATCATCATGTGAGCAAGAACTCCAAGACTAAACCCATCAGAATAGTCTATGACTGTAACTGTCGATTGTCTCACATTCATCCAAGTCTCAATGATTGTTTGGAGACTGAGCTACCCTTAGTTAATGACTTATGTTCTATACTACTACGGTTTCGTGTTCACAAATTTACATTGTCAACCAACATTGAGAAGGCTTTCTTGCACATCAAGACTTCACATATGTGAAGGTAGCACCACATCATTTGCTATTGCAAAAACCCGAGTAACCCCAATTAAATCACTAATTCTCTGAGTTGATGGCAGCCCTTACCGCTACAAGATCGGGCAAGTTCATTGTCGATTCACTTGGTGATTACTACTGCATTTCAGCACATCTGTGGACAGACAGCCAGATTGTGCTTCATTGGATCCATAGTAAAAAGAAGCTGAAACAAATTGTTGCACATCGAATATATGAGATCAGTCAAACAATTCCAATTACACTGTGGCATTATTGTCCTACGGGTGCTGATCTTGTAACCAGAGGAACAACCAATGTAGTATTGTCTACTTCACTTTGGACCAATGGCCCATCTTGGCAACAGATGAGTCTAAGTGCCCACACTGGAATCCATCAGCTTTGACATTACATCTACAGCATGGAAACCGACCAACTTATACCAAAAGATCCTACAGAACCACTCACTGGCATCAACAAGATAATTGATCTTTCCAAGTACAGTACTCTGTCTAAACTGTTAAATGTTATTGGTTATGTTTTAAGATTTGTTATTAATCTTAAACACCCCACAGCTAA
The DNA here is from genome assembly GCF_963678975.1 of Dysidea avara. Classification (NCBI taxonomy): domain Eukaryota; kingdom Metazoa; phylum Porifera; class Demospongiae; order Dictyoceratida; family Dysideidae; genus Dysidea; species Dysidea avara. Next base: position 14,719,861 of record NC_089285.1, read on the forward strand.
GCAAATAGGACCACTGACTGTGAAAGAATTGAGTACAGCCAAATTCAAGTGGATATTTAACTGTCAACAGCAACAATTTTCCAGAGAAATTCAACACTTAAGGTCTGATTCACACACACGCAACAAGAAACATCCACCCTTGGTAAGACAACTACAACTGTTTCTTTATGACATGGGCTACTTTCGCTGTGGTGGAAGAATACATAATGTACTTGTCAGTAAAACCACTGAGTTCCCATACTTGTTTCTATCATGATATACACTGACAACCCTTAATTATAACAGCTGCCCATGCTACTCAATTACATGGCGGAGTAAACCTTACTGTAACTGCACTGAGCCAGAAATTCTGGATTAATGCATTAGGAGTGTCCTTAGAACCTGCATAACCTGCATGTAAGAAGCCCTACTCAATACCAGACCCTCCACCACTACCTAAGTCACGGACACTTGCTCCACCCTCAGGGTGGACTTCACAGGAGCCCTTCATGTACGAAACAGAAGTGGAGAAGAAAAGGCTTACATCTGCCTGTTCACCTGTGCTAACACCAGAGCAATACATCTAGAAGTAGTTGACCTAACAGAAGACAGCTTTATCCAGGGCCTCCATAGATTCGTCAGTCATAGGTCCCTCCCAACAACAATGATTTCTGATAATGCCTCTACCTATCTCCCAGCTGTAAGTGTGATAGAAAAATTGATTAACTCTACAACAGTTCAAGGCACTTTGAAGAACAGAGGTACCACCTGAAAGTTGAGTGGTTGTGTTGGCTAATCTATTGTATTTTCCGTAGCAAATAGATTGATTGCCAAGATGCTTCTCATACTGTTCTTCATTTGTAACTTTGTGTAATGGGCAAAGCATAGCTGAGAACAAAGCGTAATGGCCACCTCCCTTTCCATTACATAACTGATTGTTGGGGCATGTGTTCTGACTTTTATGGCATTCCCGACAACATTATTGTGGTATGTACTGGTTCATTTGTCATAATTATGTTATAAAAAAGTAAACAAACAAGTAGCAGAATTTTTTTTAGGGATTTTAAGTTGGATTTGGGATCAAAGAAAAAGAAGTGGTGAAACAAGGAAGGTTGACTATACCTGCAGATATACTAGTGGACATTTAATCTCTAATTCAGTCATAGCTACACTGAAGTTTAGGGATTATGCCCACTAGTATAATAGCAACCTTCCTTGTTTTACCACATTTTAGCTATTTTAGCTATTCCTTGTTTCTTCTTCCTTTGAACCCTAACCCAACTTAAAATTCTACATTATTTTTCCTTCTACTTGTTATTTGAAAGGCGTCTGGTTTGTAATAATGCAATTATGCATACAGAATTACAAATTCAGTAATTTCGTAATTGGTGAATGGCTTCATAATTATCTAATTATGTTCTATGCATTGCTAAGGAAACACTATCCCAACAAACCGTTTTCAACACACAAACAGTACCTTCTCAACTGTTTTATAGTTTGTCTTTTTGTGCAAATTCTCTCTACTAACTATCAAGGCTGCATTTCATTATTATTCTCATAAGTAGGGGACACTTCTCTTTCAAGTTGGAGATGTACGTATTTTCTAGTAGCCTAAGAGGCTTGCTATGGTGTTTTTTGGTAGTTACATACCTGAAGAGCCCAACGGCAAGGTAGTTCATGAAGTTTGTAGAGCCACTACACCTGTATTTCAAACCAGCGAAAAGATGTGTAAAGCTTATAGTTTAATACGGGCTTCATTTTCATAGGCTGACTGTTTATACCACTAAAAGGATTTGCTAACGTGGGTGCATACGGTCAAACATAGGGAGATACATAGGTAGATAGATACACACACACGTGCACGTTTTTACAAATACAATTTTAGTAAACCACGTGCATATACAAAGCTGTTAGCTGGCTGTGGGCATGTGATGGTTTAAAAATGCAACATTCCAATTTGAAGATGCAAATTCATTCATACAATATGCATGTTCACCTTAAAGAGCAAGGACATCATCGTTTGATCCACATTGACTTTTGAAATGTACATGCCCACACACTGCATTCCACTAACACAGACAGGTACCTGTTTATAACAACACAGACCAGTAAATATATATATTTATGCACACATTTAGTTTATACATAATACCACTCACCCTATCTGAGCTGGCATACCCAATGACTGCAGCTGCTACATCACCTTGAAGCTGGAGCTTGACAATACGGAGATGATCATTACAAATTGCATAGCTGAGAGCTTTAGCTTGAGCTTGAACTATAGACCAGTCACTTGTAGAGCCATGAACTTTCAGCAGACAAGACTGTAGGACACTGCAGAAGCTCTCATCAGACATGTAGTGGCATAAAATCCCCAAGCAATGGGAGGATTCAGTACGAACTGTCTCCTAAATAAGTTAACAGGTTGGAACACAAAATGTACCATATTAACAATTGCAGTTAAATCAAATGTTAGTTGGAGACACATAGAGATCTATCTACATGTGAAACATCTAACATAGAAGCTTGGGGCATACATTTGTAAATGAAATTATTAGGTAATCAGGAACTACAGTGCTAAACTGTATATTATAAAATCACTAATATGTAAGAGATATGTGACCAAATCTACACATAAAACAGCAAGGCGCTAAGCACAAAACATGGGTATAACATGCACAATCCTCATTCCAAAAAACCAAATTTTCAAAATGAAAAAAACTACTCTAACAGTGGTTTTCATCATTGTGTTTGCCATAAGAAATGGTGTTTAACTTGTTTCTTGCAATATACCAAAGGAAATGTGCTACATGTATAGTCAGATTGCAGTGCCATTGATCTGATTTAGTACTTGACTTTGATGAAAGGAAGACACTATGAAAAAATTACTGTTTATGGCAATGGCAAATAGTTAACTTCCTATTATAGTTTCACGAGCCATGTTTGTGTGTGTGTGCATGTGTGTGTGTGTGTGTGTGTGTGTGTGTGTGTGTGTGTGTGTGTGTGTGTGTGTGTGTGTGTGTGTGTGTGTGTGTGTGTGTGTGTGTGTGTGTGTGTGTGTGTGTGTGTGTGTGTGTGTGTGTGTGTGTGTATGTAAAATCATCTGGTAACATTCATCACTTTAGTAATCATACTGCCAAACTTCTGGCAAAGCCAATCAAACAATTGGAGCATAATGATGCAAAACCACTCTAGATAGGGCAACTATTGCTAAGGATGGATGACAAATCTTCCAGGAGGAGAAAACATTACCAGTCTTACAAACAGCTGGGTCATGATACTAGCCCTGTATATCAATGCTATGTGACCATTTTATTATTTTTTTCTTATTATCAAGAGTTCACATTAAATTTCAACTAAGAAAGTATTAATTAAGGCTGTTGAATCATTTAAGGATTATTTACTGAAGGCCCACATGGGTAAATTTGCTGCAGAGTATTTATTTTGTGTTATAATAAGTATTTTCAGTTTGGTCTGTATTCTAAAACGTGCCAAAACACTTGTGAATAAGCTATAGCACTAGTTCTTAACATTATGAGCCATGGAAAAAACAAAGGGTCCTTCAATCGATCCAGTTTATCTTAATATTTATGTAATGTATAAAGGGAATGAACGGTGCTATTCATGTTAAATATAAAAATCACAGTGTGCATTAATTAAGGCACTTTCTATTTCTATGGCTTATTATTAACTTGAAGTCTGACTATAGTTTGCTGATGTGGGCAGCTGGCAAATATGCCTGAAACAACAACAGTGGTCTCCTACACTACTTGTGGATCCATCAGTATCAGAGCAGTAGAACTATCATTCTTATCGAATCTTGTGACTGGATCCCACCAGCCTTGACTTTATATAATCAGGTAGCCTGGACTCCAACTGGGCTACATTGAGAATGTAGCCTGGGCAACCTACTTTATTCCACGGACTGGACTCGCGGACTGAGCTGGAAACAGCTTTTAAACAATAATCCAGGCATTATCCATCTCTTGCAACAGTGGAGACACCACTATCGTGCTACAACTACTGGTACTGCTCTTTCACATGCACTAATTAATTAGAATACACTTACGATAAACATGTACTCGCAGTGATAAAGAGTGATAGAGTAGATGTTTTCCTTGTTGCTTTTAAAATATTTTTTACCCCGGGCTAGATGGTCTGCCCTTGCCACCACCCCCAGCACCAGTTGGCATGTGCTAGACAACTGTTAGAAGATAAAATAGGTTGGTCCCTGTGCCCATCAAAGAGGCCCATCTCTGGAGAGACATCAGCTGATCAAAGTGAGATAGACCTGCTACCATGGATGCACACTGTCGCAGAGCGCAACAGTGAAAAAGACAGTGTGCACCTCATCCAGGCCAGAGTACGGCTATATGTAGTTGAACTTCGGTGGGACAGTAGGTCAGCCAGATGTCTATAGAAAACTACTGCCTCTTTTCCCATACCCCCAGTAGTAGTAAACACAAGGGAGGTAAAAGTTTCAGTACTTAATGCTAGGACTGCAGTGATGAGCTAGTTTAGTTGCATAGCCCCATCACCTTGCCTGGTGGTGCCACCTAGCTACCTGCTAAGGATAATTACTGGCTTACCTCTACAGTGGTAACACTAGCTAGTGCTAAAGCAACAAAGGAAAATATCTACGCTATATCAATAGCCTCTATCACGCTATATCACTGCTAATACACATGTATCGTAAGTGTATTCTAATTAATTAGTGCATGTGCTAGTTTCATGACTTGTAAAGAAGAGCAGTACCAGCAGTTGTAGCTCGACAGTGGTGTCTCCTGAGATGGATAATGCCTGGATTATTGTTTAAAAGCTGTTTCCAGCTCAGTCCGTGAGTCAAGTCCGCGAGTCCAGTCCGTGGAATAAAGTAGGCCAGCCCGGGCACCCCATGCACTGTGGATTTGGTCACACATATATGTATAGACATACAAGCTTATTAACATACTTGTGATGTCTGAAGCAGTGTCAGCAAAGTTTGTTTAAGATCATCAATTACTGCCACCTTGACTTTGTCACCAACGATATTAATTATTACACCAATTGCTTGTAGAAGCGTTTCTCTGCACAAGAAATAAAGTGTGGTTATTAAATATTACAATGGTGGAGTACATGTAACAATATCAGGTGTGCACTTAATGTACCACTTTGTAATGTACCACTTTGTGTGGCAGTTCAAAGGTGCCACCAGTGCCAAAATTTGTATGTGGCACTGCTGCAGACCACACTGAGTGCTGAGTGCATTATAACTTATTATGCACTTGTTTCGGCTTTGCAGACCACAGTAAGCGAGTTATAAGTTAAAATGCACTGATTGCAGTGCAATACACAGATATTGTACTGGCTGCAGTTTCTACGGAATCATGTAAAAGTCGATTGTGGCGTCGTACCGTCACCAAACATCACCAGACCAAACGCCACCAATATGTATAGCAAGCAGTATCAAAAGTATCCAAAGATGATTGTAAAAGCCAACACAGTGGCCACAACTAATCTACATATGTATCAATGTACTTCTATACTTCACTAGGGTTAAATCATAGTCCGTCTTTGACACCAAGTCAATAGAACTATTGTATTCTACACAATCCTCACTGTTACATTTGATTGTGGTTTGTCTTGCCACTAGATTTGATTTTAACCAGTGTAGATAGACTAGTAGTGTTTACTAGTTAGGTTTTGCTACCAATCTACTAGCTGCTTTTTTCGGTTGAGTGAACCATGAGTGATCAAGTGATCATGTATGTTGAGCACGCAATGGATGCAGAGCCCATATAAAGCCCTACATACTAGCATTGGTCAAATGATATTTCAGATGGCTGAGGTATTGTAGAGGCTAACGGCAACTGACGTTAGAACCTGGCCTGTTTTGAAAGGTGCAGCTGCCCTGTAAGACCCTCTCCACCTATTAGTGGTACATAACAGTAATACAATGTGCCTCAAGCTCTTCCTGATGTAAATGAACAAGCCTGAAGGCTGAAGGCGAGTGCATTTATACCAGGCAGAGCACTTAATTGTGCCCATTGCATTACTAACAAACACCATATAACATACCGGACAGAAGCATCATCATTTTTCTTGATGCCATTGTGTAATTCAGTAATCAAGCTGTCCAGACGTGACACATATGGTGCAATTTCCTTTAGACCATCAACTGCCAGCAATCTCACATTACGCAAAGACTGTTTATCATTAAGAGTTTTTACATATGACGTCTGCAACTGGGGCATAAATGACCTTGCTGCCCTTCCCACCTATGGTAGAATTAAATGACCTCATTATACGAAATAGTTCATTACAATCCTATAGAATTAACACCTCTAAATATTTCTTTTACAACAAAATATACTAATGGCAAATACCTTCTTTATCAGTTCATTTAGAGCCTCCAGGGTGGCCAGACGTACATTCCAGCCATGACGGTCACCATACACTCTGATCAATGGACCTCCTAACTGTAGTACACACTTTGATAGCACCTACACAAACCATGAAGATCAAATGATCAAGAACTTTAAATTTCAAAATCAGTACAACTAATAAAAATATTACATTACATGCTGAAGGTACATGTATGTAAACTTAGTTCACAATATGCACTCTCATTTTACCACCAACCACATAATATATATATATATATATATAGCCTACAAGATGTTTCAATAGCATCATACTGTACAACAAGAGAAATAACTGACTTCACATGCCGTAGTTAGCAACAGTTGTTATGTGAATAGTCTCATCAAATGCTCAAGAACATTATTTTATGATATAATATTACCTCCACTGGAGACAAGTGAACAAGCAATATAATAACACGAGCTGACTCTTCTTTTTCATCCGGAGTTCCATGAAACAATCCATCTTTGGCCATGATGACAATAGGATCTATTCCCTGTAAAGAATACATAAATGTACATGTTACACAATACATGTAGATCATCATACACAAAGTCTAACACAAAAAAGTGTTACAGCACCTTTAAAGCAAATCCAGGGAGCTCACTGTTATCTAGTCGTTCTTCCTGTATAGTAGTCAAACACTTGTGCACACAACCAACTAATCGTGAGAGCTCTTTAGATTGTTCTGTTTTCTGAACAAAAAAATGCAGTTAAACTATTTACTTGATAAATATATAGACCTACTTTGATGACAGCCCGCATAGCTAACCATGCCTTCTCAATAACAAGCTCTTCGGGATCTGAAAACTGACGCAGTAAAAATGGTAACATAGTTGGTATGAGCTCCTTCAGATCCAATGAGCTTTGTTCACACATTGCTTGTAACAGTGACATTGCGGTCTATATGGGTAGGAAGAATTACATAATCATACAACAACACAACCTGATTTTATTTTTCTGGTACTACAAACAAAAATGATACGTAATTACAGGCTTATATACACACACACTTAGTAGCAATACAAGGGTATATATCCTGTAATGTACAGTGTAATGTAACTTCATACAGATAGCCAACTGCTACCACATTTAGGAATTACTGTACTAGCATACTACAAAACTTACAGTACGAGTGTTGGGAAATTGGCTTTTACAAGCTTTATGAAGTTCTTCCATGAGAAGTACCGGACCAGGATCAATAGTGACACTCAACACAACTGCCTCTGCTGCAGTCCATGCCTACACAATAGATAATACAGCACGTCCAAATTTGGATAATTGACAAGTGCTTATAAATTGGCATGTACATGGAACACCTGTGAAGGATGGCTGTCGTATTATTCTGTCATGTTTATTACAGTAGGGTGTAGTGTATCTCTTCACAATCACTAAAGATTTCTCCCATGTTGTGAGGAAAATACCTTTTTGTATGTTAAGAGGAATGATGAAGTGGTTATGTGGAAGTCATGATATATACGTCACTGTCTGCACTAAAGGATAGCTGCAACTGCTGGCTACAGAAATTAGTGCTGATAGGGAAATTATAAAACAGTGGTGAACTGGTGAGAAAATATTTTGCATTGGTACTTCCTCAGTTAACCAAACCCTTGAACACCTGAAGTGAGTGTTTTAGAGTATTTTTGCCAACTGCTATATGTTCTATTAAAGTAATTGTATGATGTTCTGCAGTAAATTTTATCTACTTGTAGTACTTAATTACAACAATAGTTTCCAACCTCTTCATTCTCATCTCGTGAAAGCTCCTCCAATGACTGAATCAGTGCTGGAATTATCTTAGGAAGGTGTTTATGTAGAGAGTCACCAGCCACAGAAGATAACAGTGCAAGTGCTCGAGCATTGACAGGTGGTGCTGTCAGCTGTATGAAATTGGAGACAGAACAATATATGTAATACTACCCATACCATATGTAAATGTTAAGCCACTACACACTACACACTACACACATTATGTGGCTACACAAACATACAGACACACCTTAGGAATCAAATAAGGTAACACAACTGAACTCTTTACACTCATTGCTTGTTTCAATGCATCCAGAGCTAGTTCTCTCCCATCCTCTTCACCATTAAGAGCAGTAAGCAGAGGAGGTAGAATGCTATCCAATATCTTGGAGCCGACTGACGAGTGTAGGGCATTAAATGCAGAAGCTGCAGACTGTCTAACTTCAATATCAGGATCAGACAAAGCTTTCAACACAATAGAAACCAGTGACTCTAAGTGGAGACTGACCTGTAAACCATATAAATCATATTAGCATTCTGATTTTGATACTTAATGCACTTCAACATCAATAATAATATAATGGGAGGCCATGTCCACTTTAGTTATACAAGTGGACACTACTATGAGACTTACAGTACATGCACAATGTTCTATCAGTTTATGTACTTACATTATCATGAGATGAGTACTGGATAAGCTCAGACACACCAAAACACACTCCTTGTCGCTCTAGTGGATCGGAGGATGACATTTTCTTCTCAAGCAGTGGCAGGATGTCAGGAAGTATCCTCTCTCCCAGTTTACGCAGCAAGTCTCCCAAGCTGTGAGCAGCCGCCTGACGTTTGTCAAATCCACTGCTACTGAGACAGGACAGTAGGAGATCAATAAGTATATCAAGAACATCTCTCAGTGTCTTCGGAGTGTTTGTAACTATTACTTTCCATATGTGAAGAGCATTTTGTCGTACAAGAATAGAAATATCAGATCGAGCCAAGTACAGTCCAGCCAGTACTCTATTACGTCGTTCCAGGCCCAATACATCAATCAATGCTTTCCTTGCCTCCTCAGTACCAAAGTTATCATCTTCGGCACTTTCCGTGGACATTTTACCAGACACTCCAGACAGGCAGTACAACAAGTCACCCATCAACTGTACACTGGCTAGTCTGATACGCCAGTTGTCGTCCAGTAGACCTTCCTGTAACCGAGGCAAGAAATGTTCCACTGCAGAATCAGCATATTGATTGATGATGCCTTGTCCTGCCTTCAACGCTGTATCACGAATGTATTCTATTTCATCTGAGAGTCCCTGTAATTTTAGTACATTAACAAGTAACATTGTTAGAAGTTTTTATTATCATGAACCACTGTCGTGGTTCATAAATAGGGATAGCCAGAAACTTTTCAAAACTTTCTAATAGAACACACACCAGAAACAGCCTTCTAGGATTTTCAAGTATGTTTCAATGAAAAGTGTTATTAAGGCTGAACAATAATTATTGTACACCAGGAAATAGTTTTAAACATTTTTGAGCTCCCCAAAATAGCTTCAAATCTCCATCTTCTTGTTTCGTGATTGTAGAGCCCAGGTCTGTGTACAACCCTACCCAGATCTTTGTTGTAGTTAGGTCTACGAGATATAGAACAAAAGTTATAGTTTTGAGATGCCATAGACCATAGGCTCACAAAGCCATAGAAGTGACACTTTGAAATGCTGCTTGCAGCAATGCATGGAACTATAAAACGTGTTAAGACTTGTTAATCTAAACATTAAATTCTTCATTTCCACATTGTCACAAAGTGGAGTTAGCCACACTTAATATTATCCACACACTAAGTGCATTAATTGGAGTCAAGCATGTTGTTTTGTGGTATACTATGTTTTTCGCAACTTTTCTTTTACCAGTTAACTACAGCAAAATGGACTTATCTACCTAGTGAGTACCTACTAAAAGGAAAGCAGTATTGTTGACTGTGGCATTTGCTGTTGATTGTGAAGATAATTTAGCTATCACTAGTATAAATAATTTCAGTCTGCATTATTTGAATCTACTTTAAATAATACATAGTTACACTTTTAAGTAATACCCCTTTGAGGACCAAAGCCCAATATATTGAGCGCAAGCACATGAGCTTGTATAGGCCCTTATATCTTCTAGTCTGTACACAGTAGAAAGAATTCACTAACACCACAATACTCACCATGAAATTCCTAACAAAATCATATAACAAGCATCGCTTTGTTCAAAGAAAATCTCTGCTGCTAGACTGCCAGGAAAAGTAATTCTTCCATTTTTGTCCACCATTACTCTACACCCACTACTTTAATTGGCCATATCTTGACGTTGTTGTGTCCCAGCACATTAAACTAAATGCCATTAGACTCAGCACATGATGGCAATTCGATTGGCATACAAAAGATCACATGACCCCCTCATAAATATGCGACAATGCAAAAACAAAGTAGACACTTGGGTGGAGATGACATCGCCAGTTCATCGCTTCATTTCACAAGTACTGTTTTGCGTAGAACACAACTGTTAAGATATTATTGTAGTGTATGAAATTATTATTAAGTTAATGCCAAACAATAATTTGTCTTTGTTTCACAGAAGACCACTGCTTTTCTTATCACACAATAATACACGTTCTTAGAAACGCACAATATTCTTTGCCAATTTATATACGTATGCAGTTTCAAACAGACATATCTCATGAAGCATTTGTCAGATCTCTTAGAAAAATAGATTTAATATTAATTGGAAAAGAGCAAGCTACCTAACTGTGTGTAAACTTTCAACATACAACAAGGAACTCACCCACTACAACGCGCTGAATCATTTCATGTATTTCCACCTTCGTATCATCATTGTGCTTGTCTGACGTCACATGATATCTATATATCAACTGAATCGCCTTCACATGAGGAATAACATGACGTCAAGAGAAGGTTGATAGGATGAAGTACGGCTGAGTTATGGCCTTTTGTATATCGCCATGTGAGGAAGGAAGACGGAGAGATAGTTCTTTTGTTCTTTCAAAGTATAGCAGGAAGCTCTGGTTTGGATGGACAAAGTATGGGACCGTTTAAACCAAAATTTAATGTTGAGTAAGATGGTGTTTGTCATTTTTAGATAGCAGTTATTTCATGATCACAACTAATGATCCTTATTTACATTTTTTTTTGTTTTCTTAGTAATGTTTAGAGCAGTACATATGTATTCTTACCTTTAATATACATGGCAGAATTTCAGATATAAATGATGTAAATTTCTCCTTAAATATAGAAGGTAGATAAATGAACAGCATAAGAAATCCATCTCGTATGTGAGGAGCTTTTGATTCATCTTCAATGTGGTTGATAAAGTTGGGCATCATGTTCACCAAATGATCAACTCCTTGAGACCACAGCACTTCTCCAAGCCCTACATGGCATGCATATAAACTGTAACATTCAACATACATAAGATATCATAAAAATGAAATAATATAAGAAAATTACTTGTCCTGCATTACATAAAGGGAGAGAGATAAGTGTGGACAACAGCAAATTTAAGGAATGAAGGTGAAACTGCACTTGATGGACAGTTATTCACGACATCACTAATCACCTTGTGCAGCTCCAGCACGGTCAACAGATCCAGTGTTAGACTTCAATGTTGTCAACAACCATGACAACAGTTCCTTCAAGGCCTCACTTTCCATACCAGTTGCCATCGTTCCAAGAGCCTTAGCAGCATAACTACGAACCTAGTGTAATCAAATAGTATATTTGTATATAATAAAATCACAATCTACCTCAGGAACAGGATCAACTAGTGCTTGTTTTAAACGAGGAAGCACTGCTGACATGTATGGCTCCAGTTCCTTAGGTTCAGTTAATGAGTACATGTTAGCTATAATCTGGGTAGCCATTTTCTTGCTTTCAGTTGACCTCAGTTGCAGTGCTCGCTCAAGGATTGGCATTATCAAAGCCAGTGATGGAGCATCCACAACATGTACAAACTCAGTCTCCAGTAGTAACTTAAGACAAGAAGTAGCTTGGTTGTTTGGGTCTGATAGTCCAGCAAGAAGGGATGGAACCAATGCTGTAAAATAAGTCATAACATCTAGTGTAATAGCATATGTACATAGACATACATACATACATACATACATACATACATACATACATACATACATACATACATACATACATACATACATACATACATACATTCACACACACGTATTGGATACCTTGCACTTCAGGATTCTTAATCACAGAACCAATCTTCTTTAATGCTTGATTACTAGCTGTTTGCACTTTAGAATGAGAATCAGCTAATCCCTCAATTAATGGTGGCACGATACTGGGCAGGCAAGAAGATAGTTGCTTGGGTGCACAAAATGCCATAGTGCCCAACAATTCAGCACTCCCTGTATCAAGAACATTGTATTTACAGATTACACTGTACATCCACACAAGGTAAACAACTGTAATATTAGAGTCAAATGTGTGGCAGAAACCACAACTCTATGAAATACAAAAGAAGTACATGCTTTTACTGTCAAAGCAAGAGTCTATTGGACTCAGGTTATCAACCTCCCAACACATCGTAACAGCAAAATAATTCACTGCTGCAAATGTTAGTGTGTTATGCTCTGAAACTTATCTAGTCCTGTGGTAGTTATAGAAGGAAGAAATGCAGTCACAAAGTGAAGAGATAGTGTTCATAAGAAGATCAAAACACTAGGCGTCTGTTTTGGTCACAAGGTGTGGCACAAAGGGAGGTTTATAATATTATTCAACCTGAACACACATGTACTCACCTGCTTTAGTTCTCCACTGATCTTCATCTAGTGCAGTCAGTAACGAAGGCAGTACCATCTTAACACCATGACCACTCAAGTTTGCCATTATAGTACTTGCTGTGTTCTCTGCAGCCTAATATGAACAATTATAACTAGTACACACACTACCGAGCTACTATTTACATCTAAATATGACGCACTAATTGAAATACTATGGTTTTTTCATACAACATACTTGTGTAATTTTCACTAATTACACATCCTGACCAAATTTTAGAAATTAGTTGATCTACTATGCACAAGCAACAACACCATTGAACTGTTCACTTTTAATGTATAGAGCATTTACATATCCATGGTAATGTAAATGATGCCATATCCTTGTATCAAGCTGAATTCGGCCAGAAACCAAGTGAAAAAGTTAGTATTTTATGTGTAGACGACAGAAATTATAATTAGAAAAGACGCTAGGTGTAGGAGATCTATATCCCAAAAGGGCAGTTTCTTTTGGAAGTAAAACGTACATTGAGACAAATTACGGGCTATTCATGACTACAAGGTGGCTAAACAACTGGAATCTATATTACAGGACTTTATATCCATCACCACAGAACCGTACAGCCACATCCACTAATTCCAACTTTACTCTCATCATAATCTCAGAAGACTTGTACGGGTCACCACTTGACTTAGAAATAGTAAGCAGCCAGACCATTTAACTTCTGACAACAAAATTTGATATATTTGAAATTCACGTATAAAAAAAGTTTAATGGTTTGGTTTTGCTAGCAGCTTTTCCAAGCTAAGTGGAGAGCCAGGTGTACAAGCAGTATGAGACATTGATGGAGCTCTGGCTGATGTTGAAACTAGTGGATATGGTTGTATGGTTCTGTGATGGTGGATAAAGTCCTGTACTATAGTCATTTTTGCCAGTTTGGTATGAATAGCCAGTAATCGATCAATACACATTTCTCTTCCCTACGAAACTGCCCTGTTGGGATACAGTACAGATCACCCATGCCTGGTATCTACTTGAAATATTATTCCTGTCACCAACACTTAAAATACTCACTTAGTTTCTGGCTGATAGAAGTTCCAGCTTGGTACAAGAACATGGCGTCAATTACATTATTATGGATATGCAAATGCTCTATAGTCACCCTACCAACATACAGCCTGTTTTCATCGGGAGATACGTATGTCTGTATGTTCTTTCATGTATTAGGTGAGTACTCCTGAGTGATATATATCACATACAGTTGTGGTATATCAATTCCAAAATTCCAAATGTCACATAGAGGCTTTAGTTCCAACATGAAGACCACTACATTTTGCTCATATAGATGTTGAATGACAAACACAAGATACAAACAAGCAAACATACACAAACACAGCAAAAACAATTTTAGGAAATCAGGTGTTGTGAAATGACATACCTCTCGCACATACTGGTTTCCGTCTCCATAACATACCAGCAGGTCAGGTAGTATCTTCACCACATATGGCTCAAATAGTCTGCCCAGCATTGTACAAAGCAACTCAAACACTAGCAGTGCCCCTTCTCTATGCTGATAGCTCTTCTTGTTTTGAATAGCTTCTTGAAGACGTTGCATGACATTGTACTGTTTTAGTGAAGGAATTCCAATGCCCTTCACTATGGCAGTTAGTCCATAAGCTGCTCCCTTACGTTCCCCATATGTTTTGGCATGGAACAGCTGAACAGACATGACAAATGTGGACAAACAAAAGCATAATAAAAGCAGTAAAGCATGATAGTAATAGATTCCATGCAAAATATCATGATAATTCTGTCCTTTAATTTTTTTCAATAAAAAATATGTATACAACATTTTAATAGCTTTGAATATGTAATGTATTACCTTATCAAGCAGAGTTTCAATAGTACCAGCAGCTTGAGGTTTAATACATGCAACCAGTGGTGGTAAACATTTAGCAACTGCCTCTTGAACTGTTTGGGAAGGTGTGTCTAAAGTTTCTAGTAGTAAATGGACAATTGGTTCCACCTACAGATTTAGAGTAATCAGTATTGTTATCCTCTCAACCACTTACTTCATCATCATCCTTATTGAGGTGTTGAGCTAATGTTCCCATCAGTATAACTGCTGAATGTCTAGTAGTGTCTAATGCTTCATTATCTTTTGATGTTTTTAGGTGAGTCTTAAATAGCTCCATCAGAGAAGAACATATATCAATTATCTACAATAGTACAGCGTAGTAATACGTAGTTATGACATAATCAGTGAGGTGTGGTCCTATCTTATTTGTCTACTCAAGAGGTGCTTATATGTAGTGAAGAAAGGTGATAGAGCTTAAACTTAACCAGTAATCGATTCCCTATTCATAGCAAGCATGATGGTGTAACTTTCAACTCTGTATGTCATTCCGCATGTAAGTTATGCACAACCATTTTAGCAAGAGTTCATAATATATAATTTTTATATATTATGAACTCTTGGTTTTAGTAAGCACCTGTAATTTATTTCCCTATACTTGCTGTACAAATCAATTGTTGCTGTCACTTTGTAGGGCTGTAACTGAAAAAGTTATTGGCATAAGAGGCTGAATCTTTGCCAGAGCATGCCTTTTGCTAAGTAAATTATTAAATATTATGAAACAGGCATTCAAAAATGCACAATCATGTCAGGTTTTCACAGATCCGGTCACATATATATACTGTACACTGTTAATAATACACAGTACACACTACCTGTTGATGAGTGCTGATGGCATTCACTGCTGACTGTATCATACTGGAGCGCACAGTGGTGTTAGCATCTCCCAGTGTATCAGACAACATGAATTGGAAAAACTCTATTGACTCTTCATTAGACAAGTATGGTCCCAGCTGGGATAAACCCATCGCAATACCAACTTTACTATTAGTAAAATCAATAACAACTTCTTGGGATATAACTCGTCCAAAACTATCAGTTTGTACTGGTATAACCTACATAGTAACACACAGTAGTACAGTACATGTGGGTTGTTGTTTCAGTTTCAATACATAAATACATAAATATAAATCCACAAATCAATATTCAATTATTATACCTTGTTTCTCTCCTTGTAGCGATCCATCAAAAGTTGCAGTACGGTAGAACATTTGTCAGGTTTATTCTTAAGCCACACACCTAAAGCTGCTGCACATGATTTCTGCAGGTGTGCACTGCCATTGTCAGTTAACGCCACTACTAACTCGTCTCCTAATTCGTCACTATCAAATGACAAATCCCACATTGTTTGAAGCCGTGATGCCTCCATCTTGATGTCGTCATTTGTATCATTAGCAGCAACAATCATCCTTAGCATGAATTGATTAGAATACGAAGGTAAAGTGTCCCACTGGCCCAAAGCTTTCAGGGCAGTAAAACGCATCAAATGTGATGTACTTGTAAACCAGCTGATGAGGCAGTTCATCATTGTGTCAGTTAGAGGCTCATCACTGAGTGTCTGACATAACTTGATGTAGGAATCAGATAGACTCATCTAAAATGAAACACAACTGTCAGCACCAGTACCTAGTAACCACATATTTTATAACACAAGAGCCACAGCACGCAGTGTATATGGATGTGATGGAACAAATTGAGAACTGATATGGTATTGGGAGTAATGGACTGAGAGACTTACTAAAACCTTTTATGGGCCAACACACACTTTGAAATTCTATTCACATCCTTGCTCATGGCCATTGTTGCATTTGATGATATTGTTGTCAGGCATCTACCATAGAGTAAAAAACTTTGGCGGCACAGCAGTTTGGCAACAACCCACCATAGAAAAATTGGCAGAAAAAAAATTTGGCGAATGGGGACTCCATCTTAATTTCTCTTAATTTACATGCAAATATCTGATCAAAAATATACGATAGATTGTTGAGGGTCTTGTAAGTGTCCTGTCTAGCTATATATAAACACACCATGTGCAAGTGTCATTCGATGGTTATAAATGCTGAGTGCAGTGCCTAGTTTAGTTGTTAATACAGTGAATTCGGGCTCAGCAGTGCAGGCTATCATGAGCCGCATACCAAAGCATTTGGTTTGAATCCCTCACAGGGGGATGAACTGCACATTCTTCATCTCTTTATATTGGTTTGAAAAATTGCAGGATCAATTTCAACGACGTAATGTAATCTGCTCATGTGATTGCCAAAAAAATTGGCGGAAAAACTTTAATGCCATTTACCAACTTCGCCAAAGTTTTTTTACCATCAAAGCAAGTTTCCTATTATACATTAAGCTATGTGCTTAAAACTAGATTTAATATAGCTCTTTTTCTGCCAAAAGCTTAACAATCTTTACCATGAATTGGTAGTCCTGTAATAGATGATTGCACAGAAGTTAAATGGCTTCTTTTTCGTAACGTACAGATTTCTACTATTTGTTCATTTCCTTACTTTAATTAGCTTAGCTGCACAGTGAACAGAGTTATCCTTGAGGTTGGTCTTTAATACAACAGTGTTACTGTTGCTGACTAAGTTGAACACATACCATCGTGTCTGGGATGATGACTTTTGTGGTTAAATACGAAAATACTCTATGTTATGTGAAATGGGTTGAAGCCGTTTAACTTCTGCGCTTCACAGGACTATACAGCTTTAGATACTATATTATTAACTCTTGGTTTTACAGATGATGGGTGGTGATGGGTGGTGATGGGTGGTGATGGGTGGTGATGGGTGGTGATGGGTGGTGATGGGTGGTGATGGGTGGTGATGGGTGGTGATGGGTGGTGATGGGTGGTGATGATGGGTGGTAATGCAAACTTGGAGGCTGGAGACTGCATTGTAGGTGATTAGCCAACAAGTGAATTTGTGTAGGTATATGGTGCATTGGCAGATCAAAGGCTGCTTCTAGTGAAATAAAACTATAGTATATGTCTTAGTGTTCGTTGTTATAAAGGGGTACCTTTGGTCCACACATACCCCTTACCACTAAACAGTAAGGGAAATTCTCTGGTTTCCCATCCTGGACTCAAGCATATTTGCATGCGGGCAGGTGGTCCATTTCGTTCGTTTAGTTTCTATATACACAACCAACTGGAGATGTTGCATGTTAATAGTTATGACACACCCATGAGGTATATGATGACACACCCATGCATTATAAGATTGGCAGCTCTATTTGCCTGGCACAACCATAAAAAGCTGCATAAAGCAAGCTTTAGCCTTTTTAAGTTGCAAAGACAACACAAATATGAAACTTGATAGTACTGCTGACACATGAGCTGACACTATTACAAGATGGCTTTTACTGAGCCTGTACAGAATACAAGAATAACCAGAAAATGATGGAAGAGCGAACATGGAATAATGGAATATTTAGAGTTGACAGTAATCAAATGTAGGCGGTGGACGGGAAGCAGAGAATTTATTTGGAGTGGCCTAATACCACACTCTGTGATGTTGCGTTTGCAAAAATCTTATACATATACCTAAACTGGGGTTGATTGTATGACGTCTAAAGTGAGCATAAAACAATTTAAACATGATAACTTCCTAACTAGAAAAACCCACTATACTCTGATAATTACTACTATGCTTATAAACAACAGAGCTAACCTTAGTTTTCTGTGACACTACCACCGAGCTGTTATCAGCAATCAATGATCCAAGTAACTTCATAGTGTCAACCACAGGAAACAGCTGATGTTGAAACTAGACAAAATGTCAACTATAAACACACACACAAACAGTGGAAAGCGTAAAATTGGTAAAAATTCTAATTTGTAGAAAAAGTAAGATCAAACAACTGCACCTCATATGGGATACTGTATGTATAGAAGAACATACCTCATGTAAGGCAATAATATATACCATATACAACAGATGTACCTAGTCTACAGATTTGATAATGTACAAAGTACTACAATCCAAATTTAACCTGCTGCATAAATTAATACACCACCCTATATTGAATTGTTTCCTTGTCACACAGAAGTAAAAAGGCTAACTAGCTTACTAAGTAGCTACAAACACACACTACACATATGATTACCTCATCATCACTGGAGTGTAAGCTACTAATGCTGACTAGAATTTGAATGACTTTATCTGTGTTTCCATAAGTGTTACTGGTCTCAACCATTGCCTTGATCAGTGGCAGACAACAACTAAACCACAAGTCCACCTTATAAGGCCTACCAAGTGTCGGTAGGTTAGTAACACTTAAAATACCCATCAATCTCTGTACGGCAGTGGGTAGTACCTCTTCACACCACTTGGGGTTCACCGTAGCAACAGGATCCAACACACGAAGTGTTACATGTGCTAGTAACAGAGCTATGGAGCACACAAACAACACACAGTATATAGTAGTATGTATTCTAATAGATTGAGACTATAAATTATTCTTGGAATTTCTGGTTTGATATTTCACATTGTTAAATTCAAGATAATTTTAGTATATATGAGCCATGATAGTATGCTAATTAACATGTAGCGCATGATGGTGAACATTAATTTTTGCAAGGCAATGACGCGATTACACACAGCATAAAAATGGTCATACAAATAGTTGGTACCCGTACAGCGTATGCTGTCAGTAACACCATACATACAGTACAGTGTACTTATTTACCTGTACATACATACAGCTGGGACGATTAACTTTATTACCTCATGTACATGACAGTAGATACACAATTTGTACATGGGTATATACACACTGCTTCTCAATTTCAAAACTACTAGTTCAAAAGTAACGGAAATTTACACTGTATTACAGAGCACAAATACATTTATACGTACTCTCACCAATGTTCTCATCAGGTACAGCAATCCTCACAGTGTATGGCCACACTTTACAAGCATACACACTAGACAGAGGACATTTCAGTGACTTCATCACAGCATCAATCATCCTATACAAATGCTTGATGTGTCCTTGTGGTCCCTGCTCCATTGAGGCTACCAGTATAGCAGTAGAGAAGGACAACTGTTGATCTAGCTACAGTGATGAATGGAAGAGCTAAATGTGAACTATGGAAACTGCAAAATTTTAGTTGATATATGTAAAGTCAATGTTAAAAGAAATATCGATCATGTAGTATAATTATTTAGTAGTGCTGAGGAACATGACAATATGTTAGATTTTGTCAAACAGCAGTATCTGTTTTTGATACCGTCCAATATATGACTACCACAAATACTGCAGATTCTAAAACACAAACAATAATATACAAAGCAAAAATACACCTGTATGAAGAAGTGTACTTACAGTACATATGAATGAATATGTATATACTGTAATCAGCTTTCAACACCATTCAACTGCCATTGAACATGATAGGGTCTAATTGTATAACTACAGATCATCAACAAATGCATATGCCAATAATTTAGTCATATATACTGCAATGTTGAGAATGCCTATGAATAACAAAACCACTTAGCTTAGTCTTACATACAAATGTATCCAACAGTAGCACGCACACACACACACACACACACACACACACACACACACACACACACACACACACACACACACACACACACACACACACACGATGACTAACTTTCAGCATATTAGAACGGATATCCTTTTCCTTAACTAGTTCTGCCTCTATCAGTTCCTGTAACTTCTTGGACACATTACCACTGTGTAATAATTGTAGTATATCACTAGTTTGTAGCAGCTGCTGCTTCTGTCGACGCTCTGCTTCCTGTTTCATTTCAATATCCCATTTCTCCTCCTCATAAGAATACACTTTAGTGCTACGTCGAATATTGGTTGGGGCTACACTCTCAAGAGTGGACATCAGTCTAAAATGATAGCCAGATATTAAAGGAAAGCAGATGGGTCCATATGCCAGTAAGGATAGGTTTAATTTACACACTGTATGAATTACTTTCTTTGGGGTTTAGTCGTGAAATAACTTTTATGTTAGACCTACTACTGTAATTATACAGTATTTTTAAAAAGCAACTAGGACTTTTAGATGTCGTACATCAATTTGTTACATGACAATGCCAATACAAGTAATACACTTACTGTTTCATTAGACCAGGATTATATAATTGTGTAGGATCTGTAGACATGATCTTACAGTCTTCGTTTGTTGCTTGCCACACAGCAGAGGATGTAAAGGTTGCAACAAAAAGGTCTACTATTAATGGTTGTATACATGATGGGTGGATGGACAGGATGGTAGACAAGGCTAAATGAGTGGCACTTGGTTCCGGGGTGTTCCAGGAAGATCCCAATTGAGAAGTTTTACTGATTATCGGAATATCACGATTCTCACACATCAGATCAAATATAGTCTGGCTGTTACTCTCAATGATATCAACTGGATTAAGGTTTAGTTTCTTTAATAAAACCTTCCACAACTTTTGATTGACTGCAACTAAACATACAATAGTATATAGAACATCTATCTGTACAACCAAGAGTTACTCCACTATTAATTATTAACTCTTGGTACAACTAATAATGACTAACATAATCACATCTATACACGCTACATACGAGTCAGTGTGGGAAAATTATTCTGTATCAGGTCTCAAGAGTAAAAGTATGGCACACCCATTATGTGGGACATGTACGTTCGGCATTTTCTTCCCCAGTTAACAACCAGTTCCCATTTACAGATGGGCAGATTGAAGCGATGTGAATAATACAAAGTTTCTCTCTCAATGAAACAACAGCAACCAGGCATCAAAGTGGAACCTTGTAATTACTAACCAGAGCTCTACCACTTCATTGTCATGTCTCAAACCACACACACACGCACACACGCACACACACGCACACACACATGTGTACATACATACCTAATGCTGGGTGATGACAAGCAATAAGGAGGTTGCATGCAATTTTCTCTTTCTCTTCATCCTGTGCCAAGCTACTCACATAGAGTAATGCTTCAACAAGGTAGACAGCAACGTTTGAAGAGCTTTCTTTACTTGTTGTTACCTATAAAGTGTAGTACAATTGGTAAACTAGGAATACACAATAAATATACACACTTACTAGATGAGGAATAGAAGTTATCTTGTCACGAAGACACTCAATAATTTCCATCAGAACGTCATGGGATGCAGTGACCATTAGACTGATTACTCCATGAGCTGATTGCCTTACACACCACTTGGCATGGGTAAGAACAATGGCAACTGCATTGTACCACATCCTGTAGAAAAAACAAAGAACATTAAAACTTACACAGAAAGAGGCACATTGTTATAGCATGTGAGCTCTACCAGGATAGACTTATTTTAATATCTTTTCATAGCTATTTCATGTGTAGTGGATTCAATCTCATAGTTCTCATGTAACTCACGTTAGAGATGCCTTTGGCATCACATAATCAACTTGACTGAAAACACTTTCACCCAACTTCATTAATAACATCAACTCTGTATCTTGTGCCCCCACAAGGAATTTGGGGTTGACAAATAACGTCTCAATGGAACTCCACATCCTTGTTTTGGTGGCTGCTGGCAATTGGTTTTTCTCAGAACATTTGATAAGCATGTGAACACTTGCTATTCCTTCAGCAACACTGGGAACCTGTTGACATGATAACAGTACATTTAAACAAACACCAATTAAAAATAATAGTGTTGGCTGGTTGAAGTCTTGTATGGTTGTAGTAAGCAATTTAGCACTTAATCACAATTAAACTCAGGCATGTAGTGTAATTATGACCGACCAACTGCAGGGTAGCATTTGGCTCATTTAAACAAGCACCCTGCATTAACAAAACTTTAAAACTACTAACAACTTTAAATGTTATAGTATACAGTTGATAAATACTACACACCTGGGATGGCTGGGAAACAGCTTTATCCAATGACTGGAGAGCAATAGTTGTTAACTGATCAAGTTGCTTATCAGAACAATGATACTGTACCACCAGATCAGCAGCAAACTCTAACAGTGACATTCTCACTTCAACTGGTATTGTCTTAGAATTGAACAAGTCAATCACAGGCCCTAGTATAGTCTCCATGACAACTGTAGTTTCTTGTCCACATTTGAACCATGAGTTGAGTGTGTCTATGCAACAAATCAGTGTGGTTTTGTGTAGACCAGACTTCATATAGCTAAACAACTTGGACAGTACCACTTTAACCATCTCTTGCTTAGCTTGTTGAGGGATTTTACTCTCAGCTAGAAACTGCAAAGACTGCAGCACAATCAAACGGTACTCATTGCTGGGTGCACTGTTCAACAATGGCAGCAGATTATCAAGCATATGTTGAATAGCTTCAGAATGACTGCACTGTAGAGACAGTGTATGGACTACACACAAGGAGGCATCTCGGACAGCATCATCTGATGACTGAAAATGTGGCAGGATATTCTTTAGGATATCATCAATGTGTTTACTCAAATCAATAGGTAATGCTTCAAGCAAAACTGAAATAGCTACAGCAGAGAAAAAAAACTATAGTAGTGAAGTCTGTCCCAGTGAAACACCGTACACGAAATGTCCCAGTGACACATGGCATACAGTGCACACAAAGATAACTTATAAAAGTGCAACATTATCTACTAGATATTATTCCAAATTTGTAATATGTGTGTGCTAGCATGTTCCAATTAGAATAGTAAGCTGCCAACACAAGGAGCTGCTTACTGTGTTTGAATAAGGACGAGCAGGGAGTCAAGGGAGTTAGCTGGAGAGTGATGACAATACTTGGGTGAACAGTCTTAGAGGATGGCCAGAGAGAGCTGAGTATGAGCGAGACTGAAATTGATAATAACGAAGACACAGAGTTTCCCAAGGGGGATGTCTAAGTGCTGAACTCGGGATGCTAAATGCATCCAGAATCCTTAGAACCATAGATTAATATTGACAGTTACGTTGTTTGAAGGGAAACTAACGGAATTGCATCGTGAACCTTTGAATGTTTAGGTCATTTTGCAGGGTAAAGATCAATTGCTGCATTAACTTTCTCTTGTTGACAATAATGGAATTATTTGTATTTGTACATATCTACATGATCACTATGAGCACATGACAAGTTGACTGGTTGACAGAAATGTAGCTAGCACACTCCACAGTCACTGTGAGATGCCAATAGCAAGCTAGATTACTTAAAATAAAAATTAGATGAGTAGTCACAAGAATTGACAAGCAGTTGCGTATGTGAGCAACAAAAAATCCTAGGAAAGAACGGCAGAAATTAAGCAGCTGCATTTATACTAGGGCTGAGCGATACTGCCATTTTAGTATCACGATCGATACTGAAGCCACCATTCACGATACTGAATAGTTCACGATACTTGTGAATAAGTCAATCATAGCTGCTGCTACATACTGTATTGCTCAGCATTCCTGCAGGAAGTCCTTATAAGTGATAGTAAACTAGCCACTATCATTCTTGTTTACAGTAATGATTATTGTAGCACATGCTTTGAGGTTATGTTGTGGTGTTCACACCTCTCTGCAGGGGAAACCAGGTGGGTGGACTTTATCACTTACAAAGATTCTTAGCCTAGTATAGCATAACAAATGGATTTTTAATGACAGTAATGTACAGGCATGGTATCACGATAGTTAATAACAAAATATCGTGATATCGATACTTTCAAAATATCGCGATATATCGCTAAAAAGGTAGTATCGCTCAGCCCTAATTTATACCTGGATAAAGAAAAACAGATGGCCAAGAGATATGTTGTTTGAAGTGTGATCAGCAGCTTCCCATGAAGAAAAGGGTAATAACTGACTAAACTAATTTGCTCTAAGGAGACCAACACTTCATCTGCAAGAGTTTGTTATAATTAAGAGGAAGGGTCTACTGTTTTTGTGATCTCTCAGTGTGGGAAGGTGCCACCAGTTCACCTGTTTACTGGAGAAGGATTGGATGACTGAGGGGATAACTGGCTACCTAGGTGCTGCTGAGTGGAATGGCTGAGAATGCTTGATGTAACTTGCAGGATACCTCTGAGGCAAAGCATGGCAAGAATACCAATATTACAAAACTCAAAATTTGGTGAATATAGGTTGGTCACACATCATAATCCTGTGACATGAGATTAAGCATGGTTGAGCAGCTAGGAAAGCAATACAGTACTGTGAAGATTGATAAAGGACCTGGAATGCACTGGCATGGACATGCAATCAGTCCATTTTAAATTTGCCATATGTGGACTACATAAGGATGTTCTGTCACTAAAAAATAATCTTATTACATGATATGGAGAATGGGAACACTGATCCATATACATACGAGTGTGTGAAAACTGTTGATTATGTTAATAACATGTCGGTGTGGTGTACAGACTACTTTTGATTGAACAATACACTATTGTGTGAGTGTGCACATTCATACTGCAGCACAACACACTATAATAGGATGTGTAGTACATACAGGGTAAAATGTACAATATACTTACGTAATGGTAGACTATACCTTCTAATACACCCTCAGGGTTTCTCAATAAACTCTTTAAAAGGCTGGGTAAAACAATTTCAGAAAAGTCGGTATGCTCCACAGTTTGCAATATCGGTCTACAATGTCCCTACATTGAAAAGCAATACAGATATATACAATGAATCGATCCATTCCAATAACATACTGCATGACAATAATTTACAACAAAAGCCATAGGAGGCTTGTAACACAACACTGCATGTGATACACATAATATGGTGAGATAATGCCGCTAGTTACACACTTCAACATTGACGTCTCTCCTTGCCGATAAAACATATTTAGTATGTGGCATGACTGAAAGAAGATTAAAGAGGGTGTTAGGATGTGATCAAGCCATATATATTATTGGATCTAGTAAGGACAGGCAAAGTTGACTCCCAGTTTCTTATCACCTGCCTGCAACACTTCCACCCTACCGCCTCAAAGTTGATTATTGCTATAACTGATCATGTGCACAAGTGTTTTGACGTAGATGACAGATTAGCCATCATTTAGACTCCTCAGTATATACGTGACTGGATCTACGAAAATCCAACACAATCGTGCAAGCCTAAATTTACAGTAGAAAGCATTGTAAACATTGGGTGAAATACTTGCATACTATTGAAAAAATTCTGTAAATTCTTTTGGACGCTTCTTTCTTAGTGAAGGAAGGGACTAACAATAAAACCCTGGATATCATCTTATTTTCCTGCCCAAGACGAGTTGGAAAAGCTTTGTTTCATTGCATTAGACCCAAGAATACGGAAGTTATGAGCATTTGTTTAAGCGATCGTACGAGATCGATTTTTCTTCATGAATTTTTTGCCTTTGTATATGCAGTGAAGAAGGGCGAGTAAAGGAAAAATTTACCCAGTAATAGATTTCCCTGTTCATGGCGAACACGGTGGTGAAAATTGTAGCTCTGTACCTCAATCTGTTGGTAAGTTACAACTGTTTTTGTAAGTGCCTGTAATTTATTTTCTCTATACTTGCTGCACAATTCTATTTTTCTGTTGTTGTTGCTTTGTAGGGCTGTAACTCCTAAAGTTATTGGCATATGAGGCTGAAACTTTACCAGAGGGTACACTTGTGGCTAAGTAGATTATAAATAATTAACAAACAGGAATTTGAAAACTGCACAATTGTGTCAGGTTTCTGTAGATACAGTCACATATATATTATGAACTCTTGCTATTACACAATTACAGAAGAATTACACAATTACCTAATAACAACAGATCACATTGACTTACCATCAAATGAGGGGGCAGTTTTTCTCGTGTTCCAGTAAGAAGTTTGGATAAGCTACTGATTAGCAGTTTCTACAATAAAATACATATATTCGGTGGTAATATTCATAGAAATTGTAATTCTTCGTACAAAGTTCTGATCTCTATTTGCTACCAACATTTTAGACTCAGCCTATAAACAGGTAAGGGCTTGATTAGAAACTGGGAATGTATACACACTGTATTTTTCCTGATAGTTCAATATACAACCATAATTAAGGTGTAGAAATATTTTAAGTTGACATTTATTACAACCAGTACGCAAAAATTGGAATTTTCAACTAGAATAGGAAGTACCGAAATAAGCTGTAGTGATAAATCACAGTAAAACAATAAGAAGTGTTATATCCCTACTGTTATCTTCCTTATCATACAGTACAATAGTACTGTATAGTAGGGATGATGAAGGTGTGGGCGTGGTCCACAAAGAAAAAATATACATCTTCAGAAATCCTTCACGGCCACTTCACAGTATTGGTCAGGTATAAACAAGCCCAAATGTGTCTTCAGAACGACCCAAAATGTTTCCGACAAGGTGCTACAAAATTAAAAAAAAAAACATTATTTTAACGAATTTTCTACTGCCTCACTGCCTCACTGATGCGTTTAGTAGTAAAAAACAGCGAAAAACTGGCTACAGCTACAGCCTTGCTTCTTTGGCAGAAATGCTTCAAATTTTGTGGCAAAAAAACCTTTCACAATATTAAATACCTATGATGTATGTGCTACTGTCTTACTGCTTTATCTTTGATCCTTCTTTATCGTGGCCATCGCTCATGGGTACGGCTTCCATCAAAGCACACACACCACAGCGCCCCAATATATTGGAATAAACGTGTAGCATAATTGTAGCGAGCATGTGATTTTAATGTTGGGATACACCTCAGGATATGCTGCTGCCTGTTCAACATCGCCGGTTGAGAAACTACACGCGTAAGGATTAGAGTGTTTGCTTTGGTTTGAAGGTGGTTTCTTTTCCGAGTTTAAAAACCGGGTGTATATAGCGCCTCTCTACAGACTTTATGGGTAGCTTTCCCAGAGCACTTTTCAGGCGTACCACAACTGAAAAACACTGTAGTAGGGTTCATAGGCTCGCGTATCTTGTCGTCTAGAAAGTGGGCGTGACCTGTACTTACGTGAACTAAAGTAAGAGCAGCCCTGAGGCTTTATTGAGAGAATTAGTGGAAAATAATACTGTATACACAATATAAAACAGTTGAAAAGATACTTCTGTGGGTAATGTGTTGTTTAAAGCGGTTTGCTAAAAATATTTGACCTTAGGAATGTTTAGCTGCGTATTTTGGGAATTGCAGGTTATTCATGAATTACTAAATACAGTTATTCAATAAAGTTTACAAAAAAAAGTACACAAACAGATGTAAGAAAAAATTAGGAATTTTCCATACGAGTAGGAACTGCAGAAATAAAAAGCACTGAAACAAGCCGCTGAGACAAAACACAACTGAATGATTGCATTTTAATCCCTACTTTAGCCTGATATGATGTATGGCTAAAGTAGGGATTAAATTGCAATCATTCAGTTGTGTTTTGTTTCAGCGGCTTGTTTCAGTGCTTTTCATTGCTGCAGTCCTACTCATATGGAAAATTCCTAATATTTATTCTTACACTTGTCAATATATGATTGTCTGAAGGCATCAGTCAGTTACTCAGTCTGTCAGTCACTAGAAAATTCCATTTAATAATTAAAAAAAAATCCATAACAACTTGTTGAAAGCGTTTCGGGTCGATCTGAAGGCTGGCTTGGGCTTAGTTTACCTAACCAATACTGCCTCACAATCGTCAGGGAAAAGTGAGGCTGTAGGGATATAACACTTTTTATTGTTTTACTGTGATTTAATATCGTGCACTACTCCAGCTTGTTTCAGTACTTTTTATTGATGTGGTATGGTCCCTACTCTAGTTGAAAATTCCAAATTTTTTGTGTACTTGTTAACTTTTTTTGTAAAATAATATTATGACAGGTGGACCCACACATACTGCATCAGAAGAAAAAATGTCTCTGTGTGCCCCAGCTGTCGATCATCGTCTGAAAAGCGAGATATCCATTAAGCTTCATTGTCAGCTATGTTCAACCCATCACACAGCATTACAAATCAAGAACTATTTGAAACGTACCTCTACAATCAAAGTAGTCACTATGAAAAATTCTGTTATGAAGGGAAGCCATCACATGCCACTGTCAAATCGACACTTTTTGCTGTCAGCAAAGATGAATGGGACACAAAGGAGGACACTGGTAAGTCCATGAAAAATGCATTGACGTACTGCAGTATGCCAAAAGGCACGTGTCCGGCTGAAGTGACATCGAACAGTGAAACAATCAAGCCTGTAGACTTAGCCGTTATCAAGTTATGCTTGTCTGAAGACATCAGTCAGTTACTCACTCTGTCAGTCACTAGAAAATTCCATTTAATAATAATAATTTGTTTTTAAATTCCATAGCAACTTATTGAAAGCGTTTTGGGTTGAGCTTAAGGCTTGCTTGGGCTTAGTTTTGCCTAACCAATACTGCTTCATTATTGTTAGGGAAAAGTTAGGCTGGTTTTTGGGTGATGTTTCTTCATGGGCCATGCCCATACCTTTGTGGTCCCTACTATACAGTACTATTGTGCTGTATGATACAATTTCCAAAAAAGAAGTTCAGCAGGCCTATCAGGAATAATGGTTACAATATACACCCTGTAATATACATGAATTTTTGAAGATTCTTTCAGTATTTAGAGTTTATATTGACAATAAAGTCACATACACATCCTAAACTTACATGATGCTTCTCAAGGGCTGCATTGGAGGACTGGTGAGAGTAGAAGCCACTTATCAGAACTAAGTGATGAAGCTGAAAGTACAAGGATAATAATTGCAAATAAATTTATGACAACAATTAATATTTTAAAAACTCAACTAATATAGTGCCAGTGCAATATTTATTTGTGGGATTTAAACAATGAGTGATATCCGCAATTACGTTTCTTGACGTAGCGTGCATTATCTGTGATGTCACAAAACAAAATGGCCGCCGTAGTGTGGGGACTTTGTACATGGAGGTATTGGGCGAGATGGTGTTTCCCTATGATAACGTTTATAAATTCGAATAAGGGTGAAGGTGAGGCTTATAGTATATAAGGCAATTCAAAATAAGCCTATTTGTGTGCGATTTTAAAATTTTCGGTCTGCTTTCCTTGTTGGAGCTTGTTTTGCACTGTCACGGTACATGTACTACTTCATACCTTTATTATCTCGTGGTTCCATGTGCAAAAATACACAGACAACATTCATTTCGAATACTGTGGGCTAAAGTCTCTAAAGCCCCCACACTAACATGGCCATTTTGTCTAGGGTTTATGTGATGTTTATTATCACTTGTAACAAGAGTACATAATAATAGAGTAGGGAGGTACTCTTGCTTGTAATAATACATGATGATTCATAATCATGTATTATTACAAGCAAGAGTACCTCCCTACTCTATTATTATGTACTCTTGTTACAAGTGATAATAAACATCACATAAACCCTAAACATTACAACTGTTACCTGAACTTGTTGCCTACACTCCATGTCCTTTATGTACAACTCAGCTAGTCCACCATGACACTGAATCATTTTGAAGCAGTATTTCTTTGCTAAAGAAGTCTGAAAATCTGCTACACTTGAGTTGGTACATGAAGAGTACAACAAACTCTGAATATCCACCTTTGGGCAGGAATGGATAAGATGATACAGACCTCTTAGTATACTTAACAACTCACTGGGATGCACTGATACCAATATTTTATTGATATCAGTCATTTTAGATGGTATCAGATCGGTATCGGTTATGGTTTAAGTGACCGATATCATAGCCAATATTTTGTATGACATCATTTAACAAGATGGCGGCGTACATAATGAGTGGAATAGGACTATAGAACATATAACTATGAATTACTTATGATTGTTAGCACAGTTGAATGGGCAGTAAGCCATAAAACAAGATCCATTGAAGCCATACGTGCTGATTGAACGTCATGACTTACACGTGATGGCCACAAAACCAACAAGTATAAAGACGTTAGCCAGCATAATCTAAGTAAGTTGGCTTTTTAAACAGTGGAGATACTGGCTATTTCTTAATGCCTCTTTGGCAAGATATCGCTATTGGCCAGGTACAGTGGTGTATCGGCCAATTTTCCACCAAACACGTATTGGTATCGGATCGGCAGGTAAAAAGTGGTATCGGTGCATCCCTACAACACACAATAACTTATAACAAAAATTTGACAAGAGAAGCCAAGCATCCATTGTGAGCCAGCTGATAATGTAAATGTACCAAATTGGACAAACTTACTAAAGTACTCCATAAATTTCCAGTTGTTGTTTTAGGATCAAATCCATACATGGCCATTAAACAGCTCCAGTGAAATGCCACAAGATAACTGCTGACAACAGATGAGCTACACAACAACACATGATGTAAACTCCTACCAGTTGGGGAACTAGCTGTAACTGCAGCATATACACTAAAGATTTTGAATGTATTATCAAAAAGGACAGGCAATACTGTATATTCCACATGTACAATACATGTAATAGTAGGGCTGCACCAATTCTAGCATTGGTATCGGGCCGATACTGCTGTTTTCATGAGGTATCAGAATTAGCCAATGTATAACTGCAAGTACCAGTTATCACATGTGCTGAAGGGAAAAGACATCTGCTTGTACTAGCCTATTTCACAGGCATAATGGATGTTTGAAAGCATCAAGCATAATGCTAGTAATAACAAGCAAAGTCATTCTTCTATGCTGAAACTTTTTCTGTGAAAACACAATCTGAGAAAAAGATTGATACACTCTAATAGAACCTGTAACAGAGCAATCAGGTTAGCAGTTCGTTGTGACTGTTGTATTAGATTGATTATAGTATTTCTGTGTAGAGATTTTTGATAAAGCAACAGTAACTGTATGTTCTATTAGAGTATTTTAGCCTCTGGTATTTGAGTACCATATGGGGGGAAGTTTTGATGGATGATAGTTTTGCGGTAGAGGCACGTAACCAATGCACATTTGCCAATAAGTGGGCGTGACTCATAACAATTATAATGCATACATACACTGGCACCTGAAGACTGACTAAAGTGGATGTGGCTCTACATACAGCAATGCACATGGCTTTGTGAATGCTTTCAGACTGCACCAACATACCTAGTGTGGCTCCACATATGACTAGCTACAGACAGTGATGCACAATCCCAATAAGTGGGCGTGGCTCACAGAAGAAGCTGAGCTGCTGCAGGACTTTCCACATGCATTCGTGAGGAAACTTTCATGGTTATTGACAAAACCGCAAAATCCATGGAAGTTTTGTTCATCGAAACTTTCCCCCTATACGGTATGATATACCAGTTGGATATGGAGGGTAAGAGCCTTTATGAGGTGATCACCAGGTCCAGAATACGTCCGATAGACTTTTTTAAGTACTGTACATCTATCTGAACAAATATAAAAAAAATACAAAGTTACAAACTCCTCCACATCAGTTCAAATATTTGATTTTTCATTACAATGACAACAGGGGTTAGAAATACAGTAGAATATGATACAAATATTATTCATACTAGGCCTGAGCGATACTACCGTTTTAGCGATATATCGCGATATTTTGAAAGTATCGATATCGCGATATTTTGTTATTAACTATCGTGATACCATGCCTGTACATTACTGTCATTAAAAATCCATTTGTTATGCTATACTAGGCTAAGAATCCTTGTAAGTGATAAAGTCCTTCCCCTGCAGAGAGGTGTGAACACCACAACATAACCTCAAAGCATGTGTTACAATAATCATTACTGTAAACAAGAATGATAGTGGCTAGTTTACTATCACTTATAAGGACTTCCTGCAGGAATGCTGAGCAATACAGTATGTAGCAGCAGCTATGATTGACTTATTCACAAGTATCGTGAACTATTCAGTATCGTGAATGGTGGCTTCAGTATCTATCGTGATACTAAAATGGCAGTATCGCTCAGCCCTAATTCATACCTCATTGCAATCTTCTGAGCTGTACTAGCAGTCTCTTTAAGAAGGGTAACAAAGACACCAACTGCTTTCTCTCCTATACCAAAATCACACAAACATGTTCATACACATTACACTGTAAAAATTGTGACTGTCTTAAGAACATAGTACTGCATACAAATTGGTGAAATATTAAGTGTGTTATAACGCAAGTTTTAATTAAGCTATTACTCATGGAAACGAGTCCCAATACACCATCAAATTTACCTGTCCATGGAGAGTTCTAATGTCATTGTTTTGTTCCTTAGCCTCAAGGGTATGTACTGTATGACAGGAAATTCTGATGAGGAAAAAGTTGACAAATCTGGACAAATCAGTTAGATTCATCAACTTTTAAATTCGACAAAGTCCATAGCACCTTTAAAAGTATGTGTTTAGATCTACGATTTCTTGATTCTCATCAACAAAGCTTATGAAGTGTGGATTAGTCAAATTTCGTTCTGTCAAAATTTTCTGTTATATGGTATGTCATGTGCAATGCAGTAGACATTAAAGAAAACGATTGTTGTCAATTCTTAATCAGAAACTCCTCATACTTGTATGCCAATTGAATGCATGCAGGGCTGCTAAAACTATACCTTGGTGGATTTATTCATGGTGAACATTTTAAGCCAATTCCAACTCTACAGATCAACGTAAATAAAGTTGCAGTTGAGACTTTCATTTTTAGTACAGTTGCTGTACAAATATGCTCTCACTGCTGTCTAACGCTACAGTTCTAAAACTACTCAACGTAACATTCCTTGGACACTGAAAGGAAATGGGAAACAGTAGTTTAGAAAACCCGGACTGGACCAGGTCAACTTCTTCAAGTAAATCAATTCACACAATAGATGTAACATACAATTCACACAATAACTATATAGCTATAACATACACTCTTCACCTTGAGCCACTCTGCCAAGAACATAATTAGCTAGCTACGATGGCTCAGACTGCAACAGCGATTGCGCACGAAACTTCATCCACGATAAAACAACCTAACTAAGCTATTAAAATACTTTCGACTACATTTCACTACACAATCGCTACAAAGCTACAAGCTCTTTCTGCTGTACTCAACTGTTACACACACTAGTGACTGCCTAAATTTATTAGAATCGTGATATACAAAGTGAAAGGAACTAAGATAACAGCAAACCTCCGAACTTATGTAAAGGAATGGTCATGGATGACTGGCTAAACTAAGAAAGGTAAGTTAGTGCCAATGCAGGGTAGTTTTATAGAGATTTATGGAGTAGTAATGTTTTGTTCTATTTAAAGCCTACCTTGACATGTAGCAAATACTCTATTACTCATTCATCACTACCGAAATAAATTCAGAGGTTTGCTGTTATCTTAGTTCCTTTCACTTTGTATATCACGATTCTAATAAATTCGGGCGGTTACTAGTGTGTGTAACAGTTGAGTACAACAGAAAGAGCTTGTAGCTTTGTAGCGATTGTGTAGTGAAATGTAGTAGAAAGTATTTTAATAGCTTAGTTACGTTGTTTTATCGTGGATGAAGTTTCGTGCGCGATCACTGTTGCAGTCTGAGCCATCGTAGCTAGCTAATTATGTTCTTGGTAGAGTGGCTACAAGGTGAAGAGTGTATCTTATAGCTAGCTATTGCGTGAATTGCATGTTACATCTATTGTGTGAATTGGCTTACTTGAAGAAGTTGACCTGGTCCGGTCCGGTCCAGTCCAGTCTGGGTTTTCTAAACCCCCATGGGAAACTGTGTGAACTATTTGATTTTGCTGAGACAGTCACACAGTTAACTAGAATACAAAACACTTCTTACACTAATTAACACATATAGTTACTACTCAATGGCTAGAAATTTTCTAAAAGGTTTAACCTGAAGCTGTGTAACGTCTATATCAGGATTGGTACAACTTCTATCGGTAACAGAGGTTCACATATAAGGTGTATTCAGAGAATCAAGGTAAGTGTGCCAATCCCGACTTCTACATGCATTATTTAGTCACATGATCAAGAGAAAGTGGAGGACAAACATCCACAATAATGCAGAAATGGACTTAAAAGGTCTCCAGGAAGCCTCCCAACCCTACCATAATACTAGCCACATGGCGTAACTGTTATAAACTTAGCATTGGTGAAGTGTAAACTACAGCGCTGAGATAAAAATGAAATGTTATTACTGTTTGAAATGTTAGTACCACGTCACACATACTTACACACATCACTTACCATAACTCTTTACAATTGCTTGTACCAGGTCTGTAGCAGCTTTACGTGATGTATGACAACTAAAGAGAGTTAACACATGTATATAAGACCAATGAATCCTAGTCAGAAATTATTCTGACATAAAACCTTTATTCAAACATAATTCATGTTAGCATAAAGGCCAACATAATTATAGATATTTATAGAACTTCACGTGGGCGAGATTAAAGGAAAAAGTGTACTTCAAATTCCATAAAGTATACTTTCAGCTGGCCAACAGCTTCATCGACCACAAAGAGTACTTTATTGCACTGCAAAGAGTGCTTTATTCATTCAATAAAGCACTCTTTGTGGGCAATAAGCACAGTTGTCCATGTGCTCTAGCACAGGCTAATAGCCTGCGGGGCTCACGTCAGTAAGAACAATCACCAAAGCCAGTGAAGGCTGATAGCCTTGCCGCACTGGGTGATCAATCACCCCAACCAATACAAGTTCTACCACTGGATTATTTTTATAGACATACCTAAATGCTTCGATGATGGGTGGGAGAAGGTAACGTTGCTGTTACGATTGTTAATGTAAACGGACAAGTCCTGGAGATATCACAGAAATATTTCACCATGTGACTCATAATAATATCGATTGTGGGTTGTGAGCAAAACCTGCCAAAATACGCAGTGAATGTCTACCATGCCAAACTATGGTAAAATACGTGTGAGTTACTTTGTTAAACTAGTTTGTGTACGTTCAGGCTGCTAATAATTCGTGCAACACATGTTAAATACGAGTCCTAGTGTATGGTGAAGCTACACGACTAGAAAGTTCCATAAATCATTTAAAGCATAGCCTTGCTCGTGCTATATGAAAAATAAAGTACTCGGCCGCGCGCCTTGTACTTTATTTTTCATATAGCACTCGCGGCTATGCTTTAACATATACGTATTTTGGAGATGACATGGTTGGTTTTCGAGTCTTGTTGGTTCACATTTACTATAGGAGGGAAACTGTAGTCAGACTACATAACGTATGTAGGTAAATTTTCATGGCAAAATATACTCTTTTCAGAAAATTTTAATTAAATATTTTTGTGGGTACTACAGACTGTGCATGATTTTATTTGAAAATAATTATCTGCAGCAACTTTCTTGAGCATTATCAGAAGAATTATGTTTCACAGATCGATACTACTTACTATGGTGATGCATCTCCTTGCTCTTTCACATGTTGCTGGAACAGACTGGAGGTGACTCAGGCAAGGAGAGCACAGGAGTTAAGACAACCAAGAATGGAATGAAGTACTGGATACTAGCAGTGTGCCAGCTAGTTAGAAGGCAGCAAATTGTGTATTAGAGGTGATACAATGTATAGCTACACCTTTAAATACACTAGTGGAAGTAGGGTTCCAGTGATAGACAGTAGTGAAACAAGAGATGATGGTCGCTGTGAGGGAAAATTCCTACTTGGTATTGTAGCAATGTGGAATGTCAAAGTAGGCACCATGCCAAGTAGGAATTTTCTCGCATAGCTACTATCATCTCTTGTTTTATCACTGGAACCCTATAAATTAACTAGTATTTTAAATATTGTTAATTTAAAAATAAAGTAGGGATCTATGCAATAAAAAGCAGTGAAACAAGATATGAATGATGGTATTACAGCATGGCTCGATGGGAAAGTCCCTACTTTGGCACATTAACTATAATTTTGCTCAATGCCAAAGTATGGACTTTCCCATTGAGCTATGCGTAATACCATCATTCATATCTTGTTTCACTACTTTTTATTGCATAGATCCCTACTTCATTTGTAATTTTTAAAATACTAGTTTGTTTAGTTTTTCGTTGTAGCACAGCTAGCTAGTTACAGCTTATTAAAGTACATACTGTGCCAAAATTGGAAGCACATTGGCCAGTAGTAGTATGCATATCTTACCTTTGATCATAGTAGAAGTGGCGCTCTCGTGGCGCTCAGATGTCTCAGTGCGATGGTCCGCATTCTATTCACCCTGGCTGGAAGTTGTTCGAACGAACAGGCCCTTTATGTTGTCTGGAGCTCAGTCTCGACTAACAGGATGAAGTAATACAATTTCCACTTGAGTACTATCCAATCACATGAATCACTTGCTGATCTCGCCGTCTGGCACTGAGTGGCTGAGTCAGTGTGTTCAGAAGAACAAGCCGTCGATTATCAGTCCGTCTCAAATCTCTTCGTCAATTGCAGTACAGGTGTTGGCAAAAGTCCAAGTGACAACTCAGCAGCCTTAATGTTTCACGTACAACACTTGAAATTATAAGCACCCCACTCTTTCAGCAGCATAAGCATTTTCTGAAATAATTTTGTGGTGTCTACAGGAAAGTGTTGATACGGAAAATTAATGCCTCAGTATGGTTTTGATGCTTGAAGGAGACAACCAATCTGACTGAAGATAAAAGGAAAGACAAGACGTACAGGGTGTACACTTGTTGGAACCCCAAAAGGCACATCCCACCAGTGAGTTTGT
This sequence comes from Dysidea avara, assembly GCF_963678975.1. Classification (NCBI taxonomy): domain Eukaryota; kingdom Metazoa; phylum Porifera; class Demospongiae; order Dictyoceratida; family Dysideidae; genus Dysidea; species Dysidea avara. The sequence goes on from NC_089285.1 coordinate 14,757,227, forward strand.
TGCTGTGGCGTAAATGGTAACCGTGCGCTGCTTCGTTTGGGCTCTAGGTGTGCATCTGTAAAATCAGAGTTGTTGGTGATTTTGAAAAATTTTATATCCCGCCACCTGTAAGTGTTTTGTTGTATTTAACGCTGTGTTATGTATTATATGAACTAGTACTATTCCGTAAAGTTGATTTTAGCCACGTAAAATGTTTGTAGGATGATTTTTAAAGGCAGAATTTGGGTGGTGCGCAAACTTTCACCACGATCCAAACTTAAACGGTACAACCGTACTGTTTGATAATTACACTTTGTTAGAGCATAGCTATAAAATACATGTGTGTGGTTGTGACTGCTGTATTAGAGTATCTCAATCTACAATACTACATAGTAGATTAGCTAGGGAGCATGGTACAATATCTTGTTGTACGGTGCTAGATCATTGAGGGGTGTGGTCTCAGCACTGATTATTAGAGGTGTGGTAGTGTGTGGAGTGTTCTGATTGTCTAAGGGGGTGTGGTCTATTACAATCATTTTATATACAAGTATAAGGAAAAATTAGGAATTTTATGTTTAATCATACAATAAAAAGTATGGAAACAAGGAAGGTCACCTACACCTGCAGATATACTAGTGGACACTTAACTAAGCTATCAAAATACTTTCTACTACATTTCACTACACAATCGCTACAAAGCTACAAGCTTTCTGCTGTACTCAACTGTTACACTAGTCTCGTGCCCAGACCCCACCCACTGCGTCCACTACTCAATGCAGTGGGTGGGGTCTGGGCACGAGACTACTGTTACACACACTAGTAACCGCCCGAATTTATTAGAATCGTGATATACAAAGTGAAAGGAACTAAGATAACAGCAAACCTCTGAATTTATTTCGGTAGTGATGAATGAGTAATGGAGTATTTATAGCTACATGTGTCAAGGTAAGCTTTAAATAGAACAAAACCTTACTACTCCACAAATCTTACTACCCTACCTTACTACCCTGCATGGGCACTAGCTTACCTTTCTTAGTTTAGCCAGTCATCCATGACCATTCCTTTACATATGTTCGAAGGTTTACTGTTATCTTAGTTCCTCTCACCTTGTATATCACGATTCTCAATAAATTCGGGTGGTTACTGGTGTGTGTAACAGTTGAGTACAGCAGAAAGAGCTTGTAGCTTTGTAGCGATTGTGTAGTGAAATGTAGTAGAAAGTAGTTTAATAGCTTAGTTAGGTTGTTTTATCGTGGATGAAGTTTTGTGTGCAATTGCTGTTGCAGTCTGAGCCATCATAGCTAGCTAATTGTGTTGCAGAGTGGCTACAAGGTGAAGAGTGAATGTTGTTATAGCTAGCTATTGTGTGAATTGTATGTTATAGCTATTGTGTGAATTGGCTTACTTGAAGAAGTTGACCTAGTCCAGTCCGGTCCGGGTTTTCTAAACCCCCACAGGTAAGTTCATGAAGCATGTATTGTACATACTATGGTATTCCAAAAGGCACCAGTAGGGCTGAAGCGATGTCAAACAGTGAAAAAATCAAGTCTGTAGCTTCGCTGTTATTGATTTATGCTTGTCTGAAGGTATCAGTCAGTCAGTCAGTCAGTCTGTTTGTTGGTCGGTCGGTCGGTCGGTCGGTCGGTCGGTCAGTCAGTCAGGCAGGCAGGCAGGCAGTAAGACAGTCAGTAGCAAATTCCTTTAACTAGAAAATTTCGTAGCAACTTATGTTTCAGGTTGTACTGAAGGAACTTTTGGGCTTGGCTGTAACTAACAATACTGCCAAGAAGCCATGTAAGTATTGTGAGGCTGGTTTTAGGGTGATATTTTAGGTACACAATCCCTAATATTGTATTGTACTGTATGATAAGCGCCCAGGTTAGCTACTACCCGGATACCACCCATGCATCTCAAATATATGTAGTTTCATGGCATCTACAATTTAGGGTTCCACCGATACAGAAAAATAACTACCGATACCGATACCTAGAAGCAAATTTTCACCGATACAGATACCGATACCGATAATTGCTATACAATTTACAATCATCTCAAGCTGGCTATGTGTGACTGTTCTAGTAGAATATATTATTGTGCAGTGACTGTTCTATTAGAGTATTTCGATCTTTTCATGCAAACATAGTAAGTAGCAGTTGCTTGATGTTTAGCAAAGCAATTCCTGCACCTTTTATGCTAGTCTCAACACTATTTCCAACTTGTTATACCTCACGTTTTGCTAGCATAGGATTTATGATGATAGTTATGGTTATGACGATTGGCGCGAGTGGCTATTAATCGGTATTGGAATACCTGAATAACCGATACCGATCGATACGAAAAGCCCAATATCGGCTCCGATACAATACCGATCCGATTATCGGTGGAACACTCACTAATCTACATATGCTCTTTAAGGAAAGTGTTGATATGGAAAATATGGTATGGTTCCCTAGCAGGAAAGAAGATGACCATTTAATTGAGAATAAACGGCAGACATTCACTGGAACCACAAAAGGAACATACCACTCATGAGTTTGTTATTGTGGTATAAAATGGTGGCTGTGTGCTGCTTCGTTAGGCTTCTAGTCTTGCAACTGTGGTCAGTGAGGCAGGCAGACACACAGGTTTGGACAACTTTTCTATATCCAGTTGGCTCTAAGTGCTTTCTTGTCTGTTAACTATTTGATGTTGAATGGAGTAAGATTATTATAATAAATCATCCGTTCTGACATTTCTATGATGGTTTTTAGATGCAACATTGGTGGCAGTGCAGGGGGGATCCTACTAAACAGTATGGTATGATAAAACATAAGAGCTCTTCTAACAATAATACATATGCCAAAGTCACATTTTAAAATTTAAAAACATGCAATACTGGATTGTATTATCAAGGCAGTGATTGCAAACAACAAAAATAGTTTTACAAAATTTCTCTATTCCATAGTTGTGGCCACTCCAGTGTCTGTTCGGTTGTGTCACCATTAAAGCATTACCCACACAAAAAGAATTATTAGATGGCTTCACAAATTAAGTATAAAATAAATAACTTTATATCGATGAATCAAAGGACAAAAAAAACAAAAAAAAGTCCTATATTCACCACGACAGTTTACATGACCTGCCAGTCCTTATGTTGGGTACACAGCTATTGAATAGCACATGACTAAACCTGTAGAACAGTGAATGGGTGAGGAGGCACTAAAAGGGCAGAAGGTGGTTTTGATGAATCTAATGAAGACGATAGCGCAACCTTCAAATAAATACTACTGGTTTGAAGTTGAAGCTCATGCTATACAATTACATTACTCAAAGCATTGCTGCTAGTCCCTTGACATTGCTGCTAGTCCCTTGACATTGCTGCTAGTCCCTTGACATTGCTGCTAGTCCCTTGAGTAAATGACCACAATGCATAGCCGGGTGATATATTCTGTCTCCATGAGTGCTTACTTATTATATGGCACAAGAAATACGATGCTTTTTAAATTTATGTGTGAAATTACCCAGACTGTTAGATCCTCCTAACCAAAGTTACTACATAATATTCCACAAACAAAGTGAATACACATACACTATTAAAAGGATTTTTGTGAAGGTTGTATATAGGCCATCACTGGACTGGACTGCTGGATTACTGTACACTTTTCTTCTATTCACAATTTACTGTACCCTATGCTCAGTACACACATAGAATGTATGCATAACATAAATGATTGGGTGACCAGTTGCAGCTATTTGTTAGATGAAGCTGTGCATCAGACGCGAAAGAAAAAGCAAGACAACTGGTTCTACCATTTTGGTTTTTTATACCTTGGAAAATCGTCAAACTTTAACTACTTAATTTGCTGACTTGGATATTCATAGAATGCATGGTACCATATGACAGAAAATTTTGAAAAGTTGATGAATCACATTTCATCAAATCAAAGACCTAAGCAGGTTTGATGGTTTTTCTCAAATACTTTTTTCCTCCTAGTGTACAGCACTGCTCTATTATTATACACAATGTGTACTCCATAATCTGACAGAATGCATGGGTAGCCACCATACAGTCTTCCATTTGATCAATGAATGAATTAATACTTTAAGCTCACTGGTGTACATAATAACTACATTGCACACATTTCAATCATTTGATACACTATGGCAAACAATACCTGCTCAATAAAATAATGAAGTTGTTAATTGTGTACTAAAAATGAATGAGCAATGCACCTGTACAAAAAGTTATGTAGGTCCACCTGTGTGTTCTACATTTAGTGTAGTTTCTAGCAGTGTAGCTAAGTGTGAACATCAACCCTGAAGAACACGATACTAATGGTCTGAGTAAGGAGGCAGAATTAAATTAAACAATACAATTATTTTCCCAAGCCCAAATATTAAGAAAAATCCAGTAGTTCAGTCCAGTCCAGTGATTGTACAGCATTGCATACAAACTGTACTTACCAATAGCGAAACAATCCATCGTGTAAAAATCTAATCAGTAAATGTACTTCATTAGCAGACAACACTATTGATGGAAACAAATTCAGAAATGAGATACCCATCTAAAATGTATACATTTGTGTATTTATATTTGTGTGAGTTACAGAGCTGTATTCTCTCTTGTCACATAACTTGAGAAAATAGTTCAGTGCTTTATCTTGTCTGATAATGTTAAGGTACGAAGAGCAAACTTGGTTCCAATACCAACTTATGTTATATTTTAGCAGAAGTACAGCAGTAGTGAAGTGAATCAAATTTTACCTGTTCATAAGTCTGAGGTGTCGCTTAACATAGTGATTAATGTACATGAAACATACCAATTAAATGCACTTTCTTTGTAGCCACTTTTCACAATATGAGACACCAGGCAATGCAAAATACCCCACAACAATTTAAACTGGAGGCGACAATAAGGTAATCACTAGACAACTATTATTATTATTTTAGTTAAGGAGTAGAACAAGGAACAGAACTAGCTGTACACAGCCCTCAACAAGAGACTGTGTAATATCACATCCCATAACTTAAACTAGCACCAACACATACAGGGTTTATGGGTCTATAGGTGTCAGGGGATTTCCGGACAAGGTATTCTAGACACCCTGTTAAATATCAGCCTACAGATACGTGTGCTATAGAGCGTATTCACACCATGTCACAAACGTGGCATTCATTTAAGACATGTGCGGCATTTATTTGAGACGTGTGGATAAAGGCCCAATGGTACATTTGAAAATAAATGTGTCTTCAGACTTTGTACAGGAGCAGCTATTTCGTGGTAACCACCTATGAATGGGTAGCAACATATTACAAGCATTTATTTATTTATTAATTTTTACGTGAACCTCACACTCAACAACTAAATACATACAGGCGTACAGTGATTATTATTAAAAAGTCTTTGTACATCATTAAGTATAGTTCTCCAACCATCCCTCTCTCCATGTAATAATAAATCTGCAGGTAGCTTATTCCAAAATATTATAGCTGTAATCTGCCAGCTACGTATGAAACAATCTAAGGATCTAAAGTCACAAGGGTTATGAAATCTTACATGGTTAGCAGGATCATAATCATGAAGTCTCTGTGATCTTCTTGTGGTAGTGGTGACAAATTTAGGACAAAAGGTCAATAGATTACCTCATCCTTTGATAATTCTGTATGCATCATCTATGCTGCAGTAGGTGAGGCTAAATAAGCTGGGATCAATGTGGTCATTAATGCTATGGTTGTGGGGGACAGACAGGTGGCATATTGTACGCCAGCCACCGCCAGCTGACAGGCGACAAACAAGGCCCATTATTGCAGCATTTCTACAGTTGTATAAGGATGGAAATTTAGAGGAGCTCATATGTTCAATGATGTAAATGGGATGGTGCTGCATCAGAATACAAAACATATCCATATTCAAATGTTAGTCTCACCGATGACTTGTAAAGGATGGATAAGTCATGAGAGTTTAAAAGTTACAACGTCGATGTAGCCAAGTTATTGCTTTCCACGAGTCAGCACCTTCATGATATGATCTTGCCATGTAAAGGAAGAGTCAAAGGGCTTCTTTCCACATGCACCTCGTTTATAATTTCTTTGTGAATACGCTCTATAAGTTTTTGTACTGACAGGTGTAAATATAATTGAGCAAGGATTAGTCTCGTGGCGCCCGACCCTAAAAGAGGGTCTGGTGAAACTCTGTACAAAAAGTTTGAGCTCTGGAATGTTTATTGGATGACGTTTATGCATTATGCAAGTGCAATGTTTATGTCACAACATCGATTCAACCAGATCTGCTTACAGCATCACCAAACTAGTGGAGCTCCTTTATTTGTACAACATTAAAATGATCCCAACAGAATCGTGTGGCTGTTTTCACAAAATTTTAAGTGGCATAGTCACCAGATGTAATTAACCGTGAGCCACGAATCTTTTGAAATGTACGTATTACATAATCAATTTGAAATGAGTGATCTGATTGGAACCGCCAACACTCCAGCAGTACCAACCTTTTTGTACACAGTTTCACCAGACCCTCTTTTAGGGTCAGGCGCACCAAGGATCAAGATACATCAAAATGTGTTCTCGTGTATCAAATAGGTTTTGTGTAAAATTTCCATACACATGTTAACTGGAGACTGAAGGCATCTGTTGTAACTTCAAGTGAACAAGTACATGCAGCACAAACCATCAATTACATTACACAGTGAAGATGTATGGTCTAAAGAGAGCACAACACATTATAAAACCTTTGGAAGGGATGACAGTTAGAACTTGGATCATACACTCTAACCACTTTGGATTACTGGTGTCCAATCCAACAGCATACAGCGCGTTTAACGACTCCATACTATCGTTTAGAAGCACGTCCCAACTCCACGTGCGTTCTATCTTTGCTGCGTCATAAATTTATTTATTTGCGCGCAACATTATTGTTAGCGCACTCTTGTTTAGCGCGTATTGTGCAAGATGAGTGCAAGACGTGGTTTGCATTTCGTGTTCAAAGTTGGCAATCGTACTGACACCATCAAATTTTACCGAGACATCCTTGGAATAAAGGTACCGTTAATATATTGCCATGCAAATAAATTGAGCATTGGCAAAACAGGTGCTCCGCCACGAAGAGTTTGTTGAAGGATGCAAAGCAGCATGTAATGGGTTAGTGTTCATATTGTTGTAGTACCTTGACTGGTAGGGTAGTCTCAGGTGTAATTTCGCTATGCATGCTCATTGTTTATTATAAAATACTTGTGCGAAGGGGCTAAACAAAACACAAGAAAAGTGACAGTAGAATAATACACATGATTCTACAATAGGTTTAGTTGCTCTGTAAATTTTTTTGTTTATTAATTTTTTTCCCGGGCTGGATGTACTGCCCTTGCCTACCACCCCCAGCACCAAGGAGCAAGTGTGCTGGACAACTGAAAGGGAACAACTAAAAGTCCCTAGGGCCAGCAATATGGCCCATTTCCGGGGAAGCATTGTTGGAATGATGAAGGATGGATCGTGTTCCCCAGATGCACATTGTAGCAGAACGAAACAATGAAAATGACAGTGTGCAGCGAATCCACGCCAGAGTGCCACTATAAGATGTTAAGCTGTGGCGAGAAAGCATGTCGGCCAGACGATGATAGAATATTAATGCTTCTCCCATTCTGCTGGTTGTGGAAAATACTAAAGGGGTAAAGGAAGCCTGTTCCACCTCCTGGACACGTTCGCCGTACTCTCGCTTCTTCTGTAATTCATGACGACGATATACAGATGGTATGCTGGAGTAAAATTCATACCAAATGGAACAGACTGTAATAACAAGAATAATCTGGCATAATTCTTGCTGCCATAGTCTGTTAAATTCAGCGTTAATTCTACAGAGCAATAGAGCAGTTTCAGCATGTGATCAAAATTGTGTAATTTTTAATAGTCGCCATTTTGGTGCACCACGTACTGAGATGCTGTAGTGGTATGGTCGGTTGTGCAGTGATTAATTGTAGGAATCGTTCTGACCGTCGTGATGGCTGTACATCAAACATAAACGTTTCCCTTTTTTGACTCCCAACAGGTACTGATCGATACGGGAAGGAGGATTTCAAGCTTCGAAAGAAATGCTTAGCTGGATTTCTAGCAGCTATCTCTAGGGATGACATTGATCCCAATTCATTAGAAGGCCATGATTACAGGATTTGGTCAAGACATTTCTTGTCTGGCAAACCGGTTGATTTGTATGAAGTTACCAACCCAGACTGGTTGCCAAGTTTGCATATGGGGCACAGTAAAGTCACAGCTGCTAATGATGCAGACATTACAGCCAGGTACGAAAGAGCAAAAGACAGAGAGCGAAAGAAGGTTGTTTGGGAAGAAATTGTTGAACAGATAGAGATCATTGTGTCTGATTTAGCTGAAATGGTAGCTGTGGAAGAGTGTATGCTTATTTGTGCAGAACAGATCAAAATTGGAAGAGAGTATGTGAATGTTGACAAAGAAAAGCTGGAATGTGATTGCTCTAGAACTGTCAAAGAGTTGCAGGATCAGCTTGCTGATTGCCGGAAAGCTATTGATGACCTAACTGAGCAAGGAGCTGAACATTTACCACCATTCTGCGAGGAAGGTTTTATGAGTGATGATTTCACTGTAACACACTGGTTTACCTAACTTAAAGGTACTGAAGGCTGTATTTGACCATGTGAGCAGGACATTGCCAGCTACCAAATTGTCACGATTTCAAGAATTTATATGTGTAATGGTGAAGCTGCGGACAAATGCACCGAACAAATTCCTGGGTTACAGTTTTAGTGTTTCTGCTTTTACAATCTCAAGAATTCTTTTAAAGTGGCTGACACAAATGGACATTCGGCTACAAGATTTAATAATATGGCCAGATCGTAATGCCCTAAGGAAAACAATGCCAAGTTGCTTTCAAAAATCATTTGGAAAGAAAGTGGTAGTCATTTTAGACTGTTTTGAAATTTTTGTAGAACGTCCTTCCAATTTACAAGTCAGAGCATTGACGTGGTCAAATTATAAGCACCGCAATACCATCAAAATACTTTTAGGTATTACTCCGCAGGGTGTGGTATCATTTGTCTCACAGAGTTGTGGTGGGCGTGTCAGTGACAAATACTTAGCAGAACACTGTGGTATTCTGAAGAAACTCTTGCCAGGAGATATAGTGTTAGTAGACCGTGGATTTGACATTGCCAACTCTGTGGGAGCTATGCAGGCTGAATTACACATTCCTGCATTCACGAAGGGGAAGGGTCAACTGTCAGCAACAGAGGTTGAACAAACTACAACCATTGCTAATGTCCGCATACATGTGGAACGTGTCATTGGTTCTGTCCGCCAGAGATTTCCAATTTTACAAAGTACTTTACCAGTTCATTTTTTGATAATCAGAAAAGGTGAAGAGAAACCTTTAATTGATCGAATAATCCGTATTTGCTGTGCCTTAAACAATGTGTGTGATTCAGTAGTACCATTTGACTAAAATGATGCAATTCTGTAGCTAATAGACAATTGTACAGTAAACATAAGAAATAGTATTAACATATACAATAATTAATATTTATATAAATGTGACTGGCCTGCTAAAACAGGGTATGCACAAGTCGGCACAAACTTATTTATAATGTTATGACATGCCTCACATCTTAATATATTTTTTTACCCTTGCCTTTTCGTTTCAGAAATTGTGACAAAATTCTACAATCAGGGCAGTACCACTTTCCCTTTGGAACAGTTGAGAGTTTCAAACAACTAAAGTGAAACCATTCATATTTGCAGTCACTGTTGTCACATCCAACCATGGATCCTTCCTCTGGACCTTGGTAATAGCAGTATAGTTTCCAATTATCACACTGTAGCATTATCCATGTCATTGTCAGTAGACTGAGAACTAGATGGTATTGCAGTTGTAGCAGGGGTAGGTCAGGTTTACCAATTTCCCAAGATTTCAGGCAGTAAACAAGTAATAAAAAAATGCTTAGATTTCTGTAAAATGGTGTTCCACAAATTTTCATCTCTCGTTATCCATTCCACAAATAATGCAGAGTCCTCCAAACCAGACGGAAACGTGCATACACAAAGGTCACAGTAAGTAACATCGCAGACAAACATCTGTGTCTGCACTTGATAATAATAGGCATGATTGCGATCAAGACGCAATGTTCCTTCATGTCCTTGTAAGCAAACGTTGCTGTCATTACAAGCTACTGCTTCTATATATTCATTCCGATGGGTATAAGGGCATTTAATTTCTAAAACACGACTCCATCTGATGATGCAGCAATGAATGGCCATTGTGGATTAATAACCAATCCACTCTCTGTAACGGCCAGCCAGGCCTTCATGCATTGATTTGTGTCTTTTGAAGTAAGTTCTCTTGCTGTTTTCTCATGCTTTTGACCCCAGTCTGTTTCCTTGCTTCTGAAACTCAATTCCATTGGGTATCATATTGATTTAACTAAGCTTTGATCAGGGTTTGTGGAGTCTGTATGGCATACTGCCTTCATACGTGAAGAAGTGACCCTTCCCGCCCGATGCTGGAACCATAAATTTGATTTAGATTGTGTACGTGTTTCTTTTCTACTGATTCTGCCATCTCTTGTGATACTGTCAAAAACACTTTTGCATACCTCCAACAATTGGTCATACCTTAGCCCTATATATGATTGCTTCTGAAGTAACTTGAGGACTATCGGGAAATTATCCCTGGAAGATTCTGGAACATAGTTGTCCGAAAATTTTGGTACAAGGGACAATACACCTGGTTTTGTTCCTGCAGTGCTTAAGTTCTCAAATAACAAATCCAGATCTGCATCAGTTGAGCGACAACCATGCTTTGGTACAGTCTCTCCACCGTAATCACCATCCTCAGTACACTCTGGTGAAGGGCTTCTCTCGAACATCTCATCAAGTTTTCTCTTCTTGCCTTTAGCAGATGTAAAGTTGATCTCTTACTGGCTTATACTCAATGTTCTTATAATAAGATGGAATAAGCCACTCACATTCTGTTTGAGTACAAGTTTGTTTACCCTGTATCCTTGAAACTGTCTCCAGATAAAACAGCACTGCTGCTATATGTGTACAGACTTCTCCAAGGCCTGCCATGCAATTGCAATGTGCACAGCAGACCTGACCCGACTCCTCCAGGATTATCCACACACGCAATGGTGTTATCACTCATCATCTGTGAATGGTGTACCTACACAACACAACACATAATAATTATAACTTTGTATATATGTATGTACAATGAACTGTACAACAAGCATTTGTATCATTCAACTAATAAATCTTACCCTGCCAGTGACAACATACTTTCCTGTTATTAACATCCTTCACCCAACCACTTACAAATTGGTCGTACGTTTCAAAGCCTTTCCGTGCTTTAAGCTGCTCTGCTGTGACAAAACTAGTCCATAAAACCAAGTAAGAAACAGTATCAATTGATTCCACAGGAGGAAAACTGTTGGCTAAAATGCCTATGTCGCTGAGAAATAGGTCAATCCCACCTATGATAGATAGCTTCCCTTTGTATCGCTCCTTTGCTTCGTCGAAAAGGCCTTCAGCATAACTTGACAACCTGGACATTCTGCACTTTGTGTCTATCAAGTGGTGCATCAAAATGGCACCTCGGTATGGTTTACGTAATTTTGATCACGTGCTGAAACTGCTCTATAAACCTATTGTAGAATTTTATGTATAATTTCATTGTGTCTTTTCCTGTGAAATGCTCGGGGAAATGTGAGACAAAATGACTTAGCCATGCAGTGAACGTTTCAAAATATATGTTCAGAGGTTTTTTGTGCATCTTTTCATTATAAACATCATCAGAACATGTAAGTACATTGTACCTGTTGTTTCTGCAGTCAGGTAGCTACAGCCTAATTATCTCCCAGGTTTTAAAGCCGAGGTGTCAGGATGAACCGAGCAAATGAGTCCGACCTCTTGTTGTATGTGTGGAAGTTTTCATGGTACGTAATTTTCATGGATTTCATGGTTAACAGAGCAACCATGAAATAACTTTAAAGCTTTAATAATATTAGTAATAATTGTGTAACCGTTTTTCACTATATACGTATCACACACATAGATGATGAATTTTTTCATCATTGTTAGCTGCTAGTCTGCCACCGATGACCCTATTTTAGGTAGGGTCAACGGCGCCAGACTAGTTAGCTGCTGCATTCATGGCTGGCTACGTAGAATCCCACAGTTGGAGGGACGATGAAGAAATGCGAGGACCCTTTCATGGTAGGCCAAAGGACAAAGTGATTGTTGGCTATGTATCGCAACTATTGGCAGCTGCAATGCCATGTTTGCATGTTTTGCTGCGTAAATGTCGATGGTAATTTTCTCTTGATCGTCAAACTTCATCAGTAAGCCTTGATCACCAATCAAACTTGAAAATGTAATAAACATCCACTACTGGCCTGATATATTTTGCAGACTCAGACTGAGCTGGAAACAGCTTCTTAAATCCAACCATTTAAAGCTCTTGTAATGCTGGAGCCGGACGCTACAACTGCTGATACTGGTCCTCCTTGTAGATCATGAAGGCGTGCACTAATTTATAAGAATATTTACAAAAGCATTGTACAATAGTTGTGTTATTGTAGCTTCATGTGGTGGTACATGTGTAGACCAGTGTAGCCTTAATTCATACCAAATAAATAAGCAGAAAATTTTAACTATCCAATGCTGATCGTACGGGCAGTGTGTGAATACTTCAATTTGTTTTAGCCCAGATCCAGTCATGGATTTTTTCTCCTTTCTCCACCTTTTCAAACACACTCTATGTAACAACTCTAAACAGGCTGTAGGACCAGGGGTCCTACAGACCTTCAGCACTTGTGCTGTAAAGAATTAATAAAATAAATAAATACACTACGTACAATAGCATCTCGCTACCACTATTTATTTTGAGTTTTCTGTGTTGTGCATGTGCCTTTACTTTCAAAGCACGTGTAGCTATGCTATCAGTTTGAGTAGTATGGTAGACCTAGGAAGATAGTTAATGAGTTGATTGCATGGCTATGCTTTGAAATATGCCTATGTTGAATTCAGGAAATTTGAATGCAACCGAAATCTGCTGTGCACATAAAAGCACAACCAAAGTCCACTTTACACACACATAAACTACATTTCGTAAATATTCCAATAAATTAGTTCATACATACTCGACCTTCGTGATCTACAAAGGAAGAACAGCATGACCTTAATGGTGTGTCGAAGCATTACAAGAGTTAAAAAAATTGTTAGGAGACTGTTCCAGCCCATTCGGGAAATCTCAGTCCACGAAATACATTAGGCCATCAGTTCCTACCTTTTATAGCAGCATTTGCTACAAAAAAGCATCTAACCTGTCTTTTACCCAGTTTGTCAACTTCATCCGTGTTAAGTTCCTCGAAGTATTCCTGTAGGATACATGCCTAGACCAGCTGCCTTCAGCAGCATTCTGTGCATTGAGCCGTAGTACCCTACTTTTATTCTGGCATACCTGTACCCCTAATTTGACATTCTTATGAAGTAGTGTATGTGCTGACGTTCTTCTTATAATATGATAGTTCAGGATGATTATTGTACAGTAGCCTCAAGCTAAATGCTTTCTGTGCTAAAATGGGCCCTACCGTAACAGTAACATATTTACAAAAGTTAGAAAAAAAATTGGAATGAGAATGTTGGACATGTTTTGTGCACTAAACTGGTCTTTAAGAAGCAGTCTACTCATACCTTAGAAGTGTGATTTTTGTTGTCCATGACTCATGCCCACTGTTTGCAAGATTATTACAATGCTTCAATAATTAATGCAGCATGGTACTATCATTCTGTTTAACAACATACTGTACATGCATTACTAGTCAGACGCACCAAACTGAGATTATTAATTTTACCCAAAATTAAAGGATTGCAGCTGTAAGCTTTCAACTGAGTAAATGGATTTTATTTATTTAATTTAATTTTTTTATTTAATAATGCTTTACAGCACAAGTGCTGAAGGTCTGTAGGGAACCTGGTCCTACAGCCTGCTCAAAGACTTTAGCTACTTAAGGTTGTTTGAAAAGTTGGAGAAAGGAGAGAAAAAATCCATGACTGGACCTAGGTAGCCTCGAACCTTCAGCCATCCGATTTACGCTCGAACACTTACAGGAGTCTACCAGGTGGTCAGGATGTTTTCTCCTTATCATTTTCATGTAATTATATCCATAGGAATTCTAGAGAGTTTTGTGTTATTTGTTTCAGCTGTGCTTAAAGCATCTCCAACATTCTCAAGTTAAACAAGTACCCCCTATTGAAGGTGTGGTGTTTAAGCCCTGATTTAGATATGGGTGTATCACTAGTGTGAGAGAAATTCATCAACTCTAATTCACATGTATGACAGAATGAAGACATGAAGACTTATGTTGTGTACATGTACAGGCCTTATGATGGAAAGTGGAGCAAGACAATGGTTGGCTATGGTGCTGAAGACAATCACTTTGTGTTTGAGCTCACATACAACTATGGAATAAAGTCATACAAGAGAGGAAATGATTTTAGAGTATGTTCTAATTTATGCGTTACTACTTTACACTAATCCATCATGTTGAGTAGGGCGTAACAATTTGGTCTGATAAAGCTGTTGAGAAAATTAAGTCAGCTGGATACAAGTATACTCAGGTTTGATATAGACATACCCTGAACTTCTCTAATCCGACATCTCTGTAACCCAGAATACCTCTATAATCTAACATTGTTTTGTATACCAAAAAGACTTTTTCTATGTAGTACTACCTCAATAATCTGACATCCTTGCTAATCCTACACAATTTCTTATCCCAATGAGCGTCAGATTTTAGAGGTTTCACTATATATGTGTGTTTGTGTACATTGTATCTGCAAAGTTTTGTGGTAGATAAGGTTGGAGTGGCTTAAGCTCTAGATCTCTGTGCTATTTTTTTTTCTCTGTTATCAGAATTCAGTGTAGATTCACACTTGTCATAGTATGTATATGCTGAATACTAGCAGAACATACAAAATGAAGAGCAGCTTGCTGTTTAGGAGCTTTGCATGACGTTGTGAGGTATAAAACAGTTTTGCTTTAATGCTATGTGTTTTTGTTTTCTTTATTTCCCAAATTGGGCTAATCACAACCTTTCACTGCTTACATACAGTATGCTAATGATCACTGAAAGATGTGATGTTTTATTTCATGGCCATTCAATACTCTTGTTTACTAGTATTTCCTCTTGACCACTGACGTTATAGTATTAGATCAGATCAATTGTGCTATCAAGTAATAATATGTTGTGGGTGGAAAAACACTATCTCCTTATGTGTGAGTGTACGTACAGGTCTTAAAGTTTGTGTATAAGTGTGTACATATATGCCCAGTGGAACTTGTCTTAATGGCCACCTGTATAGAAAGGTCTCCTATCTAAACAGCCAAACTTTAAACTCTCCAAGTTAAACTTTTGCCATCTAAATCAACCACTTGCATGTTAAAGCAAAAGGGTTTGCCTAAAGGTGATCACTAAGGAATTTTGTGGACTGGGCATACAGGTGTGGAGTCACGGACTGAGCTGCAAACAGAATAACTCAAACATTAGCAATGCTGTAGACACCAATATTGAGCTACAACTCCTCTTCCTTACAAGTCACAAAAGCAAGCACAACGTGCCACCCACCCACTCAATATTAAGTAAGTTTTGTACCCATCTGCATGTGTGCATTCGCTATAAATTATGGCTTATCCATATTCACAGGAGCTTATTGAGTCTAAGCTTCTGGCATCCATCAGCTAAAGTTCAGACCAAGATTCATACAACTAAAAGCAAGAATTATCTTGTTCCAGTACTCATTTTTGCCAGCCACCATCCATGATTGTTCCCTTCCAGCTGATGTAGTAACTTCTCCAAATTTAGCGATAAGCTGAACAGTTTGTACGTACATGCACTCATATAAGTGGAGGAATAGCTGTATAGCAGCCAACAAAGCTATATTTAGTTCAACCAATGTCTGTGATTTTGTTAATAATGTAGGGCATGCATGACCTTCGTGATTTATGAGAGAGTAGTACTAGTCTAGTTCCATAATGCTGTCCCCAATATTACAAGAACTACAGTAGATAATGTCTGGATTATTGTTAAGAGACTGTTTCCAGCTCAGCGTGTGTGTGTGTGTGTGTATGTGTGTGTGTGTGTGTGTGTGTGTGTGTGTGTGTGTGTGTGTGTGTGTGTGTGTGTGTGTGTGTGTGTGTGTGTGTGTGTGTGTGTGTGTGTGTGTGCAGTCCATGAAGTATGTTACATCGGTCACTCAGACTGGTTCCACTGTATATGTCTTATCCACACAAAACACCCCTGTGTATGACTAGTTATTTGTTTGTATTTTTATTTCCCTTTGAAGGCTTCTGATGGGTGTCTTCTTGTCGAAGCTCCAGGAGGGTTTCCGTTTTGCATAGCTGATAAAGACAACGGAGACAAAGGTACGAATTATGTGTTTTCTATGCTTAGTGGTTGTATTATCTAGTAAAGGATATTATTGTGATGGTGGTTAAAATAACTGATACTGTGCTCAGTACATCTTTAACACATACCATTCGAAGTAGCAAATAAATTGTGTACAGAGGCAGATCCAGAATTTTTCAAGAAGGGGGTACTGTGATACAGTAGTGAAGGGTAATAATTCCCCCTAAAGTTTACATATGCAACTCAGCTAATTAACATTTCCAAGTCGTCTTTTATATTTTTTGGTTGGATGATTTTAAGTACAGGAGTAAGTACAATCTTCTAAAAATCCTACTATACAGTACTTCTATACTCTAAGAAGGTTTAAAAGTTTACAAAATACCAATGCAATTGCTGTGTTTCTGCATCCCTGCCTTGTTTAGCTATGTAGCATGTAAGTATTAGTTTTTATTTTTGCTTTTTAGATCCAGTGGTTAAGGTGACTTTGAGTGTTTCTAGCCTTCAGAAATCATTAGAATATTGGAACAAGTTGCTTGGAATGAAAATTATGAAGCAGACAGACACTTCAGCTGAACTAGCATATTCAGATTCTCAGGTACTTGTGTGTGCGTGGGTGCGTGCATGTGTGTGCGTGCGTGTGTGACTCAGTGCCTCTGTGTGGTGAACCCTGGAAACAGTATTTTGCTGGCTAAACTGACTTGTGAGATGAGATTAGGTTGTGTGTGTCAACTTCGTGTGGTGGTGTCAGTTGGCATTTTCCATGGTTGTATCCCTGCTGAGCCTCTCTGGAATACCGTCAGCTTAACTCTGTCCAACCTGCACAAAGTGCAAAACAGCTGTTTCAACAGCTATCACATGGAACGTGTGTGTTTGTGCATGCATGTGTGAGTGCATGCATGTGCGTGTATGTTCAAGCATCCCACACGCCAGTGCTGGTTCACTGGGTAGGCGTTACCGCATAGCAGCAGCCAAAACCTTTTTTGCATGTGTACATCCACGTGTGGCTTGTGTATCATATGAAATGTTTTGAAGGCATGGTTGGGCTTGATATTATCTAACCAACACTAACTGATATTGCACGCACACTAGGGTTGGAACGAATGTACATATACATCCTCCGAAGCTTCTTTTTTAAAAATGTTACCGAAGCTTCAAAGCTTTGTTACAAATGTCATGTCAGCAATTACTGAACACATTTGATGGTACACTGTGGTACAAACTCCTGCACTTTGTTATAGCTCCAGTATAACTATTGTTTAAACTATAACTACACCAGAAAATACAGTATGTAAATGGCAGCTTCCACAAGGAGTGACAATACATGTGCAACCGGTTTAACTTGTTAGTATCCATGGTAATGAAGCTTGGTGGGGTAAAGCAGCATCCGAATGTTATGAAACTGAACGAGGCTTCAAAGCTTCGGAATCTACCCTGGTGTCAGCTGGGGAAGCAGTCCACCCAGCTATAACATCAATGGGTACCTAGTGTTCTGTGTCTCACATAGTGGGTGAAGCTTCAGTAGGACTTCAGGTGCCCACATCTTTCTCTTGTGAGACATGGTACATCCTTCTGCTGCTTCAGGAGGATTTGCCTGTACTGACTCGTAGCACCTGAATAGCACACAGGTGTCCCAGTGTTTGTGTGTGACTCTGCTGGCTGTGAAGGCTTTGCTTTTGTGTGTGTACATGCATGGTGTATGCATCCATGTATGTGTCTGTCTTACATGTGTGTATGTGGTATATGTGCACATTTATTACATGCATGTGTACGTGTATGTGTGTACCTGGTGTGTAAGTGCATGTATGTGTTCGTGCGTGCGTGCGTGTGTGTGTGTGTGTGTGTGTGTGTGTGTGTGTGTGTGTGTGTGTGTACAGGAGCGCATCAAATCCTATGGACAAGGGAGCATGTAACTTCGTACACTGCTAACATTACGGGCAAATTCAAACACAGCGTCCAAATTCTAATAATAGTATTATCCTAATAAGGAAATTACATAAATTTCTAAGGGTTGCATCATTATTATGTGGCTGGAAAGGGGAGTAACAGTTTATAATGGATGTGGACTGGCCTCTTTTTTTGAATGAAGGGTTAGAATTGAATAATTATAAACAGGAAACACCTAGCTTGAATCGAATTCGGTATGCAGCGGGTGCCAGTAATGCCAGTTTGACTAACACAACATGTAACAACTTGCGTAGCAGGTTGTGAGACTCACCTCTGAGAGCAATGATATGACAGAAGCTGTTAGCGAAGCTAGAACGTGAAAATACTTTGTGGAGTGATACACCAGGTATAGCTATTAGTTTGTGGGTACAGAGTTCATATAGCTATGTAATTGTAAATTATTAAGCAGAGCTTCTGACACTCTAACAGACAGGAAAAGCTGTAGCTCTTTTACTGTATCTGTCAGGACTTTGGAGGAACTCACGGGTTAGTATTTACTGCATTACTGCCAGCATGTTAGATTCTGGACCATTCAATAATCCCTATATCTCACTGCGCTGTGATGGCAGCTGCATTATTACATACAATTTCTCTGTATACTTTTGAACAATTACAAGTAGTCCTGTGAAGTCTGAAAGTTTTTAAAACTACCTGAGACTGGATATGTTGTCTGCCCAGGAATTTCCAGCTATCCATCTAATGTATGGTGACTAAGCAATTGCATGAATGGGGAAAACCATTTAATCGACTAGACTCAGATACCTGTGAGCTTTGGCATGTTCCAAACAACAGCCATCAAGTGTATTATATGATGCTTGTAAATCATGCAAGCAATTACATCATGATATACAACAGGTGGTCAAGCGGGATTCCACCATTACAGAACCTCAAAGGCAATCTAGGACAGTGGCGTCATCTAACTATGATTTCAAATATTTATCACCGAATAGCCAACAGCACCGTGTTTCCCATATTAGCCAACAGAAAAAAATTATCCAAGCAAAACTACACTAATTAGAACTATATAACTGTGACCTGTCCAATGAACAACATACTGAGATGCTGGAATTAGTCAAAGCAGTGAACAAAAACTGCCATGCCATAAATGAATTATGAGAATGAGGTGATAATATTTTTGGCTCAAAAAAATAACCTGCTCCGTGCTGCATGGCACCAAGATGTCACCGAAAATATTGAATATGAGAAGGATCAAGCTTCATCAGGTATGCAACAGGATTTTAGGTGACTGCTCAGTTAGGGTACTTTAGTGCATAATAATTATTAATATTTACTAATCACCTCCCACTAGGCTTTAGTTAATACATGATACACACATGATTTACTTTTATGATTTTATACAGTACAACATGTGAGTGTTTGTACTTTTCTTGTCCAGTGACTGGTAAACATTCGAATCGCTAGAGTCAATTAACATTCGAATCGCTAGAGTCAATTAACATTCGAATCGCTAGAGTCAATTAACATTCAAATTGCTAGAGTCAATTAACATTCGAATCGCTAGAGTCAATTAACATTCGAATCGCTAGAGTCAATTAACATTCGAATCGCTAGAGTCAATTAACATTCGAATCGCTAGAGTCAATTAACATTCGAATCGCTAGAGTCAATTAACATTCGAATCGCTAGAGTCAATTAACATTCGAATCGCTAGAGTCAATTAACATTCGAATCACTAGAGTCAATTAACATTCGAATCGCTAGAGTCAATTAACATTCAAATCGCTGGAGTCAAATAACGATAAGGATGGGTAAGCATGCATACACATGTACATGTATTAACACACAGTTATTATTATATGTACAAAATGCTCTAGCAGTCTATGCCAGGAGTCCTGCTGCATATGATGCTTTACATAGTTTTAATCTACTACAGTTTTTACTTTAAGTGGGAGCAACAAAAACTTAGGTAGAAAACAAACAAACAAAAAAAGAACTTCTCGAGGTTTTTATTGTGTGTACGTACTTTGAAATATTATATCAACTACAACTTGGAAGGAGCTGGAGAAGTTGAAAAGCGTCTTGCTGAGAAGAAACTTTAATATGATGAAGTAGTGGCAATGGCGCAAGAGCACGTACTGAAGAGAAAATCTACTGCAGAGAGAGTTGTTGACCATGAAGAAACTTTGCGTATAGGAGAAGGTTCACTTACAGTATAATTGATGAAGTGAAGGTAACAACTATATATATTTACACTAATGCTTTCATTGGTTGGTATGAAGCTATTGTGGAACAGTAGAAACCAGAAGTTCATTGGACATGCAATGACCCACGAAGAAATGTCTACATTTTGTGATACATACCGCATTCTCCAGCCAGGATTCCGTCAACGAAGGACTGCCTATATATTACAGACACTTTGGTGAGATCTTATGTCTGATTTGATGTACTTGGCTCCCACTATACAACTAAAACTACTATGTCGGTGAGTTTATATACTGACTTGTTATTTAATTTTCCTTTGTAGCATCAGTTTATCATACTTTCTATGATGGATGCTATTTTTAAATTTCACAAGTATGGATTTAAAACAGTTGCTGTTGTGTTTGATGAAGCATCACCTCACTTATCAAAGATCAAAATGCTTAAAAGTATTAGTAACTGCAATAATATATTTATAAGTACTTTTGTCTTTTAGGTTTTTCTGTTCCCCAGACTGTGCAGATAAGTTTGCTGTGGCCCCTTGGTTTATCAGTCCATACACTGGCAATAACATTTACTTCATCATTTATCCTACCCACCAGGTATACTATGCACAGCGGTAGATGCTCTTCTAGGTCCTATTGTTCTTTTGTTCAAAAGCATGATTGCTGCATTATATCAGAGCGGGTCCATAGCAGATGGAGAAACCAGGAAGTTGATTTACAAGAAGGCTAGTTTTGGATGGAGTGTCATTGAGGACATGTATCACTGTGAAGTTGATTGAAGATTGACATCACAGTGTTCCCACATACCTTAAGCCTAACCACATATACCGTGATGCTTGGACCAGACTTAATGTCACACCATCCAAAATCATGCAAGTTAGTCCATGTGTGGACCTAGATGCTGCATGAACAAAGTCATCTCAGAGCTAGTGGAATTTGCCCTAGTCCTGGTCCTAACAATGTTGCTAGTGTTGAAACAGTTGTTGAGTATCTTCAAGCACTTGACAATTTTTTTGAGCTAGCCTTGTTGGGTCGCCAAGTACGTATTTTCAAAGTGGAAGGAACAACTTTACAAAGGATGCAAAGTGGATTTGATTATTCAACACTTATACATGCCAGAACAGTTTTGCTTTCCTCCATTAAATTAAGTACTGCTGGTTTACACTATTCAGGAATTCATTGTACCTACAGTTGTACAACTTTGTCACCAAAATTCTGTGGGTCCTTTCCATATAGCTAATTGAAGCTGATGGCATAATCCCCTTCACTGTACTGGTGAGTAGACAGAGCAGTGTGCCGTCCTCACATGTGCTAGCTTTTTTTGCCTATACAATATAATCACATCAGTTCAAATAAGTTACAGTGTTGATTGTATGAATCCGATGTTCTGCTTCACTGAGATATGGTAGCAGCTCTTTTTTAGGGATTGTGAACCCACCACGATCCAATTTTTCTACTACCCCTATAGGTAATTCCAAATCAAACTTCTCTTCTTTATCTATGTAGAACTCATTTAGCAAGTGTACTTCCTCTTTCAAATCATTGTGATTCCCTTTATCTTGGTGCTGCTTCTTTCTGTTTTTTTTTTGTTTTGTCTGAATCTCTTGGCAAAGAGTATTGCCCATCCTCCCATTCTATATAACGCAGTATCATTGCTGCCATTGCTACTGCTATCATCAATGTCATTATCTTCAATGTTGCCACCATCACTGAACTTCTCCAACTGCTTTGCTATTTGTATAGTCAAGTAGTTCTGTATGCCATGTGTAATATCGCACAATAACTCTTCTGGTGTCATCTGAGATTTCACCGGAATAAGGGACTATCAAGCTTCTCCATAAACTGTCAGCCTCATCAGTTTCATTGGGATGCCATGTACTTCATCCATTCACAAAACAGACGGCAAGATTTGTCAGCACCTTTTCCACAGCAGAGATATAGTTGCATAAATTTTGCTTTAGTTGTTGACACAAACTTTGATAATCCATTGCTGGAACCAGCAATAGCATCCCACAATGCCTTGGGTAATTGGCAAAGTGCATTCCCTTACCAACTATTGCCTCAACTTCCTGGCACATTAATTGTTAATAGGCTGATAGGTTCCAAAGTACTTGCAATTTCATTTCTTTTGGTTTTTAGCAATAGCTTACGTTTTCCATTGTAAGGCTATACGTACAGAGAAAAAAGAAATGCAATAAAATAACTGCTTCATTTAGTAGCATTGCCACTCACTGTCGCTTAGCCAGACCACTTTTTCTTCTTATGTATAGCTATACAAAGAAGAAACGGTGGTGTGGTTACGCGAGACTATACTAATATGATAGGTTATAGCTACTGATCTACATAGTGGAACGGAACGAACACGCACAGCTAATCACAATACTCAGTGCCTAAGAGGCGTTCAGTATCAATACCATTTGTTATCGATCGAGTTTTGTTCCGTTTGTCTTCTTCCAGCTCCTCTTTCATTCGTTTCAGTTTCTATAGCTTCATCGCACGTCAGACTTGATGTATTTAAACATGCAAGTAGCCTTATAAGGAAATAAATAATATAGTATTATTATTATTTGGTCGCCATGTTTGAATTTCGCTGTTTAGAGAGTTACATGTTCCCTTGTCCATTGGATTCGATGCACTCCTGGTGTGTATGTGTACAGTACATGTGTGTGTGTGTGTGTGTGTGTGTGTGTGTGTGTGTGTGTGTGTGTGTGTGTGTGTGTGTGTGTGTGTGTGTGTGTGTGTGTGTGTGTGTGTGTGTGTGTGTGTGTGTGTGTGTGTGTGTGTGTGTGTGTGTGCAATGGGCCATGTATGTATGTATGCATATCAACTATTACATTTTGTGTTTATTGTTGTCTACAGTGTAGGCTAGAGCTGTCACAGATAAGTGAACCAGTAGATCATGCTGAAGCTTTTGGAAGAATTGCCTTTTCCTGTCCTCGTGTTCAAGTACGTATGCGCATAATGTTATGATTACTATATAATTTAACAAGTATAAGGATAACAGTAAAATAGCCGAGATACTTTTTTTGTGGTAACAATCGTTGTACAATACCTTCAGATCAATTCATAACAACAATTGACCACCTTCCTTATGCACCCCTCTTCCTATTTTCTCAATGGATTGAGTGCCCAAATATCAGTGGTACTATCAATAGGACTACTGTTGAATAAGTGCAAACACTTAATTGAGTACAAGTACACAAAAAAGTTGGAATTCATAGCACATCGATAAAAAAGTACTGAAACAAGTTGGAATAGTCCATAATATTAAATCACAGCAAAACAATAAGAAGTGTTACAGTGTATATCCCTTCTGTGCTATGACTGGTGAACCCACGTATACCGCATCTGAATGGTGCTACACACCCCACCTATATCAATTATCGTCTGAAAAGTGAAGTATCCATTACGCTTCGTTGTTAGCTATGTTCAACCCATTTCGAATCAAGAACTGTTCGATTAGCACCTCTGGAATCAAAGTAACCACTATGAAAAATACAGATGATTTCCGGTATGAAGGGAAGCCATTATGTGCTATCATCAAATTGACACTGTTCTCTCTGTTAGCAAAGAACATGTTCCAAACACCAAAACTTTAATTTGTGGAGCTTTTCTCAAAACACAGCAAATTTTCTGTGATGTACCAAAATTTATTCTTGTGTAAGAAGCATGGTTCCTATATACACATGTAGGGTAACATTAAGAAATTTTGTAGGAAATATTCCCACACTGTTGAATTTTGTAAGAAAAATTCATACACATGACTTAATGTGTAGGAACAATTCCTAGACTTGTAGGAATAGCTAATTATACAGTAGTGCAGGAATGGTTCCTACACTTGTAGGAATTATTCCTACACTGTAAGAAGATGTCTTACACTTTGTGCCATGTGTAGGAATCTTTCTTACAAAATTCAACGGTGTGGGAATATTTCCTACAGAATTCTGAAAAAAATTTCAATAAAACACTACACACACTCAAGTGTAAAATTCCTTCCAGCACTTTACCCCAAAATTCTTATTTAATTTGGAATATGTTAAAGATGAATGGGACACAAAGGAGGACACTGGTAAGTCCTTGAATAATTCATTGTATGTACTGTGGTATACCAAAAGGCACCTCTCAGGCCAAAGCCGCGTCGAACAGTGAACAAATCAAACCCGTAGCCTTAGCCATGTCGAGTTATGCTTGCCTGAAGGCATCAGTTACTCAGTCACTCAGTCAGCAGAAAATCCATTAATAATTTTTTTTTAAATTCCATAGCAACTTGTTGAAAGCATTCCGGGTCGATCTGAAGGCTTGTTTGGGCTTACTTTTGCCTAACCTATACTGCCTCATCGTTGTCAGGGAAAATTTAGGATGGTTTTTGAGTGATGTTATTTCATGGATACTCTTGCTGTAGGATAGTGCTTTTAAATTACTTTGTAAACTGTTAACTTTCTGAGGCATTTGCCCACTACAAGTCCAGATTTTGCTACTCCTGCTACAGTGAAGAAGTTTGGCTGGCAACTCACTACTGTTATCATACAGTGTGATAGTGCTGTATAGTAGGGACCACAAAGGAGTAGGCGTGCCAGTTTAATCTCTGGTTTTATTCTTAAGAGAGAAACAACACAAAGCCATCAATGTGAGAACAACAAATCAACACCTTTGTGGTACTAATGAAAATAAATGGGTTACAAAGGACACAGAAGTAAGTCCATGATGTGTGCATTGAGGAATTAGTAAAGCGCGGAATACGGAATTGCGGAATACGGAATTGTGGAATAACGAAATAAGCAAAACTTATCCTTTGCAGATTGTACAAATAGTTACATGCTCTATAGCAATCATACTTTATTTACACCTGCAACAGCTCTGCATGGCACGCCACGGCGATGGATAGCTAAACAGCAGCTGGGCGAGCATTAAATGGGACAAGCGAGCACACAACCAATCACCCTAGAACGATCTACTTTCGCTAAACTTACTTATCTATACTCCTTAGTTGATATAGCTACAAAGCGCCAAGACCTAGTTCTATTCTTAGGTTAAACTAGCTGCCCTTCATGTGCATACGACTGAATTTATTAGAGTCACGCTAGAGTTCAGTAGGGAAGTCCAGTGGTTGTGTGTCTTTAAATGGATTTCAAAACTCTTCAGGTTTGAATCAAGAGTGTAGCTAAGTAAAGTTAGCAAAGGTAGATTGTGCTATAGTATGTTCACGTTGAGCTGAATCCTGAAAAACAGCTAAAAATTAAAAGTGGATTTTTTTTCAACAGAGTTAACATTTCAGCCAACCAGATGATTATTGGTAACAGCAAAGGTGTCAACAACAGACAGGTACGGTTTGGCTTCATTACAAGTTCGGGAAAGGGCTGTAATGGACACTGTACTTATATGGCTTCCCCATAGGAAATGTATTGTGAAAATTTTGATTGGCCATAAATATTATGTCTAACATTTGAACAAAAAGATTTTGAAACATTTTTAGCGGGTCGAGCAGTACTACAAATGAGCCAAATTTCAAGATCGTGTGTAACTGCATCCATGAGTTATTAAATGTTTTTGAGGGTTCAGCTCAACTTGAACATACTATAGGGTGATTATTGGTTGTGTGCTCATCCCATTTAATGCTCACCGACTGCTGTTCTATCCATCGCCGTGGTGCGCCATGCAGAGCTATTACAAGGTAAATAAAGCATAATTACTATAGAGCATATAATATTTGTGAAATCTGCAAAAGATTAATTTTGCTTATTTCGTTATTCCGCAATTCCATTATTCCGTATTCCGCATTTTACTAATTCCCATGTGCATTGTACCTCCTGCAGTATGTTAAAAGCCACATGTCAAGTCAAAGCATCTAACAGTGAAAGCTAAGCCATCCAGTCAATGAAAGAGTAGAAAATTCTTTTTTGTAAAAACTTATGTAATAGAGTTATTTAGAAGACACATTTGAGCTTGACAGGGCACTGTGAAAGTAATCTGAGCATGACTGTACTGTGCACTAACTTACTTGTGTCGACCGACTCGTACGGCGGGCAACCACACCGGTCGTGGAATCTTCAGGGAGTGTGGCGTGCACAAATCACGCGACACCACAGTTCCCCAATCTCCTTGCACCCGGCGAGGACTTATGGTTGGCAGACACATTCATCCATACTGTACTGTGTACTAACTTCTGCAATAAATTTTGAAATTCAATAACTGTTTCAAAGTAATTTTTTTTTAATATATATATATTTTAGTTTATGAGGGATATGACTAAAATATACGTACGATTCACGAGAGCGCGCAGTGCTTGAGTGAGAGTGCGTATATTAGTCATATCCCGAGTAATCGTGTTATAACTGTTATATTCTACACTCCAGTAGATGAAAATGATTATAGATAGTACGTTATAGTGAAACAGCACCTCCTGGAGATGGAAATCAATAGAAATTCAGACATTTTACACTTTTTGCAGTGCCATGCCCACATAATCGCGATTATAGTATGTTCACATTGAG
The DNA here is from genome assembly GCF_963678975.1 of Dysidea avara. Taxonomy (NCBI): domain Eukaryota; kingdom Metazoa; phylum Porifera; class Demospongiae; order Dictyoceratida; family Dysideidae; genus Dysidea; species Dysidea avara. The sequence goes on from NC_089285.1 coordinate 14,784,224, forward strand.
CTGAATCCTGAAAAACAGCTAAAAATTAAAAGTGGGTTTTTTCTCAACGGAGTTAACATTTCAGCCAACCAGACGATTGTTGGTAACAGCAAAGGTGTCAACAACAGACACGTACGGTTTCATTCCATTACAAGTTCAGGAAAGTGCTGCAATGGACACTGTACTTATATGGCTTCCCCAAAGGAAATGTATTATGAAAATTTTTTGATTGGCCGTAAATATTATGTCAAACATTTGAACAAAAAGATTTTGAAATATTTTTAGCGGGTCAAGCAGTACTACAAATGAGCCAAATTTCAAGATTGTGTGTAATTGCATTCATGACTTATTAAATGTTTTTGAGGATTCTGCTCAACGTGAACATACTATAGTGAGTTATCCATGAAGGAGACAAGAGTTCATCAAAACTTGTTCCAATTCCTGAGGTGAATAATTGTTGGTTGATTTAGGCGCTTGTTATTATAGACTTATTTACCATTTAGATAAGGATTTTGCAGAATGTGTGAAGTTACACCATATATGGTAAGTGTAGCCACAAAGCATGGTATATCAGTTATATACCACAGTTTGCCGTGGTGTATCAGTTATAATCCACAGCGTGGCGCTTTTGATCTCAACCACAGGTGTGGTATAAATATATAACAACTAAAGCCAACAGGCATGTGTCCCGCAGCAAATGTGTTGTGCTCGATTGTTTGGGAAAACCGTGTGCATGTACGTGATGACATGCATGCATGCGTGTGCGTGTGTGTGTGTAGTTCCCACTCACATGAACATAAGTGTGTTGATAAATGAAGTATTATAAATTTTCAAGCAGGTAAGCTTTTAGACTAGGACACTAAGTTGGTTGCTTTGTGCCTATTTGACACACGGACAAACCAGCTTCTGAACACATTTCGTATTGGACTCTATGGGATTTAAAAGCAAAGGAAAAAAGGCAAATTTTAGTCTACCAGCTTACCCATAGTCAAAGTACTAATGTGTCTTAAGCTACTGTTTCTATATTACATCACATGAAATAAACTCATTGGTCATATGTACTTTTACTGGAGACTTCTGCAGATTGTATAGATTCTTTCTAATAGTGTAATAGCTGAAACTGAAACGAGTACTTCAGGAAAACTACAATATAGTACTTAAAGCATTGTTAACTTAGTTGTATGAAACATATAGCATTCATGGCAAGGTCTCAAAAGCAGTACTGCATGATACAAAACCTAGTGCTGTACTAGTTCTCCCACTCATGCTTCGTTTGCTGTACACCCTCATTAAAGACTATTGCAGTTATTTTGGCTGTCATAGATCTTTGATATCACATGTAACCATTTTTGTGTCTTATGTACATAGATCCATATTTTATTTTCATAGTATCAAGACACATGAAAGTGTATTGTGCAGCCAAGTACAGCTAGTGCAGGCATGCGACAAACAAGTGCGTATATTACAGAAACCAAGAAACACCATTTTCACACATCTGTAGCTTGATAGTGCTGGATGAAAATTAATCAGTTTTGCTGTGCAAACTTAGGGCACCTCCCATTCCAAATTTGAGATGAATCCGCCCATCCATCACTGAGATACAGTATGCGCTTTCAGAGTTCATCTTATTTTCTTTGCATTTTTCTCTTTTTCTTTTTGCACACTTCATAGATAAATTGTAATAACTTGTGTGCTTTGGTCAATTTACTAAAATTTGGGGGGAATAAGTAGTGGTGTGCGATACGAATCAATATATTGCAATGTCGCGATATTCTCAGTGTATCGTGATACAGATACATAACAACCGTATCGAATTGACGCATGCGCGACTCAAGTTATTAAAAATGGCGGACCATTCGGGCCACGCCGAGTCACACTCTTACGAGTTTATCAAGCAATGTAAGTGTCACCCGTCTTCAAGAAGCAAAATCTGGAAATATTTTGGTTTCCTTACCAATGATAACAGCCAGGTGATTGTTACACCGAACAAAGCCATTTGTGAACTGTGTGACGAGCACGTGAAATGCTCAAATAATACTACCAACTTACTTACACATCTGAAACGGCATCATTTCATTCAACACGAAGAAATTATATCTGAGATAAGAAAGGAAGGCAGCAAATCAGTGGGAAACTCGAGCACAACTTTGACTGGGAAGCAGCAAAGCCTAATGGAAATGATATTAAGAAAGGAAGCGTACAAGAGGGATAGTGCAAGGTATGCGGCGTGTCAGAGTGCACTTGTTTTCTTTATTTGTGATGATTTACAGCCCATTGGTGTAATAGATAGTCCTGCTTTTCATCAACTTTTACACACACTTGATCCCAGATTTCTACCTTACAGTCGGTCTCAGTTTTCTAGAGTAATTATACCACAAAAGTATGATGAAGTGAGGCACACTGTTAAACAGGCACTTGATGGGGCGGAATATCTTTCACTGACAACAGACCTATGGACTGGTTGTCACAACCGTAGGTACATGTCACTTTCTGTTCACTTTGTAAGCAGTGACTGGGACATGGGTCATTATAGTTTGCAAACACGTGAAGTGCTTCTTCTCATACTGCACTAAACCTTGCTGACGAACTACGCAACTCCATGGAGGAATGGGAGATCACTGACAAGGTTGTGATGATGACAACAGATAATGGCCAAAATATTAGGGACACTATCACTGAAGAGCTGGAATTATCCCATTTAGGTTGCATTGGTCATACATTGCAACTTAGTATTGGTAAGGCATTACAAATTTCTATTGTGTCCCATATCTTGGGGAGAGTGAGAAAACTTGTGGAGCATTTTCATAAGTCTACATTGGCTACCAACTGTTTGCTGGAGAAGCAAGTTCGTTTAGACTTACCTCAGCATGTGCTAGTGATGGAGTGTAAAACTTGTTGGAGTTCGACTTACCACATGCTTGAACATGTTCAGGAAGAGCAGGCTGCTATCTGTGCTGTACTTGCTGAAAACAAGGACAGGAGTATTCGCTCGTTACTGCCGGAAAATGAGGAGTGGGGTATAATCAAGGATTTGTGTGGTATTTTGAAGCCGTTTTGTGATGGTACAACGATTATGAGTGGTTCAAGGTACCCAACATTTTCACTGATGGCACCGTTATTACACAAAGTACTTGAGGTTACTCTTAAAGATGCAGACGACGATAGCTATTTGTTGAAACGCATTAAAAAATCTATATCAAATGATTTACAAAGTAGATATGATTCAGATGATATTAAAAAGCACCTGAGAATAGCTGCATTTCTTGATCTAAGATTCAAGAATCTTAGTCCAATTATTCCAGCTTTAGAACATGGACATGTCTACGAAATTACGAAGGCAGAGCTACTGTCACTTGCTGAAGGTGTGTCAGATGATGAACCAGCGGAACCAAATCCAGAACCACCTAGGAGGAAGAAAAGTAATCTTTCAAATTTTTTTTCAGATGTCTACCAAGGTAAATCAAAAAGAAGATATAATAAATTGGAAAGAGTCACTGCAGAAGTTTGTAGATACAAAAGTGAAGCAACTATTCACATTGACGAAAAGCCACTCTTATGGTGGAAAGCACGAGAATTCCAGTATCCCTTACTGTCTGTCTTAGCTAAAGATACTTTTGTATTCCAGCAACGAGTGTCTGTTCTGAAGAAATCTTTTCTGTCACTAGGAATATCTTGAATGAAAAACGAAACAGATTACTTCCTGAAAACCTAGATAAGCTTGTGTTTTTACTTGAAAATTTATGCTAACTTTGAGCTGTTAAGGTTACGGGATACCGGATACTACTACTACGGTTGAAGCCAAAAAAATCGTCTATTTACGCATGTTGAATATAAATTATAGTGTCAACATATCACATATATAATTGTCTTTTACAGGAACGACGGTGACAGAGGATACTCTAGAAGACACTGCACTATTAACCTTGAAAGTGCGACAATCGGCGTGCCAAATATTGTATCTTATGCACTTATTTTAAACGTACTTTTTACATAATATCATTGTATTTCATAGTATTTAGGTCTCCAGAAAGTAAGGAAGTAGTTGCGTCAAGGAATACAAACTGACGGCAAAATTTATGATCACTACGATGTTTTCAATCGAAAATTGTCGAAAATTTTGCCCCACAACCGGGTCCTTTTCGAAACAAAACTCTCCGTGTTGCACTGCTAAATTTATCTGTTAACCCGTTGGTGTCTACTTTACTAAGCAGAGAGTGGCAAATGTCTAGAATTTTGGTTCGCGAGCACACATGCCACCTTAATGTAAATTAGGACTGATAACACGCATGCGTACAAGAGTTTCGCGGTGTATCTATGGTATATCTAAGCATAGATACTATACTAATAACGCAGCCAGCTGCCTCTACACGTGTCGGTGTTGCAATTTTCATTACGCGAAAGTTTGTCTACATCTTGTAGTGTGTTTGAAGGTAATATTATTATTATACATACGTACATTTTTAAAATGAAAAATCTAAATTACAGTTGTAGTGTGAACAACGGCTAACAAAAGGAACAAACTTAACAGACACATTTCCCGTGGCATATATCGTAAGAGGAGAGTATCTGCTAGAAAAGAAGATAACACAACAGTTAACAACAGCACGGCAGAGACAGTTAATGATAGAAGAATAATTAAACTACAACAGCTACAGGAACATTTACAGATTGTAGCTCACCATGTAGCAACTTGCTCACCCTGTGAACAGAAGTCTCCGCAGGACCACATAATATCTGTAAGGGAAGAACGCAGACAAGGACTAGCATCAATTCTTACCACCCGTTGTGCTGGTTGCCATACCGAGTTCTCCTTCTCCACATCTGTTAGAGTCAGTGGACCAACCGGTGGTCAGTACTGGGAGAGTAATTTAGCTGCAGTATGGGGCCAGATGTCAACGGGTGGTGGTCATGCCCCATTACAGGAGTCTATGGCAACTCTTGGAGTCCCAACCATGACAAAGCGATCCTTTATTGCTGCTGAGAAACGCATCGGAGAGTGGTGGTCAACTCTTCTTGAAGATTCCATGAGACAGGCAGGCCAGGAAGAGCAGCAGATAGCAATTTCCAAGAATCGCACTTGTCTGGGTGACCCAGCCATCACAGTCATCTTAGATGGGGGTGGAGTAAACGTGCCCATAAACATTCTTACAATGCGAAAAGTGGGGTGGGAGTCATCATTGGATTAGAGACACAGAAGATATTGTTCATGGGTGTCCGGAACAAATACTGCTCAATATGTAGTCATACCGATGATCCTCCACTACATTCTTGTTACAAGAATTGGGATGGCTCTCCATCTGCCATGGAATCAAGCATCATTGCTGAAGGCTTTCAGAAGTGTATACAGCAACATGGGGTGAAGTACAGCAAGTTCATAGGTGATGGTGACAGCTCTGTTTGGTCAACTCTGGTTTCTGCAGTTCCCTGGGGTTTCGCCATTGAGAAAGTGGAATGTGCAAATCACTCAGTCAAGTGCTTTCGCACACAACTGGAGAATTTAGTTTCCAACAATCCTAGTTACAAAGGTAGAGGGAAGTTAAAGGAGGCAATGCGGAAACGACTCACCAGAGCAGCTCGCTGTGCAATCGTGATGAGGAGCAAACAGCCAGACAGGACAACTGCCATTATCAAGCTGCAACAAGACCTCATGAATGGACCTCTCCACTGCTTTGGGTGCCACACCAACTGCAGCATAGATTTCTGTAAAACAGCACAAAAGCATAAGAACACAAACACCAACAACTCACCATCAACGTCCGCTGCATCAGTATCACCCCCGATTGTAGCTGTTAACACGCCCACAATATCAACCCCTACTCCAGCTATTAATATGCCCACTACATCCACTAGCCCAGCACCATCAGACAGCAGTACTAATACTCCACAACTTGATTTGCTTCCTACCACATTGTCAGCTTCAGCATCATCTTCTGGCCTCCATCCACCTGATGAATGTCCAGATGACCTTGATGATCTGATGACTGAACAGGCACAGCACTGGATATATGCCACAAGTGATGAGTGTCTGGACGAAGTGAGAGACATCCCAGAAGAAGATCTGCAAAACATTGACATGGGAATGATATGCGATATCCAGCGAGCTGTTAGTAGACTGGTGAGCAAGGCTCCACAGCTAATTGGTAAGCTAAAATGAGTTGTGAGAATTAATATTCGGTATGCACACACTACAGGTAATTTTACGACCAACCTGGCAGAAAGCTGGATGCATATCAGGTCGAAGTTTGACGGTGGGAAGCAAATCAATAGAGTCCAGAGCGGCTCCTGGCAAGGCCGTTGTGCTGGAGCTGGACTACGCTGCAACTTGGGACCATCTTGGGGACCACTGGCATGGGAGAAGGCTATTGGCGCTCCACCTGATGTCTTCGTGGCTTCTGGACAGAATGCTGTACAATGCTGTGAGAAGGATAGGAAGCGGAAGGCTACTGATGAGTCTAAAGAAAGGAGGAAACGGGCAAAATACTGTACAGCATCTGTTGATAACAGTATAAGCTCACGAAGAGCATACTCCAGGTAATACAAAAGTTTTAGTTATTGCAGAATATGCATACCAGTTAAAGGGAACACACATTTTACCTAAGTTTCATACCAGCAAGCAATTTTGGTTGCATTACAGCAGAATCACTCTTAAAGGATACTCCCTGTAGAGGACACTGTATGTTTAGTTTATCAAGAGGACAGAGAACAACCTCCTTATAGCAGTAAAATTTCAGTTGGTCCCAAAGTGTCCATTAAATAGAGGTTCTGCTGCATAGTGACTAAAATTATACAGAATGGCATTAGAATCACAATGAAATTTGCCAACTGACATGCTGCAAATTGTGTAGAAGCTTACACACTGTACACACCACCCACTTTAAAGCATAGAAGTTGTCCTTCAAAAATATGTCCACCCTGTAGTATCCATTTTCTCTATACTTTTCATAAATATTACACAAATCCTTTTATACCATCCTTTACCATCTAGACATGATGGTGAAACTGAAGTGGATGATGTTCCCAGCCACCTCCCATGCTCCCGATTGCAGGAACTGTCATTGGCATTCTACAGAAGCAAGATACTCATTGACACCAATGCCATGAAGAGAGTTGAACTGCTTACCTCACAACAGGGAGATGATGACACTGCAAGGGCAATTTGGAAAGCTGAAAGGAGGCTACGCATCACCTCTTCAAACATTAAGAATATTGACCAACGCAGATCAACTACTGCTTCTGCTCCACTTGTCCAGTGACTGCTTTACAGCAACTTCAAGGGGAACACAGCCACCCGGTATGGTTTAGCACAGGAAAGAGTCAGCTCTATCAAGTACTTGGAATGGCTGGATCTGCTGGGGCTACAATCAACCGCAATTGTGGTTTAGTCATATCAGCTACTCACTCATGGCTAGCTGCAACACCAGACGCATGGGTCAAGGATCCATCCGCCTCACCACCAGAAGGCTTGGTTGAGTTTAAAATCCCTATAGTTATAAGGATTTGCTCTTGCAAGAAGCGTTAGACTGCAAACGTTGTAACTGTTTGGAGAAGACCGACGGCTCGTTATCACTGAAACGCAGCCACGAGTATCACTTCCAGATCCAGTTCGCCATGTTTTGTACGGGCAGGAAATGGTGTGACATTTTCATTCGAGCCAAGGACAGCCACTGTGAGAGGATCCAGTACGACGAAGGGTTCTGCTCCAAAATTATTCCGAAGTTGAAGCGATTTTACTTCTGTGCCATTCTGCCTGAACTGACCCTTTCTTCCCAGCCAATACGGGAGCCCAATGAATGGATAGACGACGAAGACAACTGGATGGGCATGGTTGAGGGTATCTCTTCTTAACTGTTGGTCGACTCCCGTGTTGCCGGCGTAGATTCGTTGCGTAGCCGTAGATTGGGATAGAAAGTTGACTTTGTGTGCCGGTATTCCACTGCAAACTAATTCATAATAGTATATAATCTTGTAATCATACTAATTCACATAGAATATCTATTTGTTATCACTTTATTTATTACTATTACTTGTACAATATCAACTTCTTCAGAACCCTCGAACTGAAACAGTGCCAACGTGGTGTCTCTAAATATAGATTTGCGCACAAATTACGTAAAAATATTTTCCATCGTGTTATTGTTATATTCGGTAAGTAGCGGGTATCCCGTAACCTTAAGCTAGACATTATCATTAGCTTTAAAGGTGTAAATCAATTATATGTGCATTTATTGTGTTGCAATAATGTGTATCTTCAGTTTTTAACGACTTCATCTGGTTTTTGTACTTCTTGTAAGTTGTAAACTCACTCGATCACTTAATTTCCTATGAAAAGCAGAAAACTTATACATTAGTTAATAATTACCAACACATACAACACAGTATTTACTGAATATACACTTGAACCAACACTACATGACTTTATGTAGAAACTATCAGTATTGTGTTGTATTGGTATTGTATCACGACTACAAAGCACTTAGATACAGATACAGAAATTTAGGCGTATCACACACCACTAGAAATAAGAGCATAATACTGCACCTTTACAGTTCAATTTTGCTACAGATCAGACAAAGAACAATGGAGTTATGCGTGATTTTTCAAATATGCAAAGGTGATTTGTTGTCATGCCTCTAGGTAAACCGTTTGATGGAATAACTTGAAATTCAGTCTGTACATGGAGTAACTATCGTAGTGCAAAGGTTTTGTGATTTGAAAGAAACCGTACTAACAATAACAGCGTTATAACAAAACACCAACCATGTGTAAAAAGCGCACAATTGAGTTTTGTTAATAAAAAAAAGTATTACTTGTCACTCGCTCTGGACAAACTAGCTGATGGAATCAGCTGAAAATAAGTAGATAGGTTGATTAATTATTTTGGAACAATCTTTCAGTAGTTTACAAGGAATCAAATTAAAAACCACTGTGAAAGTGCACGATTGAGACACTCTCACCCTAATAGAACATTTTCAGCTGCATAATGAGTCACTCTATTAGTACGTTCAGCTACAATCAGATCACTGTGTAGAGAGATCAACTACAAGCAAGACACCCTGTAGAGAGTTAGCTACAATCAAGTCACCAGTTCAGCTACAAACAAATAACCCTGTAGAGTTCAGTTACAAACAAGTCATCCTGTAGAGAGTGCAACTACAAACAAGCCTCCCTTGTAGTTCAGCTGCAAACAAACCATCCTGTGGAGAATTCAGCTACAAACAAGACATCCTGTAGAGAGTTCAGCTACAAGCAAGTTACCTTATAGAGAGTTCAACTGCAATTAAGTCACCCTGTAGAGAGTTCAGCTACAATCAAGTTAGAGTTCAACTGAAAACAAATCACCCTGTGGAGAGTTCAACCACAAACAAGTCTCCCTGTGGAGAGGTCAGCCGCAAACAAGTCACTTGTAGAGTTCAGCTAAGAAAGTTACTCAGTAGAATGTTCAGCTACAAACACATCACTGTGTAGAGAGTTCAGTTACAAACAAATCACCCTGTAAAAGCGTTTAGTTATAAACAATTCACAATGTAGAAATTTCAGCTACAAACAAGGTACCTTGTAGAGATTTCTCCTGCAAGCTAGTCCACCTGTAGGTGAGAGGACATGTGATAATTGTCATACAGTATTAATTTTTGTAAGATGCATCATAAAAAAGATATCCAGAAAATTCAACTGTTGATGTCTTCCTGTTGTCTGCAGTAAAGAAAAAAGACAAGTATAATAAGCTCCAAAGCTGGCCACAGGTTGGCTTTGGAGTATATAAAAAGAAGTGATATCTGTACAAAAACAGCCAAGATGTGAAAAAAGGATGCGGGCCCAAAATCCAGGGTGAAAAAGATATGAAATCAAAGGTGGCAGCCAAGAAATGACTGATGAATAGGTTAATGGCCAAAGTTTTAATGATGGCAATTCAGGTGAATTTGGTACCAAATCCTAGGAGAAGGCAACTCAGAGTCACCTGAATTGTCATTAGGGCTGAAACGAATATGCCGAATATTCGAATTTGTATTCGATTCAATTTCATTTGAAACAATTATTGTAATTCGAAACATCGAAATTACAGTAAATGTGGCGGACACTAGTAATGAGGAATCTTTGTCAGTCTTTACAACTACAACAACATTAGACACTGGACTGGAGATGTACCGATAATTGGATAGGGTGATCAGATCAGTTGCCTATAATTATGCCTTCCATATTAATAAAATGGGCAAAAACAATCTACGAACCGATTAGTTTTCATGTAATAGTTGTAACATGGGCATGAGGGCTTTGCCTGATATGTATGCCTGAGGGCAGAGGGCATACATATCAGGCAAAGCCCGAATTCCCGTGTTACAGCTAATATATAACACTTATTAGGCTGATAGCCAGTACAGGCCGATCGATTACCCAAGCCAATACCAGTGCCGCCATTGAATGTGTTATATATGCATACCTAAAATTTTCGATTATGGGTCCGCAGCTAGCATGTTCTGGTTACGTTCGGTCATGATAAACAGACAAATCCTAGAGATATAACGGAGAATTTCCATTACGCGAGTTTAATGTTTTAATCAGTGCTATTGTATCGTTTATGGAAAAACTATGCAGTTCACTAAAAGCCTAGACAGGTAAGCTTGCTTGTAGAGTGGTTACTCCATGCAGAGTGGTAGCTTCATGATGGGGGCGTGTCCGTATTCGAAAACATGCGGAAACAATCGGTAAATAAGTTGTAGCGCTAGATTTCACCTTAGCGCAACGTTTTTCAACTTGTAGGATGGCGAAGATAACAAAACGCTCACCGTCTGATTGGTTTTCATAGCGAAATCCAAGTCGTATATCCTAATCATTTGAGTGTTAGTCGATCATCACAATCGATTTCGGCATCACTGTCTATATAATGACTGCCCAGTTTTAGCCTGGTCTACATTTCGTATGTAGCCTGGCTAGCTGGGCTACATACGAAATGTAGCCCGGGCAGCTCCTTTGATCTGAGGTGTGAAAGTGTTACATGAAAAATGTATATTTTTTGCCATAAATCTACCATCACAGTCATTTCTTGACTGCCACCTTTGATTTCACATCTTTTTCACCCTGGCTTTTTGGGAGGCCACACCCTTTTTTCACAGCTTGGCTGTTTTTGTATAGATCCATATGTACTCAAATGTAGTTGGGTTCCACATGTATTTGGATAATTTGTTACCTCCAATGTAGAACATAATGATGCATTGTCAAAAAATCCATAGCCATAGTGAAGAAAGTAATGTTGTATGTATAATTATTCATAACATGTTGATTGAAAGTGCTGATATATTTGTAATTGAATTTACATGTTGATGGTGTAACTGAAATTAGGTATATTGTCTGGTCAATTACAATGATATATTTTGTTTGTCTTGCTCAGCTACCAGAGATAGTGGCTAAAATGAAAGAGACAAATCATGTTATTTTGACTCCATTGGTCAGTTTGGACACTCCTGGTAAAGCTACAGTGGAGGTAGTGATATTAGCTGATCCGGTAAGATACACCCATTGTCCTGTAGCATACAAATTGTCAGTTATATTTTACACCCATTGACTTGTAGCTTACAAATAGTCAGTTTTATTTTGCTGTGTTGGTGCATGTATATCTACCAAAACAGCTAAGCTATAAAAAATTGGATGTTTCCTCTAAAAAAGCCTTTAAGTGATTGGCATTAACATCACTACGGTCATTTTCTTGACTACCACCTAATATTTCACAACTTTTTCACCCTGGTTTTTATAGATGCATCCTTTTTCACAGCTTGGCTTTAAATGGTATTTGCAAGTACCAAAGCCAGCTGTAGGCTCAGGAGCTAATTTTCACTGATCTTATTTTCCATTCTACAGGACTAATGTAGTGCTTATATAATCAAATTTGTTGTATGACTACCGTTCATGTAATTATATCGGGGACGGATCCAGGGTTTGGAAAGGGGGGGTGCACTTTGCTGAAAAGTTGAAGAGCAAAAAAAAAAGGTCACAGCAATCATGGCTGCCCTTTACCAAATGTATTTACTATAAAGTATATAAAAATCCCTTATTCATAGCTTTATAGTTAAGCCATGCTGCCTCATGAACACTGTGACTGTTCTATTACAGTATCTCGATCTTGTATGCAATTTTTTTTAAGGGATGAAGGAAGGGGGAGGGGGGGCACATGCCCCCTGTGCCCTTCCCTGGATCCGCCACTGTACATCTAGGTACTATTAGGATGACTGTTCTACTAGAGTATATTCAATAATGCATTTGCATAATTACTCTGTAGCGATTGCTTTGATTCACTTGCAACCACAAAAGGTTTAACCATCAAAATAAAATTGGTGGCTGACGTATCAGGCATGGCTAATCATCCACCCCATACTTATTACTGGTAGGCAAAGTAATAATTTTAGTTGTCAGCTATGTTCTATGCATTACACAACCCTACCATTGCACGAAGAATGTCTGCAGTGAGGTGTGGTGGACTGACCTGCTACTTTTTATGGTACTAGAGAAGAAAAGAAATGGAGCGCAAAGAAGGACAAAGGTACATGTCATGCCAGAGTAAGTGAAAAAAATTAAGCCCACAGTATCCATCATCCACTAGTGAGTTACACTTGTCAAAAAGCAATTAAATACATTTTTTTAAATTTTGTGAAAATTTATTGATTGGAAGTGCTTCAAATTATCTTTAAGGTTGTAGGTTTGATTGTACCCTGCCAGTGTGTGAAGGTAATATGAGACTAGTTTCTGGTTGATATGTTTCGAATTCTAGTAGGGATCATGAAAAGAAAAAGGTAGAGGAAATCCTATATACTTGTAGCTTTACTAGTTTCCTATTGTAATCATGGCTATATGTGACCCAGCCTGGGAAAACTGGGCTTATCGCCTATTTAAAAGTATCGAGAAAGGCCGGTTTTAAGTATTTAGTGTGTTGTAGCTCGCCAATGATTGAAGCTATGTGTACCAAATTTTCACTCGTTTTATTCCAATTCCTTCCATACCTTCCAGTGCATCCACTGTGTAAGTAGCCAACAACTATGTTTCCTGCCATTTTAGATAGTTTTTAACCCGAGGTTGACTGTATCAGGCGAGCTGCGAATTGGGTGGGAGGCAGGGGCCCTGGAAGGCGGGCAAGATGGTGTTCAAAAATTGAGAAGGAAGGCCAAGGGATGAATTAGGCCAAGTTTAGGGCCACTGAGGTCTCAAAACTGGCTAAAATGAAAGGAAATTCACAGCCAATGTACTTATTCAACACCACAGAGCTGTACAGCCACATACAGTCATCCCCAGGCTGACCAGAGCTCCATTAAGGTCTCACACCATACGTACGGATCGCCACTGGGCTTGGGAAAAAACAGCCAGCTAAACCAGACCACTCAAGTCTAGCTGATTTTGATTGTGGAATTAGATAGTTTATTCATGTAGCTTTGTGCCCTGGGTGAAAAATCGAATCTGCTGACATGGTCGATAAGACCGGTTTTCTCAGACTGGGTCACATATGAGATTTAAGGTGTAGGGAAGGAACCACCTTTGTTTCAATGTATTTCTTTAATTCTACTCAAATAAAGTTCCTAATGTTTCCTTGTACTTCATGATTTATAGCTCGTAAACTTGTGCAAACTGTTTCAAAGGAACAAATAGTGCCGGACAATATCATACAGTACGATAGTACTGTATAGTAGGGACTACAAAGGAGTAGGCGTGGCCCATGGAGTAACATCACCCAAAATCAATTAACGACTATGAGGCAGTATTGGTTAGGTAAAACTAAGCCCAAACAAGCCTTCAGATTGACCCGAAACGCTTTCAACAAGTTGCTACGGAATTTTAAAAAAATCACTTAACGGAATTGTCTACTGACTGAGTAACTGACTGAGTAAGTAATTGGCTGATGCCTTCAGACAAGCGTAACTCAATAACGGCTAAGGCTATGGGCTTGATTTTTTTCACTGTTTGACGTTGCTTTGGCCCGAGAGGTGCCTTTTGGCATACCACAGTACGTACAATTGTACAATGTATTCTTCATGGACTTACCAGTGCCCTCCTTTGTGTCCCATTCATCTTTGCTGACAGCGAAAAGTGTGATTTGGAGGTAGCATGTGATGGCTTCCCTTCGTAACAAAAATTGTCCATATTTTTCATAGTGGCTATTTTGATTGCAGAGGTGCTTTTTGAACAGTTCTTGATTTGTATCGCTCGGGTTGAACATAGCCGACAACAAAGTGTAATGGATACTTCACTTTTCAGACAATAATTGATGTAACTTGGGTGAGCGGCACTATTTCTTCTTTTGGTATGCGTGGGTGCTTTTCGAACAGTTCTTGATCTGAAATGCTGTGTAACGGGTTGAGCATAGCTGAAAACGAAGCATAATGGATACTTCACTTTTCAGACAATAATTGATATAGCTGGGGCACACATCGCCATTTCAGATGTGGTATGCGTGGGTTCACCAGTCATAATAATTATTTACAAAAAAAGTTAACAAACAAGTACACAGAAAAATTTGGAATTTTCAACTAGAGTAGGGACCATAGCACATCGATAAAAAGTACTGAAACAAGTTGGAGTAGTGCATGGTATTAAATCACAGTAAACAATAAGAAGTGTTATATCCCTACTGTGCTCAACTGCACAATAGGGATATAACACTTCTTATTGTTTTACTGTGATTTAATATCATGCACTATTCCAGCTTGTTTTAGTACTTTTTATCGATGTTTTATGGTCCCTACTCTAGTTGAAAATTCCAAACAAGCCTTCAAGGAGGAAATTAGTTTAAAATTGTGTACTTAAATTATAGATCAACGTCATGTCTGAATGTGTGCATTGGCTATCAAGTGGTGTGGTTGTTTCAGCTATGTTTTACCCATTACGAAGTGTAGAACAGTAATATAAGTGCCTCCAATCACTACTGGATATAGCTTCGTAAATGTGATGTTAGCCATTGCTGTGTTATCCACAAATTAATACCTGCATGGTAGTAAAGAGAGTCTCTGATGTATGTTATAGCTCTATAGTTGGGTAGTGAAGAAATCAAGTAATCAAGTGTGTTGTGTGGTAACCTCAAGTGTGTTGTGTTAACCATCGTTGCTGTCTAAAAATTAAAGTCTGTGAGGTTAGTAGAAAATTATGTTATATAAAAGATTCCATAGAAATTTTCAGGTCACTCTGAAGGCATGCTTATGCTTGAATATGTCTCTAATACTGCCAGGAAAAGTGAAGATAGTTTTTAGAGTGATTTTTTGCAGAAACCACAACTCTTCATGATCCCTATTATACAGCACTTTACTTGTATGACATTTAATCGTTTCAAAGACATATGTGTCAACCTAATGTGGCATGGCAATCAAACATGTGCATGTCCACATGTATACATTACTAGGTACAGGATAACCGCTACATCAGATTGTGCCATTATGATAAGAATGTATTGATTGTGTGTGTATTTCCAGGATGGCCATGAAATCTGTTTTGTTGGTGATGAGGCATTTAGAGAGTTGTCTCAAGTTGATCCCAAAGCTGATCAGTTAATTGATGAAGTAAGCAATATAGAATCCAGTCTGTCATTCATGATTTACCATTTGTTGCACTTGACTGTTATTATTAATAAGAGTTGTAAACAGGAAGCAGTTAGGCTCAATTTGTAATCATGGGTTTGAATTTAGTTGCTGTATAGCAGAAAACCTTTGAAATGTTAAATTTTGATAATTTAAAAAATAAAATGTTGTCGAAAACATATTGGTGTAATTTATCTGAAATAACTAGCTAGCTACAAGGACCAGTATATGGGTCAGTGAACATGATTCAAGCTTCAGTATATACCACGAGTGACACCACGAGTCTTGAGGTCTAAGAGCTCAAAAAAATTATCCTAGCCTAAGTGAAATAATAGTAAATAAAGGGCTGAAAAGTGCCAACTAGTATAGCTCAATCTGCAGCCCATTTGGATTAAGGCCAAACGTGCTTTGATTCAGCATAGATATTGATAAGACCCATTTGGCTTTGGTAGAATTGCATCTAGCAACCTCTTCCTCCTTCATAGCTTGAACCATGTTGTACCAATTCTACTGTACATCATAAACATAATCATTGCTACATTGTTACGGTGCAGTGCAGTGAAGAGGAACAGTTTCTGAAATATTTTTTCGAACTTTTAATTAAGCACTGTTTTTCAATTTTCTGGCTATACAGTATGCTATTTTCTACATAACAATTTTTACAGTTTGAACTGTGAGGTGCTAAAAATTTTCTACCTATGTGTTGCCACTGGTGGAGAAGAATATTTATTTATTAGGCCAATCAAGCCTAAATATGTGACCGAATTTTTGTAAATTGTTGATATATGCAGACAACATTGAATTTTAGTTTCAGCACCAGGCAACATTGTGGTGTAAGTCATTTGCCATCTAGTTTTATTACTAATTTTCATAATGGTCTGCTTAAGTACCTGTCCTGAACTGTTATTTTTTACTATAGTTGCAATAATTTTATGTGTTGTGTGTAGCTTTGTATATGGTGTTGCTGTGTACGTGTTTGTAATGTACTCCAGTACAGAATTTGACCTTTAGCTGCACAATTGTCATGTATGCTTACCTTCCTCATTTTTGTAATCATACTATGCAGCTGGAAAGCTTTTAATACTAATAGTAATAATATGGCGGTTTAGTTGAAACAAGGTGATGTTTTGCTACTTATAAAAACCAGGCACCATGCATCATCTGGAATTAACCGACTATATGTATTATTATTTTAACCAATAGGTTTTTGGTTGTGCAATAATGCATAATTAATTTATTGTAATTCTTGGATTTTGTAATTCATGAAATTTTCGTAATTCTTCAATTACGTTGCTATGCACTGCTAAGAAAGAGCTTTTAACAACATATTATGCACATAACTATCTTCTAAACTGTTTTATAGTTTGACTATCGTGTTTTTTCCCACAAATTCTCTCGGCAAAGCCACAAAGCTGCTCTTCATTTTCGTTAACGTACGTAGGGGATACACCCCCTTTCCAACTTGAAGGGATAGGCTATTCCTGCTAGTCTACAAGGCCTGCACAGTTGTTTTTCTGTTGTTAAACGCCTGTGAAACCCGAAGGGAAGGTAACTCACAAAGTCTAAGGAGAGTTGCCACACCCATATTTCAGACCGCCGAAAAGAAACCACCTCAGAGCAATGTTTACCTGTGTGGAAGTTTAATGCAGACTTCATTTCTCTTTTATTTCTTATGTGAAACCTACTTTTACTTCTTACGTAAAACCTGCTGTTACCATTTATCGATTTAGCTCACATGGATGCGTGCGGACAAAAATAGGTAGATATGTACACACACACACACACACACACACACACGCACACGCACACACACGCACACACACACACACACTTTTACAAAAACAATTTCAGTAAACCAGGAACGTGCCCACAGCCGGCCAAAGCTGGCTGTGGGTGTCTGCCTGGTTTAAATATGAAGACTATCTTGTTTACTTTTACTGCCTTGTAAACAAATGTATGTGACATGCATACCCTTTGGGATACAGAAACAAAACAAAGATTTTTTAACTCTCCATGAGCAGGCAAAGAAGATGGTGTATAGTTTTAATTGATTTGACTCTTCACCAAGTAATGACCTAATAAAAACACTTGTGTGTTATTTTTTTCTTTGTGGCACACCAAAAAAATTAACATTCAGTTTTTCTCAAAACCTATGCTTGTGTGAATAAGTTGAGTTTTTGCTGAGATGATCACATAAAGTAGGTTAAAATTTTGTAGAAGAGGCAAAATCTGAATTTCAAAGGTTTAAAATTTTGAAGAGTGCATATTTTGAAGTTTGCAGGGGTGGATCCAAACTTTTTAAAGGGAGGTTCCACTCTAGAATTGTAACTTCAGCCTAGCTGTAAGTTGGAGACCAAGAAGAAAAGGTCATCACCTGCCAGCTGACAATAGCTGTCCCTCACCATAGTTACCCTCACCAACTGTATTTCCTTATTTATAACTCCACATGTAGCCTGCTACACTGCTTCTCTTAAGAATACTATGACCGCTCTATTAGAGTATCTCGATCTTGACTGCTCTATTAGAGTATCTAGAGTAAGAGAGCCTCTTTCAAAAGGGGGATTCATGGAACCCTTTGAACCCCCCCTTGCCCCCTGGATCCGCCCCTGGTTCCGGGTAGATCATTTGAAATTAGTGCTGCTAATTATGAAAGATACACTGCATGCTTGCCAACAACTGACTTACTAATTACCCATACATATGTGATGAAGAGAAAACTGGTCCAGTGGAGCAAATTGTAATCAGCCACCTACTTGATCACAGAATTCAGCAGACAGCGTCAATTCTCAACAATGGCAGTTCTTAATCAGCTGTTAATGCATTGTTTAACCATTACAATCACTAATGCTGAGCTAAAACATGAGTGATTATGTGTCCACAAATACCCTTCAAAAATTATTTGCTATACGTTTCATATTATAACACTAGTTCAGTGGATCTAAACCCCTTGTTTATCCAAAGGCCAAAAGTGACTGCTCTATTAGAGTAGTTTGTTACTCCATTAGAGTCTTATTCCTATTCCAGGCCTTGATTTAATTTTTAAGGTGCTGAGGATAAATGTCCTTACATATTCACAAATGTACAGACATAGCGTCAAATTGTACAGACATGAGCTAGAGGAGCACTTTGTATAGACTGCTGGAATTGGAATAAGGAGTTTCCATTGAAAGTTTTGAGGTTAAACACAACCACAGAGCTGCAACATATCACCAGACTGTGGTCATAACAGCTGCTGGTGATAGCAGTACACAAAGGGGAGGTGGCATTGGTAAATCCTTGGGTTGGGAAAATGTAGTATCTCCTAGCAACCAAGTGACAGTTATTGTTAGCACTACAAACAAACATGCACACATCAGCTTTTATGGTACCACTATTGGTTTTGCAAGGACATGGGTGTCCGCCCAAAACTAATTATGTGCAGACATTGTGCTATTTGTGCGGATTTTGTCCGTTGACCGCACGTTAATTTAAGGCCTGCTATTCACAAAGAGACTCCAAACAGAAGAAATCTCTTAGTAGTAAGAGACTTGTGGTTAACCACACCAGTTAATTAGTTATGTGCAGACATTGTGCTATTTGTGCGGATTTTGTCCGTTGACCGCACGTTAATTTAAGGCCTGCTATTCACAAAGAGACTCCAAACAGAAGAAATCTCTTAGTAGTAAGAGACTTATGGTTAACCACACCAGTTAATTAGTTATCATTATGCCACAAGAAATAATTATTAACCACTAAAATGTTGTCAACAAATCTAGTAGCTAGTTCACATTCTTCATCATGCTATACTAGTGAGTTATCTGCAGTTGTGTTGGTGTCTTACATTTCTAGAAAATGGTCTGCATTGCCATGATATAACAAGCGGCCTTATAATGTTGTTAGCTAGCTATATGACTCCATTTCTACATGAGCAGGGTGAAGTGATCCATTGAGTTTCACTTGTGCCTGTTTAATTTTGACTTAGGTAGTTGTGAGGACACTTGACTGGCAGAAAAAAAATTCTTTTGCTATTTTTTTTTTGACACGTTCCTCTTATTCAAACTGATGCAATACCGTATAGCAGAAAATTTTAGTGGGAGAAAATTTCGGTGAATTTGGCGAATATGCATGGATTCGCCAAAATTTTACTCACCATTTTTTTCTGCTGTTGTGAGTGAATATTGGTTACAGCGGTGAGTAGTTAGTCTTCCGCCAGTATCCCATTGAATACAGTATGGTTTTAGACTAATAGCTCAGGCATCAGCTCGAACAATTCAGCTCAGTGCCTATGCACATGCCTTGCCTTGCTTGCCACTTGCGTTCCAGTCTCAATTGCAGACTTAGCGAGCTAGTACATGTTGCTTTTATTACAGCCTATTTGCATAAGAGCGTGTCGATTCGAATGAGAGACATTGAACTGTAGTACTTCGTCCATAGACATCGCAAAGCTTCGTCACCAACGCCGTCAGATTAAAATTGCGTGGGCAAAGTAATGTCATGCATTCGCCAAAATATTATTTGCCAATTTCTTCCAATGATCAATTTGCCAAAATTACTTGTTGTGCCTCTGAAGTAAGATTGTTACCAGTCTACACCACAGTAAAATGTGAAGGCAGGTAAATTGTCAAGCAGAGTTTCCTGTGCAGCGTTTCATAAATTCTTCACTGACTTGTCAGGCATAGCACCAGTAAAATGGCCACTTTACTTCTTTATAATTGATGTTCAGTCGTGTGGATTTAATCATAATTTCTACAATGACTGCAGTAATTGCAGATGCAATTCTCGTAATGTTATTCATTTGTAAAGCCCAAACAAAGCAGAATAATCACATTGCTTTCCGATAATCGGGACATGTGTAATGTCTGGTTGATGTCGTTCTTTAGGTTCATGTGGTATGCATTGGTTTGTAGCAACTGATGATTCACATGATAAAATTTTATGATAAGCTACTTAAGAACTGCTGAAAATTAACCCTTTAAGGACTGCTGCCGTAATATTACGTCCAAAGTAGGTATTGCTCGAAAGACCAGCGCCGTAATATTACGTCCAAGATTATTGGCAGTAAACAAAGAGCTATAACTCCGCAGCAAATGAAGCTATTAGATCAAAACAGGGGCCATTGTATTCGCCATTCATAGGCGATTCTTGTGATATATAAGGTCAACTTATCACACAAAACTAAGCCTGTGTAAAATTCCTAACAAAGTACAAACGTTTAATATTTACACAACAATAAAACTAACCTTGTAGAAATCGCTCCATAACTTTGGCTGTGTTCATCGTATTAACTTCATATA
Organism: Dysidea avara; assembly: GCF_963678975.1. Taxonomy (NCBI): domain Eukaryota; kingdom Metazoa; phylum Porifera; class Demospongiae; order Dictyoceratida; family Dysideidae; genus Dysidea; species Dysidea avara. Next base: position 14,805,021 of record NC_089285.1, read on the forward strand.
AAGCTCAGAGTGCTCACTATTTAGAGGCGAATAATTTGATATACAAGATCACGTGATGCGGTTTTAAAAAAACAACTAAAATGGCGGACTGTTTTTATTGATTGTGTCACGAAGAAATCGATCGTGTGTAGGTGTTTGAAACTCACCTTAGTGCTTTTAAGACATTGGTTCTACACTTTGGTAAGTTAGATAATGTTATTTATTATTGTCAGGTGAGTCTTTTAGTATAATTTGTTATACAATTGAGCACTTGTAGGGGCTTTGTCAATGCTATAAACTTATTACATTTTTTTAAAACACTAAATGTGCAATAATCATAAAACGTGTGGGCTTTTAGGGTAGACTATGCACAAAATTCTTGGTGCTTAAAGGGTTAAAGCATGTTTGTTGAACCGTAGGACCTTGATTATTTGAACAGTATATAAGTCACTGCTTTTTTAGTCATTGGGAGAACATTCTATTAGAGTAAGTGTATGTTCTATTACAGTAGTTAAATGTATTAATGAATGGACTTCGTTATCACATATGACTGAACTGGCACACAGGTGTTCTGGAGGTCCTACTGTAGTTCATTTGATTTTTGTGTTGTACATGATTTGATGATGATCAGTTAATACTTAAAAATTGGTGACTCTAACGTTTGAATTGAACACCGCTATGGTAGATGATAATGTTGATGACACTGACAATACAATACAGTTACATTTTCTTGTGGACACCGGTAATGTTAAACACCTTCAGTGAAACCACAGCAATCACTACAGTTGGCAGATGCTCGAACAGGCCTGCTCCCAAGGAGACCCTGGGAGTTCCAAGACTCAATGATTCGCAATTCACTCCACATATCACATTTTGCTGGGTTTTTTCATCGACTGTCAATAACACATTGATAACGACTTATGGTAATCAATTTCTTTCATTAAACATGGACTATTCATAATCACTGATCACTGGTGCCGACTTCCAACAACATTACAGCAACAGTCTCGTGTTGTCAAACTATCCCACCACCGAATTTGAGCCAACAAAACTGCAATAGTAAGACCTTGTACAACAGAACTACCTGTAAAGCATGATGTCACTCACTACATTCACATGGTTGATTCACCTGTACATGTCTGTTCTCGCAGACTGTCACCCTAATGCCTTAAGACAGTAAAGCAACATTTTGAATACATGCTTCAACAGGCCATTCCCTCATCTACATGATTTTACCAACACTCTGCAAGGAGTATCTATCTTCTCTAAGTTGGACCTCATTAAAGCCTACCTTCAAATTCCAGTGGAGGAATAATTTATTCCAAAGAGTGGAATTACTACCCCTTCCATTTATTTGAGTTCCTCTGTATGCCATTTGTACTGTGCAATGCTACTCAAATCTTTCAAAGATTTATAGACAAAGTCCTATGAGATCTGCCATTGTGTTATGTGTATATTGATGATATCTTGGAGGAACACAAGCAACACTTTTATATATATATATATATATATATATTTTATTAAGGCTTTACAGCACAAGTGCTGAAGGTCTGTAGGACACCTGGTCCTATACAGCCTGTTTAAAGTTATTACAGAAAGTGTGTTTAAAAAGGTGGAGAAAGGAGAAAAAATCCATGACTGGACCTAGGCAGCCTCGAACCTGCAGCCATCCGATTAACGCTCGAACGCTTACAAGAGTCTGCAGCCATCCGATTAATGCTCGAACGCTTACAGGAGTCTGCCAGGCGGTCTGGATGTTTTCTCCTTATCAATAATATGTATATGTATCCAAGGAACTCTAGAGAGTGACTTATTATCTCAAAGTACCCCATGTGGAACCAAATGGATATTAGTTTATTTATTAAAGCTTTACAGCACAAGTACTGAAGGTCTGTAGGACACCTGGTCCTACAGCCTGTTTAAAGTTGTTACAGAAAGTGTATTTGAAAAGGTGGAGAAAGGAGAAAAAATGCATGACTGAACCTAGGCAGCCTCACTTAAAACAGGTTTTCAATGCTTCACCATATATGGAATTTTACATAATTCCTCTATGTGTGAATTTTAAATAGTCAAGGTGTGCATCCATTAGATGACAAAGTATCAGCCATCAGAGAGTTACATTAGTCATGTACTCAATGTAAGCTACGTAAATTTATAAATTTCTACCACCATTTCATTCCCCACCGTGTATACATACTCCAGCCACTGAACAATCTACTTTCCAGAGTTCACAGTAGCATGCAAGCATTCCAGTGGAATGACCGAGCCACACAAGCATTTACAGACATGATTGCTGACATTTCAAGCTAGTGCGTCCCCACACTGATGCTGCATGAATGTCATGAATTTCATGATGTCATGATTTCAGAATGTCATGATTTTTGCATTCTTACTGATCACAAGCCATGCCTTATAGTCCAACAGTCCACAACAACTCAGACAGCTAGAGTTCATTTCTCAATTTACAAGTGATATTTGTCACATCAAGGGTCCTGACAATAGTGTCGCAGATACTATGTCACAGACAATTGCACTGATCACTGATAACAGCCAAAATTGCACTTGGCTTCATGCCTTCACCTCATGCAATTTTGACTGTTACTCATATAACAATTGCACTCAAATTGTGTGTGAATTGTGAATGATGTCACTAGTCATACAATGATATTACAAGTGGTGATCCAATGTATGTGACTTGTGCTATGTGATGTTTTACTTTACAATTATTGTTTTCTGAACAATTAATTATTGTGTACATACATGTCATAGGCAATGCAAGCTGACAAAAGTGCTGAATGGTTTGCAAAACATGGATCTTCCAAAGGTGTCCAGCAATAAGGAACTTGTTATGCTGCTGTGATTTACTGTTTGTTTTACATAATTTTAAAATATGTGTGTACTAATGTTTTGCTACTTCTGAGTACAGTTGGGCATCTCTTGTCTGCTATGGTAGTAGTTGTAGCGCTTATATGAGGCTAAAGCATAATGGTCATTAGTCCAAGGATGATTCAATGGTAAATGCCACAGCAGCTCAGCGTTGAAACCGGGTCCCTACTGCTGACCTGAATGACCCACTGACCCGCATAGCAATCCGGGTCAAACCCGGATGTGACCCGGATTAATTAAAGCCGAGGCGTGCGAAAAGAGCTATGTTTCGGGTAGTCTCGAGCGAGCGAGACTACGTTTTGAGCGTGTTCGATCGTGTTGGGTAAACGAGTAGTTATGTGATAACTAATTAAGCCGTATAATTTAAAATCAGTCAGTGAGTCTGGTTCCACGTAGCTATACTGTGAGTTTACAGACAACAATAGGGTGTGGCTTCATGCATACCTAGTATTACAATTTCCCGATATAGCTATTAAGTTGTTTTTTTTCACCTCGTAGGTTTTTTTTTTTTACAAATTAATGACATAAGATAAAACAGTACATAATAACAAAAACTTAAATATGGGCCTCAGCGACCTGCATAGCAATTGGTGCCTCAGCAATGGGGCAGCGCAAACTGGACCTGGCACCGCGAATGCACATAATTGCAGACCTCAACAAAGAGAAGCTCAATTTGCATCTTAGCCATCCCATCACTATTCCATAGGAAAGACTGCTTTGCACTCAAAAGGTTGGCCAATCTCTTATAAAACTGAGGAGCAGCATCACCCATTCCACCAATAGTAGTAAAAATTAGGGAAGTAAATGAGGCATTCTCTACTTCATGAACCGTTGTTGGTATTCACGTCTCTTTTCCTTGTCATGACGTCGGTATGCAGAGTGTAGGGGTTGATTTGAGGTGCACTAGGGTTAAAATTCTGACATCAAACTATGACCTCTCAAATTGTCCTCCCCAAAAACCATTAGCTGCAATGTCAAGCCTTGCGTTATCATCACAATTAGCTGTTTTGTATTGAAGGGTCTCACCAGAAAGAGGCTGAAGGTGGGTTCAGTGACAACATTGTTACAGACCTCGGAAAGTAAATTGGCAGTCAGATCATGCACTTCATTATGTCTCAGAGAAGGAAACCCGCCCTTTGGGCAAGACAGAGCACGTTCTATGGTAAAAGAGTGACCACAGGCACAGGAAGTAGGGCAGGCAGATGGTAGCCAATGATAGCGAAGCGCAATTGCATCACGAAAAGCAGTTTTATGAAGCACAAAATTATGCGACTTCAATGGAAGACAAGAGAGCCAATTCGATGCACCCTTCTCCTGAGCCAATATGACTGAGGAACGCATACTAGGAGGAAGTTCATTGAACAAGTGATTGGCAGATTGAAGTTGCTCTTGATGGCTCCTAGAGTGAAACTTGGATCGCAAGTGAACCTGTGCATCAAGACAATTACCTAGTTGATGTACCTGAGAGATAATCAAGCCAACAAGACCAGCATTTACTTCTACAGAGCAGGAATGCTGCTGTGACACAACAATCGAAGGATCAAACACACCAAGGCCTCCTAGCCACACAGGCAAGGCAAATAGCTTTCTCTCAACATCACCAGGGACAGTTCGACCCAATAGACTAGGAAGGAAAACAGATTTAACAAAATGTTCAAGAGGAAGGAAAAGGACGGCGTAAGAAGAGCCGTGTTACCGTGTTATTCTCTCGCTCTGCTTCTTGAGTTCTGATCCTTTGATGCGCACTTATTGGAATGCCCAGACGGCATAAGAAGAGCCATCGAAAACAACCAGTTGATCTGTCTAATAATGACGTCGATGTTGACGATGATGACCCTGACCGTGTGTGGTGCTCTTGTGGGCAGCCTTTTGGTACTGATGGGTTTATGATTAAGTGTGATGGCCACAGTGAGAACTGCTGCCAGTGGTATCATGGCCATTGTGTCGGAATCACTACTGCTGAAGGTAGAATACTTAATGTTAATAATGGACCATTTATTTGCCCTACTTGTGCAACCAGTTTAGATGTGCGAAACCTTCCTTCCTTTAACTTGTCAACTCTTACTACTTTTGAGTGGCGTGGCTCACCTAGCCCTGCTGTGCTTGAATTACTCGACCAACTATACTTTCAAGTTGTCCATTGGAAACCAAACTGTTTACCGTGCCATCAGGTAACTTGGGTAAATCCTTTGTATCTGAACTTGCATCATTGCTGCACTCCTTTAGTAAACAGTCAGCTCTAGAGCCATTTGCCTTAAAAGGCTGCCATGTTGATGCCCAACTTGCTTTTACAGAAACCCCACAACGAGTCCAAACTCAGTTTTCGAGTAGTTCACTCTTGCCTTCAGAGACGACTTGATCTTTGGCTTAAGGGTGATTTTTTAGCTTTATTTAATGAAGGGATTGTCATACAGAAACATCTATCTGCTTCACCTCGCTATCATCCTTCCTGTGATGATCAAACTCATTCTTCCAGGTTTTCCCACCTTATGACTCAGGGCTGTGTTAATGCTGCTCTTCGCTGTCTGTCTCCTTCTTGTGACTGTGGCCCTCTTAACTTGGATCATGTAGTGGGTTCCTTGTCTGATGGTTCTCCCAAAACTGTGTTTGATGTATTGCGTGAAAAACATCCTTATGGTCATGTTGCAGACCCTGATGTTATACTTGATCCCTTTGACTCCTCTCAATCGTTTCATCCAGTTCTATTTGATGGCTTAGATGCTGCTTTAATTAAATCAGTGGTCATGCAGATAAGTGGCTCTGCAGGCCCTTCTGGTCTTGATGCTCATGCTCGGAGACATCTTTGTACAGCGTTTGGTGATGCTTCTAATGACTTGTGTGCAGCTATTTCTGCTTTTGCCCATCGTATTTCCACCTCTTATGTTTATGCGCTTACTGTGATTGTCGCCTAATTCCTCTTGGCAAGCGTCCTGGTGTTCGCCCTATTGGTGTGGGTGAAGTTTTGCGAAGAATTATTGGAAAGGCTGTGATGAGAATTATAGGGCGTGATTTACAGAAGGCTGCAGGATCCTCTCAATTATGTGCTGGTCAAATGGGTGGTTGTGAAGCTGCTGTCCATGCAATGAAGCAAATATTTGACTTGCCTGAGGTTGATGGTGTTCTCCTTGTTGATGCTAAGAATGCCTTCAATGAGTTAAATCGTCAAGTAACACTCCGAAACGTTGAGGTCCTCTGCCCTTCTCTTGCTCCCATTTTAAGTAACACTTATCGTACTAATGCTTTTTTGTTTACTGGAGGTCGTACCATCTTTTCTAGTGAAGGGACTACCCAGGGTGATCCTCTCGCTATGGCTATGTACACTATCGGTACTTTGCCCTTGATTTCTCGTCTTACTGGTCTAGTAAAGCAGTGCTGGTATGCTGATGACTCTGCTGCTGGTGGCAAGCTTTCCAAGCTTAAGCAATGGTGGGACTTGTTATCTTCTGTAGGGCCCCGTTATGGCTATTTTCCAAATGCTACTAAAACTATCTTGATAGTCAAGGAAACTGTTTTAACTGATGCTAGAACAATCTTTGGGGACTGTGACATTCAGGTTACTGCTGAAGGACACCGTTATCTGGGAGGTTTAATTGGCACTCCTGCCTTTGAACAGCTATTTTTGAGACGTAAAGTGGATGGCTGGATTGATGATCTTAAGACCTTCAGCCTCTTTGCTAAAACACAACCTCATGCTTCCTATGCTGCTTTTTGTCATGGTCTCTCTTTCCGATGGAACTATTTTTTTCGTATTTCTTCTTGTTCTACAGACCTTTTTCTTCCTCTTGAACATTTTGTTAAATCTGTTTTCCTTCCTAGTCTATTGGGTCGAACTGTCCCTGGTGATGTTGAGAGAAAGCTATTTGCCTTGCCTGTGCGGCTAGGAGGCCTTGGTGTGTTTGATCCTTCGATTGTTGTGTCACAGCAGCGTTCCTGCTCTGTAGAAGTAAATGCTGGTCTTGTTGGCTTGATTATCTCTCAGGTACATCAACTAGGTGACTGTCTTGATACACAGGTTCACTTGTGATCCAAGTATCACTCTAGGAGCCATCAAGAGCAACTTCAATCTGCCAATCACTTGTTCAATGAACTTCCTCCTAGCATCCGTTCCTCAGTCATGTTGGCTCAGGAGAAGGGTGCATCGAATTGGCTCTCTTGTCTTCCATTGAAGTCGCATAATTTTGTGCTTCATAAAACTGCTTTTCGTGATGCAATTGCGCTTCACTATCATTGGCTACCATCTGCCTGCCCTACTTCCTGTGCCTGTGGTCACTCTTTTACCATAGAACATGCTCTGTCTTGCCCAAAGGGCGGGTTTCTTTCTCTGAGACATAATGAAGTGCGTGATCTAACTGCCAATTTACTTTCCGAGGTCTGTAACAATGTTGTCACTGAACCCCACCTTCAGCCTCTTTCTGGTGAGACCCTTCAATACAAAACAGCTAATTGTGATGATAACGCAAGGCTTGACATTGCAGCTAATGGTTTTTGGGGAGGACGATTTGAGAGGTCATACTTTGATGTCAGAATTTTTAACCCTAGTGCACCCTCAAATCAACCCCTACACTCTGCATACCGACGTCATGACAAGGAAAAGAGACGTGAATACCAACAACGGGTTCATGAAGTAGAGAATGCCTCATTTACTCCCTTAATTTTTGCTACTACTGGTGGAATGGGTGATACTGCTACTCAGTTTTATAAGAGATTGGCCAACCTTTTGAGTGCAAAGCACAGTCTTTCCTATGGAATAGTGATGGGATGGCTGAGATGTAAATTGAACTTCTCTTTGTTGAGGTCTGCAATTATGTGCATTCGTGGTGCCAGGTCCAGTTTGCGCTGTCCCATTGCTGAGGCACCGATTGCTGTGCAGGTCGTTGAGGCCCATATGTAAGATAATTTGTTTTTGTTTATTATGTACTGTTTTATCTTATGTCATTAATTTGTAGTCAAAAAAAAAGAGGAAGGAAAAGGTCTGTAGAACAAGAAGAAACACGAAAAAAATAGTTCCATCGGAAAGAGAGACCATGACAAAAAGCAGCATAGGAAGCATGAGGTTGTGTTTCGGCAAAGAGGCTCAGTGGGTACATTAAGTGGGTGTGGCTCACAGAAGCACGTATCCTGCTGCAAGACTAGAATATATACAACTCGTACACTAATCGATTAGTGGGCGTGGCTCTACGTAAGCTTGCAGACAGCAACGAACACAGTTTCGTGTTACAGACTGCACCTATTAATGAATGGGCGTGGGTTTGTAACGTGATTAGTGGGCGTGGCTCACGAAAGAGCTACGCGACTAACGTTTATAAGTTTCCACGTCGACAATTTCGTTTCTCACGCGATCAGACCCGGATAATTTGTAAACTGGGTTGGACCGGGAGAAAATGTGACCCGACCCGGTTTCAACGCTGTGCCACAGTAAGTTCTATCAAAAAGAATTCGTGTAAATTGCATATTTTGCTAAATCTGGCTATATGGGATGGAGCACCTTGAATCAAGACGCACGGTAGTGTGTCGTGCGGCCCAAGAATTCGGCGCGCCACCCGTGAGTATCATGAACCACGATAGTGGGTTCATAATAATTTTTTTACTGTATATAAAGTACTACATGATTTATTAATTATACCGAACTGTTATCTCCCATTTAAATCTACTGTATTACGGACCCGACACTCACACAACTTTAAACTAGTACCTTACCAACCAAGAATTGATGTATATAAACATTCCTTCCTCCCAAGAACTGTACCAGAATGGAATAGATTAGATGATGAGATTATTGAGACTGACTGTGTTGAAGAATTTAAGCAAAAATTAGCCCCTTCTATGTATATAGTTAAGTAACTTATCGTACTTGTATATATTTTTATAGTTTATTATTGTAATTTTACATACGTATATAATTAATTAAGTAACTTGTCGTAATTGTACATACTTATATAGTTAAGTAACTAATTGAAATTGTACACATGTAATTGCCCATCAGCATTATACCCCAGGAGGGTCCTGCTGATTAATAATAAATAATAATAATAGGGATCGGCCATGTTTTTTTGCAAAAATCCTAATAGAACACATACCTAAAAACCACCTTGAAAAGCATCCTTCAACTCAAAACAACCCTCTGGCAAACCTCTCAACTCTCACGATTTGGTCGTGAGACACACGATTTCAGCCTTCATATCACGACCGCTTGCTGATCTCACGATTTTCAATAAAATTTTCTAAGGCACACTAAATCTCCTTAATTTAAGCCCCAAAACGTCTTGTAAGGTTTATTATTTATTTATTTTCCAAAAATAAATAAATAATAAACCTTAAGGTAGTCTCGCGTGCCAGACGGTTTGTGTGGGGGCGGCAAATAAACCTTAGGGTTAAGGTTTATTTACCGCCCCCACACAAACCGTCTGGCACGCGAGACTACTTGTAAGGTAGGCGGTGTCACTGATATATGTTTTCCTGGTAACGTGTGTCCCGCACACATATCACTAGGGATCCGTGTTTCCCCGCACACATATCACTAACTCGCTAGCGACCTACAAGTCACAGTGATATGTGTTTCCCTGGGTTATAAGGTATATGTTGATATTTTGGGTCAGGTTGTATTAAGGGTCGTATAGCTTAAAATATGCTCAGAGGGTTAAATCCTGTAGATTTAGAAAGAAATGAATGATTCTACTTCAGATCAACATAGACAGTGATCGTAAGCTAACTGCAAATCCAATTAAGAGATCACTTAGTTCATTAAGCAGGAATACTGCTCTGGATTAGCTACATGTACCTCTTACCATGTAGTAAGGAGCATGAAGATATAAAGTGCAAAAACCAAGTCAACTATGGTGCTTTGAATGCCATTAGAGTGCCTGTAAATATTTCCACAACATTTACCATAATTGAATATAAAATAACTAACTTATGAAGTAATGAATATTGTGACCCATAATACCCCCATATGACTCATAATAGGATCACTTACAGTACTTTAGAGAAAACATCATACAGCCCACCACATGGTAGGATAATTTTTGAAATTTTAAGATAGTATAGTTTATGGTTACACCTTTGCCTACAAGTAGTATGAAAAATTGGGATCACATTATTAGGTGATAGGAATGCTTTTAACTTAAGGGACTCATGATACCCACATATACCTTATGTTTCCCCTTTTAAAGTCATGTGCAACGTACGTAGTGTTTAGTCTGGCGGCGCCCGCCCCTTCGCATAGAGTAAGGGTCTGGTATGCTTAGTATAGTGGAGTTGTACAGGATTACCAAAAACTGGTGCAACCAATCAGAACGCTCCACGTTTAATCAGCGCATTTTTGTGTATGTTACGTCAAAAGAAGGAATCAAATGCCCTAACAGCACTGAAGAAACAAAAGGAGTTAGCTAATAAAGAACAAAGTGTTATATCGGGAAGGGCTTTTCGCCTTGTTTGATACGCGAAAAAACCATGTTACGCTCTGATTTCCTAGGTAGGGAGACATGTGTCTTTTATAAAAGTAGACCATTCTACTTTCGCCTGTAGAAAGTTCAATATCTCTGCCACAGTTTTGGGTGAGGCACCTCCGTTAAGGCCATTTTCGTTACGTCATTACATTCAAATTAAATTCCTCCAGAACAACTCGGTGATACTAAGCATACCAGACCCTTACTCTATGCGAAGGGGCAGGCGCCGCCAGACTACGTAGTGTTAGCAGGGGCGGTGTCACAGTGATATATGTTTCCCCGGGTAACGTGTTTCCCGCACACATATCCCTAGGGATCCGTGTTTCCCCGCACATATATCACTAACTCGCTAGCGACCTACAAGTCACAGTGATATGTGTTTCCCCGGGTAATATGTTTCCCCTTTATAAAGTCATGTGCAACGTACGTAGTGTTATAGCATATAGGCGCGCATGCACTTTTAATAATCATAGCTAGCCATACCTATACAACTAATACTATAATTATACATGTTGATGGAGGAAATCAAGCCATTCACTGGCATTCAACTATAACTGCTAAACTGTGCTGTGATTTGGCTATGTAGCTATAGCATCAGTTTAATAAAACAGTAGCTACAAGTATATACATGTATATACAATAAAATACTATCTCTAGCTATATAGAGTAAATCATGTGATTGCAGCTATGTATAACTAATCAATGTAGCTACAGCTTTGGCATGCAGTCAGTCATTATCTACCCCCTTGCCGGTTCTATCTGGGGTTCCCCAAGGGAGTATTTTGGGACCCCTACTCTTCATTATTTACATGAATGATTTACCATCTTGTGTTACCATCAGTAAAACTTTACTATTCATTGACGACACCAAGATTTATACTACTGTTTGTAGTCCTGGAGATATTTCACTGTTTCAAAATGATTTAGACTTAGCAACTTTGTGGAGTACGAGATATAATATGTCCTTTAATCCAAAAAAGAGTGTCCACTTATATTAATGCAAAAGTCATCACTAATTACAAAATAGCTGACACACAGGTTTTAACAAATAGTTCACATAAAAATCTCGGAATTATAATATCATCACACCTATCTTGGGATCAACACTACAAAAACATAATCCCTAAGACCTACAGAATGCTAGGACTGCTCCATCGCAGCTTTAACAAGCATCAAACAGTGACAGCCAAGAGAGCTTTGTATATTTCCTTAGTGAGATCGCAAGTTATATACAGTTCAGTGATTTGGAAATCTAACCATATCAAGCAGGGGCGGATCCAGGGGGGGGAGGGGGGGCTTTGGGGGCTGAAGCTCCCCTTCATATTTAGGCTTTACTTGATCAATATGCTGAGAATTATAATGAAATTTATTTATTTATTTATTTTTATTTATTTATTAATGCTTTATACAGCACAAGTGCTGAAGGTCTGTAGGACACCTGGTCCTACAGCCTGCTCAAGGACTTTAGCTACTTAAGGTGTGTTTGAAAAGTTGGAGAAAGGAGAAAAAATCCATGACTGAACCTAGGTGGCCTCGAACCTGCAGCCATCTGGTTTACGCTCAAACTCTTACAGGAGTCTACCAGGTGGTCAGGATGTCTTCTCTTTGTTATTTTCATGTAATTATATCCATAGGAATAGGAATTCTAGAGAGTAACTCATTATCTCTAAGTACCCCAAATAGAACCAAATGGACACTAGTTTATTTATTAATGCTTTACAGCACAAGTGATGAAGGTCTGTAGGACACCTGGCCCTACAGCCTGCTCAAAGACTTTAAAAACAGCCTGATCAAAGACTTTGTTTTGTCTTAGCATAATTATATGATCACTAATAATACAAATACTCATAAAACCACCTTATAAACATCTTTCCAATTTATTATCAGTGGATTTATGCTAAAGTTTATGCAACAAGCAATGGCGGATCCAGGATAGGGCATTTGGGGCAAATCCCCCCCCCTTCAAGAAATTGCATACAAGATCAAGATACTCTAATAGAGCAGTCAATTACTCTAATAAAGCAGTCACAATGTTTATGAGGCAGTGCAACTTACTTATGAAGCTATAAATAGGATTTCATTTTACATAACATACGTGATATAATATATTTGGTAAAGGATAACTAGCTATTATTGTTGTAACCTTTTTTTTTTTTTTTGCTCTTCAACTTTTTCAGCAAGGTGCCCCCCCTCTTTCCAAGACTCTGGATCCGCCCCTGACAAGAACCTGTATCAGCATTGGAGGTGTACAAGATTGAGATACTCTAATAGAGCAGTCAGCTAACTACTCTAATAGAACATTCACTGGAAACATGTAGTTGGTTCTCTTATGGAATTTTTCCAAATCTGCCTACACCTATACATACAATGAAGTGTATTGGTCTGTTTAAAGGGCTTCATTCATCCACTTGTGTAGTTAATATGTATGACAATACTTAATTCAGGTACACAATTTCCATTGAAAATGCTCTCAGATTCTATCTTGTATTGTTCAAATTTCAAAATTTTCCACTTTCAACATTATTATTCTAACATGCACCTATTCAGTGTTGTGCAATTGAGAGAGGGGTGCATCATGTACTTGGTTGTCTGTACCTACCCAAACTTTTCCATTAGCAAAATGCTTCAGAGAGCCATACCTATAATCTAAAGGCAGTATATATAATCTACAGGCAGAAAATATTATGAATTTTATGTGGGAATGTCTCCAAATTGCAGTATTTTAGCATCTATTTTCAAAATTTCCTGGGGGGGACATGCCCCCAGGCCCCTCTAGTTCCAGTATGCTTTTGCTGGGAAGTGTGCTTTGCACACCTCTACCCAAGAGATTAGTACCTTAAGTTAGCCCCCCCTTTATAAATCCTAGATCCGCCCCTGTCAAGGACATCACACTTATTGAGCAGGTCCAGAGAAGAGCAACAAAGTTTATTTTAAATGACTATAGTTCTGATTATTAGTATAGCTAGCTAGTATAATTATTGTATTAGCTTATATAGTAGCTATATAGCTAGTTAGCTAACTATAGCTATATACATGCAATATGCATGCATGTGTGTCTATTAGCTAGATAGCAATACATCTACTGAATGGTTGGATCGCGTACTGTTTGCAACTAGCCTTAGGTAGGGTCCGCAATCCGAAAAATCAACTTCTACAAATCAATCCCCCTACCATTGTGGGTTGTTCATTGTAGTATCCCATTGCTTGATCCACCATGAAACTGGAGGCACGATTGTTGGCTTCACAGAAATATCATTTTCAGTATCTCACAAGATGCAAGATTTATTTTTAAAATTTCGTGCTCCACACAAAGGACCGGATGAAACATTCTACTTAGCCAAATCGTGTCCAGAGTTGTTGTAGTTGAAAACTACGCACAGAAATAAGTAAATGATTTGCTGGGCGCCCGGCACAGGGTTGCTTTCTTTGAAAAAACAGACAAAGAAATACGAAGTTTCGAATTCAAACTGCCCTACCACCCAGGGCAAGAGAAGCCAACTATTCCTCATAGTGTTTCGATACGGTTGAGTGCATAGTCTGTCTATGCTGTTAGTTTAGAAAAGATCTAAGACTTCTCACCATCTGGATGACGAGCATCAAAATTTTCTGCAGCATCAAAGAATTGTGTCGCGCTTTCTAGCTATTTCCAGCGCTTCTGCAGCCACAGCAATCATCAATTATAGACCAAAACTATGGCAAAAGATGTCCCTGAACGTTTGGTAATAGCGGTTGTCAATTATTGTTTCATCCACAGTTTCCACGCCTCGCTCTAAGCTATGCATCAAGGGAGGCAGCAAAATCGTCCAAATTTGACTTCACCTCTCACGCTCCACAGTAGCTTCAAATCTTCACTAGATCACCCTACATCACCATTATGCTTCAAAACATCCCAAAACAAACCGAAAAATGCACAAAATCTTTCATTTTTGATTCGAGCTGGGTGGAGCTGCTGGTGAGCTGCTGGTATACTGCATCATATGAAATCACAGAAATACCAACTACTACTACTACCAAACGTTTTGAACCATCTTTTATCATCATTCTAAACAAAATTAAGTGACCAGTGTGGCATCAGAAGTACTGGAAAGCACTTCGGTACCATTGAGAGAATCTCTTGAAATGACGCACGAAAATTCAGTAATTTACTTTCTTCACTTTTTCTCCATGTTAGTGCAAGCTACACAGCTGAATCTTGGTGGGAAAGGAGTACAGTGGTAGCTTTAAATTTCTACAAGAATGGATTTTGCTTTATTTCAATTTCAATGTGCATTGAAGGATAATTAACACAAACTTCACTTTTTCTCAGCCAACTTACAGCAATGGCTATGAGTTTTGGTACACAGAAACATGTACAAAAAATGTACAAAAACAGATTTTAAAAAATCTGATTAGTCAAGAGCAATGGTTTCAAAACATAGAGGAACCAGCATTAACCTCTCAAAGCCACACAAAAGTTTAGAACGAGGTTTAGAAGAATGCGTGTTTTTACCAAATGAGCTTATGTATATGCAGTGGCCAGGTTACTTGGCCTGCCTAACTCCATTAGCTTAAAACCAGATATCAAAAGAAAGCTTATTCACTGGGCTATCAGGGGAAGGCTCACCCAGATGGTGAGAAGTCTCAGATCCTTTCCAGACTAACAGCATAGACAGACTATGCATCCAACCTTATCACATTACTATGAGGAAGAGTTGGCTTTTCTTATCTTGGCTGGTAGCTAGGGCGGTTTGAATTTGAAAATTCGCGTTTTGTTTTCTGCTTTTTGAGAGAAAGCAACCCTGTGCCGGTAACCCAATGAATCATTTGCTTATTACTGTGCGTACTTTTTAACTACATTAACTCTAGATAATACCTAGCTAAGCAGCAAATTCTATCCTGTTCTTTATGTGGAGCACGAAATTTTATCTCACGAAATACTAAAATCGATAGTTCTGTGAAGACAACAATCGTGCCTCCGGTTTCATGGTGGATCTAGCAATGGGATAGTACAATGAACATTCCACAATGGTAGGGTGATTGATTTGTGAAAGTTGATTTTTCGGATTGCGGACCCTACCATAGGACCTTGGAGTTACTGCACGATGGCTATATCTTAGTGGGAAACACGGATCCCTGGTGATATATGTGCGGGGAAACACGAATCCCTAGGGATATGTGTGTGCAGTGAACGAGGCGGTGAAATATTTTTAAAAATCGCTACGGGAAACACATATCACTGACAGCTTTTGGTGGGAAACACGGATCCCTAGTGTTATGTGTGCGGGGAAACACGGATCACTAGGGATATGTGTGCGGGAAACACGATACCCCGGAGAAACATATCACTGTGACACCGGCACCGGTTACGAACGTGAACGGCTATTTTACCGGCACAAGTCCATCATTTGCTGGACTATCAAACAAACCAGTTGTGTCTAGGCGAGCTAGAGTTGGTACGCGTCCAATATGCTCCGAGCATTCGACTTTATGGCACGCGTCTAGTAGGTTTCCCCGAGCATTCAACTTTAGGGCACGCGTCTACTAGGTTGCCCCGAGCACTCAACTTTAGGGGAGGCGAAAAGTAGTTCCTTAGCATTAGGGGTAGGCTAGGGTTCAGCTTTGGTTTTTTCTTCACTCTTCTTGTATATAGAAGTCACTTCAGTTGGATGTTTATAGGTAGAAACTAAAGGAGATGAGTAGCTGCAGCACCGGTCGTATAATCGTTGCAAACATTGCTTATGAGTACGGATGCCCGGGTTCGAGCCCTCGCTTAGACAACCTCTTCTTTTTCCGTTTTCTTAGGTAGCGATTCCGGAAGTCCGTAAATTTTGCACAATAAAATCTCCGTAAATCTCCCAATGGAATTATGGCACACTCGTTTCGTTGCATTAAAATTTCGTAAAGAGAAAAGTGGATTGTTGCTAAGGTTTTTTAGGGTGAGGAATACGATGGTGCTATTCGTTTTTTGCAATAAATATGTTCTTGTGATGTTACATGTCAATTTATGGAACGTTTTTTCGTGAATTTACTGTAGTTGCTTGTGTTTTTCGCAAGAAACAACCCAGTACATGATAGGCCAGCTAGGTTGAACATTTTAATCTGTGTAGTTGTCGTAAGGTGCTCACTTAAAGGTAGCGACGTGGAGTAATGATGGATCATGACTCTGAACGGCTCGGAGTGGCAGGAAAGAGATGTACCCGAGTCTTGACAGCCGTAGTTCGTCTGTAGTGTATAGTCTAATTACGCTAGCCATGTGGCTGGCTCAGTGTATTGGTTGTTTACTGCATGTAATGTCTACGCGTATGTGGGAAAGCTAGCTAATTACAAACTTTCTGAGCCATTTACTATGCTTCGTCGTAGCTGTAAACAATGTCTGACCTGGATGACATACAGGGCTTGCTAACTGGTTATTTTTTCCTACGTGTGTAGCTGCATTGTGTGCTTTCCATAACTACTACATGTGATACCATCAGCTGTATAGCTACTAACTTGCTGCAAGCCCATACAGTGTTTGATGGGTTCATTCTGTGCTGGCTAACTGCTGGAGTGACCAACCAAGAGCTATAGTGTATAACCCAATAAGTTATATTATAGGCTTTAATGTTTCGTGTATCCCCAGAGGTTGCAAATTTAATGTTTTTATAAATTACTTACAGCATTGTGTTGCATTTTACTATGCATGCATGTAAATCAAATTACCTTATGAGTCACGGTTAAGAAAACTTGGACTCTATTCTCTTTACTGTTGACGACAACAAGGGGATCCAATTGAAGTTTACAAGCTTTTACACGGTTATTATGATATCAACTGGTCAAGATACTTTAGTACCTTGACCAGTTGATTGGATCCCTCGTTGTTGTTAACAGTAAAGAGAATAGAGTCCAAGTTTTCTTAACCATGACTCATAAGGTAAT
Organism: Dysidea avara; assembly: GCF_963678975.1. Classification (NCBI taxonomy): domain Eukaryota; kingdom Metazoa; phylum Porifera; class Demospongiae; order Dictyoceratida; family Dysideidae; genus Dysidea; species Dysidea avara. Next base: position 14,822,225 of record NC_089285.1, read on the forward strand.
TTGACTAGTTTGTTCACAAGTTTATTTATCAGTAAAAATTTTCATTGGTATACTGGTAGCTATATGAGCTATTATGACATGTACATTTGTAACTACACAATTCAGTAACGTTATGCATGGTGTGTGATTAAAACTAAATGGAGCTTCATATTCAAAGTGTTGCAGGTTAAATAGTGTATTATAATTACTAGCTAATGGTTGGTTCTTACATACACAGCCAATACAACTAATCCTATTCATCAGTGATCTCTTTGATGCTCTTATATGGAGATGTTGTTGAATAGCAAAGTAAATTTATTTCCAATGGTATAATTTTATGGCTAGGTGGGTTGGGTTTGGTTCCACCCATGGGTGCCAGAGGTGTTGCTACTACCCATGAGAATACATGAAATTTATATCAACATATGCACTCTCACCCTCCACCATGCAGCTATAGGGATATGTTTGGCAGGTTCTAACCTAAATAATGTTGACATGTGTATTGTGTATGCATGTGATCAAGGTAGCTATTATTGCATTCTTTTCTCTGGCATCATCAGTGTATTTATAAGCTGTATTGCCAGTGTACTTATTTTTTAGTATTGTTTTGGGGATGTAAAGTTGCACATCAACGTTAATGAGTGTTGGTTATATTTGTGTACCTGTGTTATGTATATATCATACAGGTGTGGATGCATGGCTACAATAGACGATTGTGGAGTGTTTCTTTTACAACATGGTTTAACACGTTTGTGTATAATAATTATTCTTCATATGCAAGTGTCACAAACATGTTACAAAATTTGAATTGGCCACCTCTGGCTCACTGCAGAAACCAGCTGAAAGCGATCACAATGTTTAAGATCATGCACCAATTAATAGATATACCGGCTGATACCATACTCATACCAGCTCCATCTAACTACTCTCTACGAGGTCATTCAATGAGGCTGTTACAGCCAAACACAAGAGTAAACTCATACCTTAACTCATTCTTCCCTTCAAGTATAAAGATTTGGAATAACTTACCCAATGACTTCATCACCTGTTCAAGTTTAGACCAATTTAAAGCAAGGCTAGCTGAACATCAATTAACCACATAATTAATTTTGCTGATTTATTATCTGTGCTTGTATATACTCTTTGTAAGAGGTTTTGCACAGTAAACAATAATAATAATAACACCAGCAATGTTGCTGTCAGATAATTCATCTATTTCTGCTACAAATGTTACTAATGGACTTGTTTTAGATCTATATGAATTCATGAACAAACATCGTAGTTGTAATTATGATTCTTTTAGAAGATGGCTGGCTCTTTTAATGGGCTATGAATGGCCTGTTAAAACTTTCCCAACAAGTAAATCACTCAGACAAAGTGTGATCCGTCTTTCTAGCGGATTAACCAAAATTTAAAAAAAAAACACGAAATTCTCAAGTAAAGGATGCACTTATCAAAGGATTTTTATGTGAAAGTTATTGCTTGCCCAAATACATGATTCATGGTAAGTTGCACGCATTATCCAGCTCAAGTTCTAATGCCAACTCCAGTTCTACATCCCACTCATGTAGTGAAGTAGTAAGTGACAATGAACTTTTGAAATCACAAAATACCCAGTTATTATTAGATTGAAACAGACTCAAAGATAATAAAGGAAACTAGAGAAAAATGTAAAGAATCTATAAGCAAAGGCTGTATTCAATACATAGAAATACTAGAAAAAAAGTTTTACGTAGGAAAGAAGAAATCAAAAATAAAAAGATTGGAACTTACAGAAAAATGTAAATTAGTAAACCATCTAGAGAACAGGCTGATTGAAGCTGAAATTACAATTGAAGAATTGAAGCAAAACGTTGATAGAGTTCGCCGCAGAGTTTCATATTGGAAAGTAAAATGTAGCACCCTACAAATATTAAATGAAGGAAAAGAACTTGAACTAGAATTTGACAAGGAAAAAGAACAGTTATGTTTGCAAGAGGAAATCACTCGTTTAGAGCAAGAAAATTCCAAGTTACGTGACACAGTTGAAGAACTGGTTTCGGAGGAAGACATTAATGCTTACCAGGATGGCAAATATACAGATGATGTACGAGTATGTTGTTATGAGTTACTGTCACTCAATGTTGGTATACAAAACATCAGGGCTGTAATAACAGCAGTACTAAAAAATATTGCTCATAAATCTATTGACCGTTTGCCCCGTAACACAGCATTATGTGATATGATAGTTGAACCTTTGACAATTGCTCAAGCTCAACTAGCAGATCAACTGACCAAAGAAGAATGTGATTACCTAACTCTACAGATTGATGGCACAACAAAGTATGGCCAACATATTTCTACTTATGACATAGCCACTGACAGTGCTGTTTACCATTTGGGTTTACGACATATTTTTTCCGGATCAGCTCAAAGCACATTGGATGTTTTCACTGAAATTCTTGATGATTTAAACATAGTAAGCAAAGAATTAGGAAGTAATGGTGTTTCTGAAAAACTGGTAATGAAGCTCAAAAACACAATGTCTGACAGGCACTCTGCAGAAAAGTTATTTTCACAACTATTGCAGGAGTATAGGAAAGATATACTACCAGATATTGTTTCTGGGTGGGATGAGATGTCCCAAGATGAAAAACATGTACTAACTAGAATGAATAACTTTTATTGTGGCTTGCATTTTATTGTTGGGCTTGCTGACACTGCTGAATCTGTGCTTAAGGCATGGGAATCTACCATTAGTGAGGTTGGAGACCAGGGAAGAACATCAGGCACGCAACGCTTGATCCGAACAGCCTGTAAGGCTTTTCATCATAAAGGACCAGAACAAGCGGGTTGCTCTGTGCATTTTCGTACCTATTGTAGAAGTAATGGTGTGACAAAAATTCCATTAGCTGCATTTCGTGGCAATCGATTTAATATCATATTTTATGATGCTGCTGGGATTTATTACTTGAAGTCGCACATGGAAATGTATTTACTTCAACACCATCATTCTGCTCTGAATCGGCTTTTGCAAGCAGTTCTTTCTGATTTAAAAGTTCCTCAGTATATTGCAGGAGTAAAAGCACTTGGAATTATTGATAAAGTAGTAACTGGGCCATTTTGGAGGTACCTTGAGTCTTCTTCCGTGTCAATCCTGAAAATGAGTGAAACATACAGCAAAATGAAGGAAAAGTTTGAAAGTTGGAGCATGGATGCTCAAGTTGTTATGGAAGCAAGTGAGCTATTGTTTCCTGACTACACCAATTTAAATGATCCAGTTTTCAAGGTTTTGTCACAACAATCATCTGATGATGTAATGGTTGAGGAATTACTCCAGTTGTTATTCAAGTCATTTGCATTAACTCTACAAAGGTTAGTAATAGACCATTTACCTGGTGGTGTATATAATTCTGTCCAAGACCCTCAAATAGTTGTAGAAACAAAATCAGTACCTGTTACTAATGTTACACCAGAACGTGACTTTGCTGTGTTGGACAGGTTAATGTCCCAGAAGCCCAATGCTTCTTACATTGCAATTGAATCACTACTTCTTTTTTCTCACAACAAAACATCTGAATGGCTGGAGAATAAAGCAAGTGAAGACAAAAAAAGACTGTTGAACACAGCCCGTACACTGACATCTGTTCACAAAGCAAATTTTCACAAACTCAGACAAGAAATTGAAGTGAAGAGGAAGAAATTTTTGAAAGTAAAGGAAGAGATCGAAGAAAAAAGAAAGAGAAAGAAAGTTTGACTAAACAGATCAGCAGTGCAGGACTATGGACAACAAAGGAAGAAGTTCACAAAGGATTGGATAAAATGAGGACTAAAAAGGAGAAGCAAGATGCCTTGAAATTGCAGATAAAATTTCGTAAAAGGGTTTTGTGTCAGTCTACAGATAATCAAGCTTTTTTTCATTTCTCACATAACCACAAACCATTTACAAATCCTGAACTTTTGCACAATACTTTTAAATTGTTGTCCTTAGACAACGGTCAAAGTGTCTTGACCAGCAGAGATGTTAAGGAGGATCCAGAGTTGCTTATTTACCACCGAGTAGAACACAGATTTAACTGTGATGGAAAGCTTTTATGGTATAAAGGAACAGTTTTGGGTTTCAATAAGGTCACAAATGAATTAGAATTTTATATGATGACGAAGAAGAAGATGCACCTTTCAACTTTTGGAAGACTTAGAGAGAGATGACTTGGGAATAGTGGGATGAAATATGAATTTAGAGTGGGTATGTATAGTGATATTTATTACTACTTTTGTAAACCTAACACCTTTTTCAGTGATTGATGGTCTATATTATGTAGTTCAGTTTTGAGCAAAACTGTAACTCATTCAGTAGCTGTATGTGTTTCTATTACGTTTTGTATGAAAGTGGTTTGCTGCATGCATACTTGCACTGATTTTGTTTGACAAACATAAACTATGCATGGTCTTAATACAAAGGTGGTCTTAATTACAGAGGTGGTCTTATTCAGAGTGTCCTCGAGTGTAGGCTTCCAGGGATGTCTGTCATGAGTATTGAAAAGATTGATCCAACACTGTAACATGACCATTTGCACCATTGTGCCATATTTTGGGGCTATTGTAATACAAAAAAAAAACAGAGAAAAGTTAACCACTTTTTAAAAATTCAATTGCCGATAACTCCGTGAATTTGTAACGGATTCTTAAAAACTAAATGTTGCTGAGATCCTTGAAGAGTACTGAATAAGGCTATACTAAATAGATGTTATTTGCTGCAATTATAAAATTCGTCCGAAATCGCTATCTTAGGCTTTTTGTACAAGTTTTTTTTAAAATGCACGTAACATTCTAAGTATTATACCCTCTACCGCCGGCAAAATAGCCGGAAAAACAGTGTAACCGGTGCCTGCCCAAAATGAGCCTTATCCGAAATTACGTCACAGACATAAAATGGCTGCTGTAGTGTGGGACATTTGTAAAATTTGTATGGGCGACTATGGGAAGAAAATTTTTGAATGGAGATATTTCAGCTAAGACGGAAGATATCGAGCTCTAACCAGCAGGTATGGTTATAAATTAGCTGAAAGAATAGGAATTTAGCGTTGTTTTGAAAATCAACCGAAAATCGCGTTTACGCACTTATTGTAATATCTTATAGCCATACCCACTAGTTTTTTTGTTTTTTTTAAAGTTTTGATAAGAATATGGGACATAACACACGTACATACTGAAAACTACACCAAACTACTACTTATTACCTAACTATATACTTATTACTACATACGTACTTAACTTAACCAATGTCAAAGTCAGGAAATTCGTCCTCAGCAGTAAGCGAATACTGGCGGAGTATCATTTTCGCATTGTACCTCCACAAAGTCACAGACAGTTGCTGGAGAAGTTGGCGCCTAGCAAACTTTCGAGGTAAACCGTTTCCAACAGTTTGGTCACCATATGCCCTATCAATTTATGCTATGGATCCTAAAATTGATAGGGCATATGGTAACCAAACACCAAACAAGAGGGATAAAATCTCCTCCATTATCATTCACAATGTCCTGGTATTGGTTGTCCTTAGCCATCTCACCAACAGCAGCGGCCACCCCAGCCTGAGAAGAAGCAGAAGATATGACAGCAGACTGAGTGGTACTCCTGACAGAGAGATCAAAATAGGCAGGACAACCAAGATGAAAGTCAGGGTGGTATATGTCGCCAGGACGAGATTGGTCAGATGAAATTCCTTGCTCCCTAAGAACACCAGGGTGATCTTGGAGCAAGGCATGGTGTACAACAGACACTAAAGCATTATGACGCTTGATCCTCAAGGGACCATGAGAGCACCCCAGCAGATGATCACCAAACTGGTCAATGACACATAGATAAGTACAGAGTGGTAAAGAAGGGAACAAAGGAATGCCAAGCCACAAACGTAAAGCTATAATATAATCGTGAGGAGGAATAGCTAGACCCAAAGCAGACTGTGGAAGTGCTTTAAGCCAACCACTGCTGGTGCCAGAAGAATGTGATAAAGCACGCAGACATGCTTGATCACAAATAGTGGAACTACTTACAAGCTGTTTAAAAAGTGAATCATCTAAAATACCCACTAGTTAGAGTTCGGTATCTTCCTTCTTGGCTGAGATATTGGCGTTCAAAAATTTTCTTCCCATAGTCACCCATACAAATTTTACAAATGTCCCCACACTACAGTGGCCATTTTTATGTCTGTGACATAATTCGGATAAAGCTCTACCTGCCAAAACTAAATGCTCTTCTACTAGAACTGATGGTCTCATGACCCTTTTATTTTGGCAGCTGGTGTTACGGCGAGTTACAGTTTCGAGGTCTAAAGGCTAGTCTGGTCTATTTCGGTGGTACAGTTAGTCTACCTGTGGTGCAGTCTATACAAGTGAGTAGACTATGGGTTTAGGCCATTTTTGTCAGAAACAATTGCTCAAATGGCTACTGCTTGTGAAGTGCCAAAAAGATCCTTGTTTGAGCAGGCAGCTCGCATTGCTGTGTACTGTTCTTACAGAATTTTTAATTCTAGAGCCTCCCCGGGCTGGGATCTTTTAGACCACCTTAGGTAAACTTTAAGTATTACATATAATTATGTAGATATAGATTTTTTTTGGTGCATTATTTTGTAGTTTAATTTACTTTTAGTTAATGTAAGTCTTGCCAGGGCTCCTGTACTGATCCATCAGCACATGGTACCCCTGTGTCTAGGCCCCTGTATGCTTGTAATGTATATTTTGTCTTAATCATTAAGACGTTTATTCTCTCCCATGAAAAAATTAATCTGCACGTTTGGTATGGTTTCCTTTGTTTAACTCATTCTGGCGCAAGTGCAGCATACTTCTTATAGCCAGGCATGTTTGGGCCAACCAACAGTAGTGGGTGTATATGTGTTTGTCTGGCTTTATATCGGTCGCAGTGCCTCAGGAAGTTAATTGCCAAGGCCCTGAAGTCAGATTGTGACTCGGATAGGGGTAAAGTAGCTAGTCTATTTACAACAGCCGCTATAGAGTGTATATATAGTTTAGCTATAGAATTTAGATTTTTTTGTTTATAGCTAACATGGCTCAGTTTTATCCTCCTCTTAAGGAAAGGATCTTAAAGTCAAAGTCTGCAGGATGTGCAGTAGTAGATACCAGCACTGCTACTGTTAGTCGAGGAGTATACAAAAGATGGAATGAAGATAATATGGTTCGAGCTGTTGACAGCATTCTCAACAAAAGATCAAGTATTAGACAAGCAGGGAAAGAGTATGACATCCCAAAATCAACAATTGCAGGTCGGATATGTGGGCGTATGGTGATGGGAGCTGTTAGTGGTCCAGTTAAGTACCTTAATGCACAACAACAAGAAGAGCTTGTTCACTTTTTGATAGAATGCGCTTCAATAGGCTATCCAAGAAGTTGACAAGAAGTGATTGGAATGATGCAGCGTGTCTTGGATGACAGTGGAGTTGAGAAAACAGTGACACATGGTTGGTGGGAATCGTTTTGTCATCGTCATCCTAATGTAGCATTGCGTACTACAGCCTCTTTATCCCTTTCCAGAGCAAAAGCATCAGATGTTACTGTTATTAACAAATATTTTGATCTTCTTCAAAGTACCATAGATCAATATGATCTTCATGATAAGCCCTGCCAATTGTTTAATGTTGATGAAACTGGAATGCGTCTTAATCCTAAAGCATTGAAAATGGTGTGTGGCACAGGTTCAAAGAATCCCATTTCAACATGTTCTGGTAACAAGTCTCAAATTACTATAGTGGGTTGTGTGAATGCAGTTACTGTATCCCACCTATGGTTATCTATGGTCGTAAAACTATCAGTGCTGCTTTAATGGAAAATGAAATCCCTGGTACTATTTATGGGTTGTCTTCCAAAGGTTGGATTGATCAGGAGCTGTTTGACCAGTGGTTTGACCACTTTTTGTGCTACGCTCCATCTGCTAGACCACTACTTTTGATGATGAATGGGCATTCTTCACATTATTGCCCCAGTGTTATTCACCGTGCTTCTGAAAATAAAGTAGTGTTGATGGCTCTGCCGCCAAATACAACTCATTTAACACAGCCTTTAGATAAGGGCATATATGGTCCACTTAAAGTGGAGTGGAGAAAGGTTTGTCATGACTATATTGTGCAAGACCCTGGAAAAGTGGTCACACAATACATTTTTTCTACTCTGTTTTCTAAAGCTTGGATGAATAGCATGACTATTGCAAATATTATGGCTGGCGTTAAAACTACAGGAATTTTTCCAACTGATAGAAACAAAGTGCTTTCCAAGTTTGAGGTAGCCATGGTCACTCCTCCAAAGCAACCAGGCAAGTTACCGTATTTGCCGTTGTTAACACCTGTACCTTCACCATCCAGGAGCATAAGCAGGAAAAGGTGTATTAGTTTTCCGAAGCAGAAATACAATTGTTCCTTGAGAGGTAAGAGGATAGATTTGATGGTGGGGATGAAAGGTACAAGATTCGGCTAGAAATGTATCACCCAGATACAGAATCTATCAGTGGTGTTTCCTTAATTGGATCTATTTTTCATACACCAAGAAAAGCAAGTGTAACTTACAAATGCAAAATTACTCAGACTGTTGCTCTTTCAAAGCCTACAAGCAAAATTGACAAACTATTCAGCAAACCTGTACCACCTTCAAAGTTACCAACAAAAACAGAGAAAAGTTCAGGACGGGTTCTTACTAGTTCTGAGGCATTGAAGCTTTTACAGGAGAAGGAAGAAAAGAAAGATGCTGCTAATCAGAAAAAGGAGCTCTGTCAAAAGAAGGCAGAAAAGAAACTACAGCAACAATCACATGCTCACATCAATCACGATGGAACCATTGAAGAGGGAATTAAAAGGAAAGATAATCAAGGTACAGTGTGTATAGAAGATCATATTATTTTAGCAACAACTTATAGAGCCACAATAGGCAAAATATTATCTACATTCAGACCATGTCAACTTAATCAGTTGTTTCACAGGCCCACCTTTTACATAGATTGAAAAAATAGTGAATTGTAAGGAAAGAAGTGAACTAAAATACTTTGACCACAAGCTTACTTTTTCCTGTGAATGCATTAATTAATTAAATTGCAATTGACTTCTCAAAACGCACTGTGGTTGCAAGCAAACTAGTCCCATTTTGTTGAGACTGGCATAGTTGTATATATTTGTATATTTTTGCACTCCTTTAGTGCTCATTTCTGTCAAGATTTTAATTTATATGCCAACCTACCCCTGTACAGTTGAGATTTTTTCTCATGTAGAGTGTTATAATCTAGTCCTGCTGCAACCCTGCTTTTTCTGTGAGCTATGCCACATATGAGGATTACTGTCTGCAGGCATACATGATGCCACTCCCATTTATCTGTATTGCAGTCTATGGGAAAATGTACAAATCCAACTGTCTGCTGGCTCACATGAGCTATGCCATCTAAACAATTGTTATTTTATGGTCTAGTTGCTTGGCAGTTTTTCCATAAGCTATGCCCATTTTATTATCAAAAATGTGTGACACTGTTCATATGCATATGTGGAAGCGTGCATGCTAAACTATCAGTACGGTGTGTTGAAGTTTGTAGCACTACTGGTTTTGGTTGCATGAAAATGTGCTACCTGACAGCCACAAACTCTCCAACTTTAGGTGGCTACAAAACAAAAGAGTATAGTACAGGTTATGTAGTATTATGTGTCTAGCTATATCCATGCAACTGCACTCAGTTACAGCAAGTGTTTTTCGAGGGGAAATTTTTTCACGAAATTCACAGATTGGTGATTATTTCTCCCCTTGAAATTTGCAGCTAGCATTGTACAAGTATTAATGCATGCTGTTACATGAAAAATTTCCCCCTCAAAATTCTGGATGATAGCATGGTGATTCACGAAATATTTCCCCTCGATAAAATCCCACTATATGGTAGCTAATTGTCAGGTAATAGCTAACTTAGTAATTTTCCCAGCACTGAGATTATCCATTAATACATGTCAATTGTCATAATATTATGTGTACATCATAAGCCAATGTTATTATAATTATTGTACTCACTTCCTTCGAATCTGTTGCTATTTGCCTCATGTGCTCAACAAACTGCTGCTTGTTACTTTGTATCCTCTTCATTCTCAACATCTCATATTCACTCATCGAAGTATTTTCAACTGTCAACTCCACAGTACTGCTAGATAGGTTATTCCATAATTTAATATATCTAGCAGTACTGTGGAATCACCTACCTTAAGCACATTTAAAAAATGTATTAATTATAGCTAAGTACAATCACTACAATTTATTCTTAATTTAATCTGTTGTACTATATACTCCATATGGAGGTTTCTGTACAGTAAACAAATAATAATATTAATAAAATTTATTAGCAAAACATGGGAAATGAGGCATAAAGCTTGAGCATAATAGGTAAAATTTTTGAGCAGTGCAGCATAGCATAATAGGTAAAAATTTGAGCATAATAGGCGGGTGCCTAGAAAGATGGCTTACTGGATGTCCTCAGATGTTCCAGGGAACATGCACATGTGTCTGAAACTGTTAATAGTAATCGGTATAAATCAAATAAAACGAAATACGGTAATCTAATTTTCAGTATGTAGGTGTAGACAGTTCCATACAATGATTCACAATATGACACTTAAGTAACAATAATGATCAACGTGTCATATAGAAGTATTCATGTTCTTGACAAGCAAAGCACATTACATTTCACACACCATAGCCTTCAAACTAGGCAACAAATGTATCACATGAGTTGGCTAATATGGATCTTGCGACCTTAAAAGTACACCACTACAATTTGAATACCAAACATTCTAAACAATATATCCGAGTACTTGCAGTATTTATTTCAGCGCTAAAATAACTTTCTTTTGGAACATAAGGTTCATGTTTGACTACCTGAATGACAGAACAAAGAATGCATTACACTCAGGTTGAGTATGTAACTGATCAAATCATTATTTTTTGTCTTCTTTTTATTAATTAATGCTGGCAGAAGTAATTTCTTCCAGGCCCTCAGAACATATACTTTCATATGCACTGCACTGTATGTACGTGACTTACTTCTTTGTCCCTTTTAAGTTGTGCTGTAAAGCCTTTAATAATAATAATAATAATAATAAAAGTAATGTTCTCAGCACATTAGGGTGTATACGTACGTATGGACACATCTGTTTACATTGCTGATCACTGAAAATTGAAGCAGTCAGGGCATGTGAGATGAACGCTCCAAGCAAGAACAGAAAGTGCAATTATAATCTAAAGTGACCACTTATGTTTGTATGTACAAAAAAAATCAGCACTCAAGGGTGGCTTGAGGCAAATACAGCATTTGACTTTGCCTCATGCTGTAATAGCCTCTTGACATGCCATGCCCCTTATGCTGTATTTTCATACAGAAGCATGGTGGTGCTTTAACTATAACATAATGGACATGCTCACAATGTTCTAAATGATTATTTTCCATACAAATGTAGATAACTAAGCACTGTGGTCTACATTAAGCAGTCACCGTACCTGTCTAATACCTATAATGGTCAGCCAAGAATTCACTAATGAATCACTGTATAGCAGGAGGTGTCATGAGCGTACATACAGAATTATCTACGTTGTACACATTGCATGAGGAAGGACGCTATGGTATTCCATTAACTGCATAATAGCAGGTCTATAAATACTTCAAAATATAGTCACTAACACTGCAGATAGTCACACGTGGCCAGATTACTATACTCTGTCATTAGGTAGGAGTAGTTACATTGGAGGACCGGTACAGTTCGATACCACAATAGTCTCAACACATCATCAAAGCATGCAGCATTTATATCCCATGTGCTTAAACTCTATATTATAACAAAACTGCAACAAAACTATAACATTCAGTTAACCTGTCTATAACCAATTCGATAAATTCCAAAATGCAAATTTAGCATAGATTATAATTATTATAACTATACAAAATCTATGCTTTTAGGCACATTGGTAAATTTCTAATTGTATATGCATGCTTGTAATTAGAATTACAGTGGCTACTACTCATCACATTGCTTTCTACTACACAGGTAGTGTTAGTGAATGTGTATGAGATTTGAACTGTACCAGATACTACACAACCCAATGACAAAGAGAAAAAAGCAGTGTGGCTACTAGGCTACACACACCATGGAGACAGCTTAGGGCAATTGGAAGACTTCCAACTACAATTTATGCATGTACAGTATATAGCATAATAACATTAAAGTCTGTACATGCCATTGATGACCTTAGAATCATTGCCTGCTCTATTATGCCAAACTCATAGGCATTATGCACCTATCAATATTAAGCCCCACTACCCCTCCCGGGCGTACATGGGGGAATAGTGGGGGATTTGATCCGATTTGACCTTAAAAGTCGCCCCACTAGTGGGGCATTTGACTGTTCAAAATTTTTAGCACTTGCTTGACTTTATAAGCTATGCACCTCCTGCAACAATAACCTACTTTCCCAAAGTACACTACGTGGGGATTTGCCTATTCGTCATGCCCACGGGTGGGGAATTTGATTTTTGAAAAAGTCAAATCCCCACCTTTCCTCTACCCTTGCCCAGGAGGGGGGTGGTGGGGCATAATATTGATAGGTACATTACTACACTTCTTTTAGCCAAGCCTCTAAGTTGATCGCACCTGTAAACCAAGGCAGATTGTGCAAGTTTATATAAACCATGATCTGTAAAATTTCTGCCACAGATGCACCCAGAGTAAAGTAGCACGGAACATGTTTCATGTAAAAAAGGTAAAGTAATTGTAATTGTAATTTTTAAGCAGGGAGTCCACTCAGTAAAACTGATTTTCAGTGGAGCCCTGAACAAACCATAGATACAGTATACCAACAGGGATTGGAAACGGAGATTCGCGCACAAACATATCCGTGTCTCGCATGACATAAACTTTCATCCGTAACTCAGTAGTAATGGCGAGTGGAATTGTCCGTAGCTTTATAGGTGAGTTTTGTGATCTTCCCGGATGGAGACTGGTAGAAAGTTTGTTGAAGCAATTTTGCACCATATACGAACGGAGACACTTTTGACGAATTCAGCGAAGAGCTAGTGATGTCACTTAAGGAAATATTCGAAAATTTGAGGGAGTACTACAAGTCCACCTCCACAAAGAAAGAGAAACTCTGGTGTGAATTCCACCGTAAAAGACTCCACATGTTGCCTGATATTTGGAAGCGTTTTTGCAAGGGTTTAGAAATCCCATACAGCCAGCTGGTAGCACGGTTAATCCAAAGGCTGCAGCACATGTTGCTGTCAGACCTTCAATTGGCCACTGTAAAGCTTTAATAATAATAAAATAATAACGACTCCGGTTTCATACAACCCACATGCACCCTTCATGCCAGCTTGTCTACACAACACATTCAACAGAGCTGGTACCAGCTATATATAACACAATTTAAAGCTATAGTGACCAACTGATAATGTGCATGCTCATTGCTATAATAGTACAACAAATACTGAATAGCTAACATTAATTTTGCAACACTACACAAGATAACAAAACGTAAAGGAAGAAAAGCAAACAAACAAATATAACCAGTTACCAAGTCACATTCAGCAACAATTATATTCCAGTATATGTATGTGCAGAACAATCCAAGTGTTCAGATAGTGAACTTGAAGCCATGTCGTCAATACATTAACACAGAAGTATCATTTACCAGAAAATATTGGTAGTGAATCTATTTATTTTATTTATTTATTTATTATTACTGAGCAGCCAGCACTGCTGATGCGCTCAGGAAAAAAAATCACACATGTACATTACTACAATAATTAGAAACGTTAACTGAGAAAGAGTCAGAGTCATTTAAATCAATTAGGAGTTGTGGCAACGAGTTCCAGTCTTGAGCTGTTCTGGAGAAAAAACTTTTTGGTAAGCTGTAGTAGATGTTGTAGGGAGTATGAAATGGTACTGGTGATATTGCCTGGTTTCTCTGGTCATTGGGAGATAATTGGACGGAATAGATAAGGGAATTTGGTTATGAAGTACTTTGTAAAATGTCTGCAGTCTGGATATCTTGCGTCGAGTTTTAAGTTCAGGCCAGGAGAGATGTTGGAGCATGGAAGTAACTGAACTGGATCTACTGTAATCTTTAAATACCCACCTTGCTGCTCTTCTTTGAATATTTTCAAGTTTATGTACATCACTGTTATAAATAGGGTCCCATACTACTGAAGCATATTCCAGTTGTGGTCTTACCATTGCTAAATATGCTGCTGCTTTCACTTGTGTAGAACAATTGCTTAGGTTTCTCTTAAGAAAGTTTAATGTTCTGGATGCTTTTCCTGGTATTTTGGATACATGAGGTGACCAAGATAAATGTTTGTCCAAGAGTACTCTGAGGTATGTATGTCTATCAGTAATTGTTAAGGTATGGTTGTTCAGATCATAGTTGTGAATGATAGGTGACTGAGATCTGGTGCATCTTATTACAAAACATTTGGATACATTAAACCTAAGTTGCCATATGTGTACCCATTCTGATAGTCTGTCAAGATCTTGCTGAAGGATGGAAGCATCATTCGGGGAATCAATTACTCTATAAAACAAGCAGTCATCAGTAAACAGCCGTAGTGGGGATAAAATACTTCTGGTAATGTCATTAATATACAACAAGAACACCAGAGGACCAAGTACTGTTCCTTGTGGTACCCCTAATGTAATTGTTACTGGGGTTGAGGATTTGCCATTAAGAAGTACACATTGTGTCCGATCAGTTAACCATGTTTTGATCCAGTTATATGTATTGTTCCTAATGCCATATAGTATTGTAATTTCGTAAGTAATCGCTGGTGTGGAACTGTGTCAAAAGCTTTAGCAAAATCAAGCAATATGATGTCAACTTGTTTCTGATGGTCTTGAGCTGTGCTTCTCACATCGGTGCACTGTTCTTCTTTGTCCTTATGGTAAACAACTCTCAGATTCTTCAGTGCTAACAGTGGTTATTCAACAATATTGTGTATAGGTATGGATTCCATCTTTGTACCTCCCATTTCCTGTAGGATTGGTTTCAGAACAATCTAATATTCACGTTACACTCTACTAATGTACTAGTAACTAATGACATGGTATATTGGTACACAAAGTTACTGATGTGTCCTCCAAAATAACACAAGTGTAAATTGTAAAATTATTAAAATGTCCAGTATGGTAACACGAATAGTAATTTCAATAAGCTATTTACACGGTACTGACGATGTAAACACCAGAAAACATAATATTTTTCTAACTGCTCTTACTGGTAGGCTTGCAAAATAACACAACTGCTAGAAGCACTGCTGGGTTACATTAAGCTTACCACAGAAGTGAGCGTCAATGATTGTTTCAAATCACTCGTGTACTAGAACACGCGCAGGTAGAGTAAATTATCTGTTCTCGGACACCATGTATACTCGGACACTCGTTCTCGTAAACTGTTGGACGGAATCCTACGAAAATTGGTGTGAAGATACGTTGCATATAGCCTAACTACACATCCAAGTTTGAGCCAAAACGCTTGTTTGATTGTTGTGTTAGACCACATCAAAATTGTTTCTCGAAATCATATATTCTCGGACAAAATTCAAGTATTGTCGGACACCGGTCAGTAATCCTACATCAAATATTTTAAAGACTTACCACCAACACCATCTGTTAGGGCTGTTCATTAGCTATCAGCAGAGCCATAGTTTATTTCTTTCTATCTCATTTGCAGGAAGCTGTGATTGGAAATGTGTGAGCGTGTTACCACCTCTATTCTCGGACACGAACTATCAGCTGGTTCTCGTACATGGTTATACCAAATCGTACAAAAATTATTGTGGACATAGTTTACACATAGCCTATCTAAACCTCCAAGTTTGAGCTAAAAATCTTTTATGGTTGGCTAACTAGAGCGGATTAAAGTTTCCACGAGAAAATTAGTATTCTCATTTTTATCGGATAATAGCCAATGCTTCTTACACCAAATAATTTATCCACTTCCTACCACCACCATCTGATAGAGCTGTTCATTGGCGATCAGCAGAGCCATAGTTTATTTTTTCCATCATCGTTATGGATAGTTATGATCGGAAATATGCGAGTATGTAATTACCTCTATTTCCGACATATTATTTTGTGCTGTCTGATTGAATCTTGACTCCAGCTATTTCTGGTGGTACAAAAAGGTAGTTCACTGAAATTACATGCTATTTAAAGTAGTTCAAGTCAATGAAAAGTAAAAAATCACCAGAAATAGCTGGAACCAAGATTCAATGAGACCTCACAGAAACAATGTGTCGGAGAATAGAGGTAATTACATACTCGCATATTTCCGATCATAACTATCCATAACGATGATGGAAAGAAATAAACTATGGCTCTGCTCATAACCAATGGACAGCTCTATCAGATGGTGGTGGTAGGAAGTGGATAAATTATTTGGTGTAAGAAGCATTGGCTATTATCCGATAAAATGAGAATACTAATTTTCTCGTGAAAACTTTAATCCGCTCTAGTTAGCCAACCATAAAAGATTTTTAGCTCAAACTTGGAGGTTTAGATAGGCTATATGTAAACTATGTCCACAATAATTTTTGTACGATTTGGTATAACCATGTACGAGAACCAGCTGATAGTTCGTGTCCGAGAATAGAGGTGGTAACACGCTCACACATTTCCGATCACAGCTTCCTGCAAATGAGATAGAAAGAAATAAACTATGGCTCTGCTGATAGCTATTGAACAGCCCTAACAGATGGTGTTGGTGGTAAGTCTTTAAAATATTTGATGTAGGATTACTGACCGGTGTCCGACAATACTTGAATTTTGTCCGAGAATATATGATTTCGAGAAATAACTTTGATGTGGTCTAACACAACAATCAAACAAGCGTTTTGGCTCAAACTTGGATGCATAGTTAGGCTATATGCAACGTATCTTCACACCAATTTTCGTAGGATTCCGTCCAGTAGTTTACGAGAACGAGTGTCCGAGTATACATGGTGTCCGAGAATAGATAATTTACTCTAATTTCGCCCTCGAGTAGAACAGTAATTAGTCCAATTGTCGCAACGCTTAGGCTGTAATTCTTCTACAACGTGCACAAAAGTGGCTTCTAACGAATTCGCGCTGCACTGGTATCTATGGTGACGGTCACTCGCGCTCGAGACACGGATGGTATTTCACGTCTGTTACGTCATATTGAGAGTTTGTACAGATATCACGTGAGTTACTTCCGTTTCCAATCCCTGTTGGTATACTGTATCTATGAACAAACATACAATAGACACATACAATAACTAATAATATACAAAAAAATAAACAAACATACATACACAACTAAGGATACATAGACAAAATTACACAGGAATTAAGAATTAAGATAATAATTACGAAATGATGACAAAGTGGCAGCCCCAGTAACAGTGGACTTAAGGTTGTTCCATAAAACAGTTCCTCGGTAGAAAAAAGTTCGCTTGCCATAGTTGATAAACACTCTAGGAACAAATAAACGATTAACATTACGACTAAGATGACCAGTAACATCCTTCGAAAACTGAAATATATCATGTAAATAAGGAGGAGAAATTCGATGTAAAGATTTTAAAATCTGAATAGCTGTATGAAAACGGTGACGTTCAGTCAATGTAAATTGAAACTTGGAACTGAAAGATGACAATAGCTTATGCATAAATTTGGAATGAATCCTTTCAATCATACAAGTCTGTTTTGCCGTAGATGGAGTCCAGATAACATCACAGTAATCAAAAAGTGGCATCACAAATGCTGAATATAATACACACAACACTGCAGGTGGCAGAGACCCAAACCGAATAATTGAAGCAAGCCTTGATCTAACTCTAGACAACATATTACAAATATGCAAGTTCCAAGACAACACAGAGTCAATTAATACTCCAAGATACCGAACAGAATGCACCCGAGACAACACACTACTAGAGGTGTACCGATAATCGGATCGGCTACAATATCGGCCACCGATATGGCATTTTTTACCGATATCGGTATCGGTACAGAACAGCAGGAGGACCGATATCGCTACCGATATCGCTACCGATATTTATACAGTAGCAATAGTTTGTGCATAAACGGATTATGCATTGGTTTTCTACGTTATCCATGTGGCTCTGGCCATAGATTCTTTATGCTCTGGCTTATTGTACCCCAAGAAAGATCTATTTGCTGTCCTTGTAAATCAAATTCATCCTGACTTAATCTTTGGTTGTGAATCATGGCTATCTCCTGCTGTACACAATGCTGAAGTATTCCCTCCCAATTTCAATATATATCGACGTGATAGAGAGGATGGTTATGGTGGTGTCTTCATAGCCTGTCATAACACCATAGTTTCACACGAAATTCCTTACTCTGGCACCCAGGAAGTAATCACCTGTAAAATAAAGTTATCTAACACACAATCACTAATTGCTTGCTGTGTCTATAGGCCTCCAAACCGATCTACTGACTATATACAAGGCCGGAGGAGACGGTCCGGTTGGTCAGGCCTGAGCCGGACCAATAATCTGGAGCTGAACCAACTCGAACTACATTACTCTCATCATGCAATCTTTGGACGATCACATCTACATGTAGCTACGTACATTTTACAGATGTTATTGAAAATGCATGACACGAGTAGTTACCTAGTTTCTCAGCCTAACTAAAGCACAGAACTACACGTATAGTACCTCCAATTACCTTACAGTACAGCATTGCATTCGTATTGTTTTGTACAGAAATGATTGTGGGTTCTACGTACAGTATCACGTGTGCTGACAGTTGGCATTTATCACGTGTAAGGTATATGCCTTCTTTGATTCTAAACCAGTACACTTATATCGCAATTCAATCTTCATAAAATAATCATTAGCATTCCTTGGCTTGTCTCTCTTGGCTTCCTTTACTGGGCGAAGGGCTGGCAGTGACAAACCAGATACCTCATTCCTCGGCAAGAAGCTGCACACTCATACATTACATGGTGGCCATCTGGATGAGATGTTGAGTAGAAATCACTCCTCTTCAACTACCCACTCGTCCTGTCGAGATACCAAGCAAACTCTCAGTCTCACCCACATCGCGCCATTTTCAAATGCTGATTGGTCTCGTGACTGTCCACCAGTATATTTACGTGATGATCCGTTCACTTCATACAAACCAGTATAGTAGTATACAGCTGTGTAGCATTTTATTGTAGCTGTGTGAATTCACTGTATAGTAATTATATCCTAGCTAAAGGGGGCCATGCTGCATGGGTTCCCTGTGAAATTTGGGGGGAAAGTTGCAATTTGCTAGCTAGTTTTACTTTAAAATTTAGCATCAATTTTAAATTTTAAGGCATTTTCAAACCTTTAAATTGCAAAAATTCTGCAGCTCCTGGAGGTTGCACTCCCAGACCCCCCTTGAACTTCTAATTGCTAGCTATAACTAAATGAACCATACAGCAAGTTTCATGCTGTGTCCCCTGTATGTCAGGTCTACAATTATACATAGTATAGAAAGTCTGAAGAACAACAGATAGACCTGAGCATATTTATATAGCTAGCTAGCAGTGAAATATCACTAAAATTGCATATCTGAGTGTCTAATTTTCAAAAATTTCCTGTGGGGGCATGCCCCCAGACCCCCCTAGAATGCTCGTGCTTCGCACTTTGCAGAGTGTGCTTTGCACACTGTGCAACAGCTCCTCTCTCATTGGCATGTATACAGTAGTAATTTCAACATTATAGTCAATGGCCTGACCAACTCAATTTTCCCTCCTCCGGCCCTGATATAGAAGCCATATGCAGTACACTTGAAAGCATTATCTTATCCTATCCGAATGATATTATCTGGATTGCCGGCGACTTCAACCTCCCTGATATAAACTGGACTGATTCTAATATAATTGGTTCCAACTACCCTCTATCAGTAAACAGCGCATTTCTGGATTTTGTGAATACTTTTGGACTCACTCAGACTGTTGACTTCCCAACCAGATTAAGCAACACACTAGATATCTTTTTAACCAATAGACCCTCTTTAATTAATTATTGTACACCTATAGCTGGCATTTCTGACCACGAAACTGTACTGACTGAATCCAACATTAGTATCTTTGTGCAAAAACAACCAAGAAGAAAAATTTACCTGTGGAATAGAGCAGACTCTAGCTTAATAAGAAACTTCTTTTATGACTTTAGCAATGAATATCTGCATTCCAACACCACTGACACACCAATCAACCAGTTGTGGACTGACTTTAACTCTGCTTGTCACTTCTGTCTGGACACTTTGGTTCCTAGCAAGTTATCTTCGAACAAGACATCAAACCGACCATGGATCACCACCTACATTAAAAGAATTTGTAGACAAAAGAAGCGAGCTTATGCTCAGTATCGCCGAACACGCTCACCTGCCGCCTGGCAATATTATAAAACTCTCAAAAATTTAGCTCAAAAAGAATGCCGTCAAGCCTATAATGACTACTTTTCGAAGCTCATTGACTCCAGTTCCACAGCTAATTCAAAAAAACTATGGTCATATATCAAAAAGCAAAAATTGGATCATGTTGGAATACCCCCACTGTCACATAATGGTCATACCATCACTGATTCCACCCACAAAGCTAATATCCTCATCGATTATTTTAGCTCAGTGTTTACCACCGAAGACACCCAGTGTACTCTCACACCAGATGAAAGCCCTTATCTTGATATACAACCTATTTCCATTACTTATGCTGATGTCTCCCAGCTCCTAACAACTTTGGATGTTCATAAAGCACCAGGACCAGACAAAATCCCATAACACTTATTACAATTAGCCTCTCAAGAAATTGCTCCAGTACTAACTCTGATCATCAATTCATCACTTCATCAAGGAGAATTTCCCATGGACTGGAAACGTGCTAATATTGTACCTGTATTCAAAAAAGGAGACAAAACACTTGCATCCAATTACAGACCAATATCGCTAACCAGTATCAGCTGCAAGATCATGGAGCGCCTAATTCACACTCATCTCTTCTCTCACCTAGAATCAATAAATATCCTCTGTGACCAACAACATGGTTTCCAACCTAGAAGATCATGCGAATCACAACTTATTACTACTGTAAACAACATTTCTACATCTCTTGACTCTGGCTTTCAAACTGATATCATTTTTCTAGATCTATCTAAGGCATTTGATAAAGTCCCCCATCACCGTTTATGTAACAAATTATCCTACTATGGTATTAGAGGGGAACTACTAACATGGCTACAAAACTTCCTCATCGGTAGGCATCAACAAGTAACTCTTGACGGTTCAACCAGTGAGTCACATGCAGTTAACTCGGGTGTCCCCCAAGGAACAATCTTAGCCCCTCTATTATTTTTATGTTATATTAATGACCTCCCATTATCAATCAATGCCAACATTGGTCTGTATGCTGACGATACCATACTTTATACTGTTATTCACTCTACATCCGACTGTTTATCACTTCAAAATGATCTCAACTCCTTATCACAATGGGGCACTAGATCTGGTATGTTTTTTTAATCCTGATAAAAGTGTATTCATGAGAATCACTCGTAAACACAATCCGATCACGTACAACTACACCATTAATGACATCTCTATCCAAGAAGTTTCATCTACTAAATATTTAGGAGTTACAATCACCAATGACTTGTCTTGGTCCACACACATTACTAACATCACATTCAAAGCTCTATCAGTCAAAGCATTCCTACAGAGAAATCTTAAGTCCTGCCCAACTCAAATCAAATTGAAATGTTATAATGCCATGATAAGACCAATCTTAGATAGAATACGCCAATCCTGTCTGGTCCCCTCACATCAGAAGAGACATTGATAAGCTTGAACGAGTACAGAGGCAATCTGCCAGATTCATTATGGCTGACTTCTCGCGTTTCAGCAGCGTAACTAACATGCTCATTGACCTTAACATTCCCAGCTTAGAACACCGCAGACAAGTATCTAGTATCACCCTCCTCTACAAAATTGTTCATAATCTCATTGATATATCTCCAGTTGATTTAATCTCTGTCACTTCCAACACCAGAGGACATGATCAAAGATTTCATCATATCTATGCAAGGACCAATCAGCACAGTAATTTATTTTCCCCTAGATCAATTAGACTGTGGAATTCACTCCCACCTGACCTAATCCAACAACAATCATTACAAATTTTTAAGTACCAACTGAAATTATTATTACTTTCCCCTACCAATCAGTAATCCCATAGTCAATCATATTGTAAAACATTTTGTATGCATGTTTCATATGTGCGTTAATCCTCAAACTGAGGCTGCACATTTTTGGAAAATAAAAAATAAAAACATAATTGCTTACTCTGCAACAAGTGCTACGCTACGAGAAGCCATATAAATACACGCAATTCTAGTGTTTGTTGCTGGAAAACTTATCACAGTCTTTACAAATGAAGCAGTTATAGAGTACCTTTGTAATAAAAGAAGAATCACAGGATAATGGAAACTTGCTGTAGCTACCAGCTTTCTCACAAATCATTAGAATGCGGAGTAATGCAGAAATATCCGTTTAAGGCTTCATGAGAGTATATCTACATAAAACGTTTGTGGGTGCCTAATTGTGTGGATTGCACAATAGAAACCCAAGCTGCATGTACACCACCACAGGAAGAGTATAGCAATGAATACATGCACATGTTGTTGTAGGGTAGGTAAATGTACACTTTTGTTTGCTTAAAATATTAATGCAAATATCGTATCGATTATCGGTTATCGACTTCTTTTGGTTACATCAATATCGCATATCGGTACATGCCAAAAACCCATATCGGTACACCTCTACACACTACCACCAAGTAGCTATACCGTATAGCCTAAATATTTCGAGGTTGAGCAACATTGCTGAAAATAAAAATTTTGCGGATTTGCAAACACTTGAAAATGTATTAGACTATATGGTGGTCTAAATATTTCAAGGCTAAAGTTTCGCTGTTAACCCCTAAAACCGCGAAATCAACGAAAATTTTCCCCCTCGAAATATTTAGGCTATATGGTACCTCACATCCTGAAAGTTGAATATATCTTCTCTCTTGTGTCCTCTGTGTGTCTACGTGCATCTCGTAGTATCGATCTTTATAGGCGCCACAGTAATCTGATTAATTATTTAAGGTAAATGCGGGTATTTCCGGACAGCGCACAATTCCGGACACTTCGTGTATAGCACCCAAGAATGAATCAACTAGAACACACTTTTCGATTTTTATAATCTCTATAAGAATAGCTATTCACAGCAGAAAGTTCAAGGCAATCCATTGTTTCGTTCCTCGGCTAGCTTGATAAAGGTACCAAAGTGTCCGGAATTGTACGCTGTCCGGAAATACCCGCATTTACCTTATATAAAAGTGCACCCGGTTTTCACGTTGTTATCCGGGTACTTACCCGGTAGTTGTTAACCGTAGTCACCAGATTCTACCTGAGTTACTGTTAACATGTTTTAGGTAATTTAGTCTGGAATCACAAATCCTATAGAAATAGAAATGGTTTTATAAATAAAAGGACAGGGAATGCACGAGGCCAGGAATCTGGGGAATGGACGGCCGGCGGGTTGTTTGAGGTACATAAATTGTATCTACACACACTTCTTTAATACTGGGTTGATGCATTTTATCGTGTATGATTGGGTTAGAGAAGAATTGGACGGTTTATGACTTGAGAATGGGTTGGAGGGTGGAACATAGATTCTGTTTTGCCTGGAAATTAGCACTGTTATCACCATGATTCTCGCTGCTTTTTTTGTTAAAATCAGTTTGCTACATGGAACAATATACAATGACACCATACTTGGACCACGTTCTCCCCATGGTTACCTTAGTGGGTCGCCCTTGCAGTAGATGGTGGACAGTGTGATATTATCAACGGCAAGGAATAGCTATGCAAGGGGGTGATACACTGGCACTCACTGTAGGTAGATCTGTGACTGCAGTCAAAGTCTTGACCCACCGAAATTTCACTTTGACCTGTGACTAAGAGCCTTTTTCAATCTTTGACCAGTGACCTAGCGACGATATTTCACTACTTTTTGATTGTGGGTTGGAAATTTTTACCATTGACTTGGCACAAATTTGGTTGCCTTGACCTTTAACTTAGACTTTGACCACAGTTGTAGATCTACCTACAGTGAGTGCCTGTGTGTCACCCCCTTGCTATAGAACCATCTGTAACCACACATCTTTTTTTATTAAATTGACCTAAATGTAGCTTGATCTTCTGACAATGGGGTTTTATTGCTTGACAGTCATGACTATCAAAAGTGATGTAACAAGTGGTTAGAAGACGAGTGATTTGTTGGGGTAAATCAATGGCGGATCCAGGATGGGGCATTTGGGGCAAATGCCCTCCCCCCTTCAAGAAATTGCATACAAGATCGAGATACTCTAATAGAGCAGTCGATTACTCTAATAAAGCAGTCACAATGTTCATGAGGCAGTGTAGCTTACCTATGAAGCTATAAATAGGATTCACATAACAGATGTCATGTATTTGGTAAAGGATAACTAGCTATTATTGTTGTGACCTTTTTTTTTTTGGGGTTTTCAACTGTTTTTTCAGCAAGGTACCCCCCTCTTTCCAAACTCTGGATCCGCCCCTGTAAATTGCTTCAGACACAAATGGTTTTTGGGAAGAAAATCATCTGGTTTTTAAGGTACTTGATTGTCTCTCCTTTTGATCCCTTGATTTAACCTTCCCATTGTTTGATTTGATGGTTGCTGGTTCTGCCATTGGCAGTGACAGGAACATATGAGCTGCTGAAGGGTAGTGACTACCTCTTGAACAACTAGGAAATGGCTTAAAACAAGATTTTTGTCACTGCTGCTTGCTTGCTGCTACTACTGCTTTTGAGTGGCATAGCCAAAGACAATCAGAGCCTCAGCCTTTGTTACTGCACTTCAGCCTGTCTAATCTAAAGTGCAGTTAGCCCTGGTGATGATACTCATTAAGCCCCTAGTGATTGACTCTATAATACTTGTTGCAGCTATACTGGCATATAGCAATTAGTAGCAATAGTCAATGTAATAGGAACAGAAACAGCAAGCTGTTACACCATGCTAAGCATGCAGAAACTGCAGCAAGTGATCTTGAGTCAAAATAAGCTGGGAGACTTTTCTATAAGTATCAAAACTTTTGAACTAGCTATTTTGCTATATCCTACGTATGTGTGCTAATTTACCTGGGTAGACGTTGGGTAACTGGGGAAGCAAATGTCGACTGTCTGCATCTCACACAATGGGTGGAGGTCCAGATAGGACTTTATGTGTCCACACCTTCACATGTGACACATGGTACAGCCTCCTGGGGTTCACTAGTTTTCCCCCCAGGACGATTTGCTGGCATTACCTCATAGTACCTGAGTAACGCACAAGTGTCCCAGTGCTGGTTCAGTTGGTAGGCATGACTGTGCTAGCGGCAGCCAAAGGCTTTGCTTTGCTTTTGCCCATTTAGTTACTTCTAATGTGAATATGCCTTTGGTTTTTTTCCTATGTATATCCTTGTCTCTGATTATTGGGTGGGGACCTGTAACATTAAGGCAGACCAACTGCTGCAATCTCATATGGTCCGGCTAGACTTCTTGAATGCACAGCTGAGACAAAAATTACATCGAATAAATGCCCCTATACCATTAATGGTACCAATTGTACATTGCATTGGTTGTGATAGCGTACAATTTGTTATATGTATGTGAGAGAGGAAGCTCATGTGCAGATCACCAGATACTTAAACACGTATACACAAATAATATTATTTATCCTATTACATATGGATCTGTATGGGTGTAGTATAATGTGTGCGTGCGTGTTTGCATGTGTGTGTGTGTGTGTGTGTGTGTGTGTGTGTGTGTGTGTGTGTGTGTGTGTGTGTGTGTGAGAGAGAGAGAGAGAGAGAGAGAGAGAAAGAAAGAAACCTGTTAATCAGGACACTTGAAAACAAAGACACCTGCATAATCTGGACACTTGGAAATGGTCCAAAGTATACCTTAACATGCAAACAAACCTTGATAATCAGGACACTATTGATTGGTCCCAAGGCGTCCACAGGTTTCACTGTAACTGTAATTATGTATGTATGTATATACATACGTATGCATGTATGTATGTATGTACGTATGTGCATACTGTACATACACATGTACACAACATACGTACATATTTATGTATGTCTGTGTGTATACAAATGCCAACGGTCCATGTCTCACACAATGGGTGAAGGTTCAGGTAGGACTTTTAGTACCCACACCTTCACCCGTGAGACATGATACAGCCCCATACAGGTTACTATTCCTGCCCCAGGAGGATTTGCCAGTGATGACTCATAGCACTTGAGTAGTGCACAGGTGTCCCAGTGCTTGTTTACTGGGTAGGTGTGACTGCATTAGTGGCAGCTTAAGGCTTTTACTTTGTGTGTGTATGAGTGAGTGCGGGGCCCCCATGCATACACTTCATACATTGCATACACAACATACTGATTTGGAACAGGCTGAAGAAGCTCAGATACCTGCCGTAGCCCAACCTCCCGCCATGAGGTTCACCTAACCAGAATGAAAAGGCTTGTAAATCTAGGTTATTCAGCGTTCCTTGGCTAGGTGGGCATGATGTGTCTCATGGGGGATGGGGGCTGGGATTAAGAGTTGATCCCAGGACAGGCAATGAAAGGTGTGTGTAGCATATGTAGTACACTGTAGTGTGTGCGTGTGTGTAGTGTGAGGAGAAGCAAATGCCTAATTGATCTTGGATGTAGGGTTCCACAGCCTCTATTTACATGAAACTATGACAGTCCTCATGCATGTTACCACAGTTCTGTGCAGCTTCAAGTGCCTAAGTGTTACACAGGTGTCCCAGTGCTGTTTCTGCTCAAAATAGGGTTTCTTTGGACTTGAAACTCATTAATGTGATACTGAGATGGGTGCATAGTTAGTGAATCTGCACTGTACTACACAGACAAATGTCCATCATATCCACGTCCAAGTATGCTGTAAGGTTATCAAGTCTCAGGTCATATGTGTTGTATTTCACAGAAGAATTATTGGACTAAAGTTTCATGATATTGTTGCGATGATGTCTACGCTGATAGTTAACAGCTAAACACTATTCAGTCATTCAGTATTATTGGGTGATCTCTTGTTACATGACCCATCTAATTGTGTTGTTGTTTGGTTGTGTTGCTAGGGATGGTTGTCAAGCACTGAGGGAGTATGTTGCTATGACAAAGAATGAGCTACCAGAGCCGGACTCTTGCCAGTGGATGTCAAGAATGGTAAGTATGTCTTGTATCTGAGTATTGAATGTGTTGGTGGTATGGTGAATTCTCGAATTGTTGCTCTCTGTATATATATATCCCTAGAGAGCAACAATTCGAGAATTCACCATACCACCAACACATTCACTACTCAGATACAAGACATACTTACCATTCTTGATATTATATACATAGTTCAATATCTTAAAGTCAACCGTTATTTACTAAGAATAATGGTACTTCAGTGTTCATAATGAAAAAGTTCCGCTGCAGTATCCACAAATACCCATGTGATACCGAGTACCTTGTGGTGTTCACTTGGTGGCTGAGAACTTATTAACATTCTCAAGTCCATTTTTGGAAACTTTTCATCCCGGTTACTACCCTCTATGTTTCACTCCCCTTCGTGATTTACTCACTTATATCACACAGATTTAAGTTTAATAGAAGGCAAGCTTCAATCTTGCCATTTATGGCACTGCACAGATTTAATTGTTAGAAGCTATGATCATACTAGACATTATATTGTTCATTCAAAACCCAAGGGTTAATTTTGGACACAATACCCTCAACAACTAAAACAGTAGTTTGTATGGATGAGACCAGTTGCAGCTGCAAAACAGTCTTAAGACTTGCGTACAAGTCGTTTTATCAATATTGAGGGTTAACTTAAGGTCAGCCTTATTGCTACAGAAAGGGTCATCTGCAAGAAATAAGTATTGTAACAGACATTATCAACAATCGACAAGTGGGTGTGTCTCCATGTAAGTCTACAGACAGCTACAGATACCATAAGTGGGCTGTCTTGATGCCAAACTAGTTACCTACCATACGCAAGGAAAATTTTGACAAATCGATTTAATTCGTCAAATTTAAATTCATCAAATGCCCTTAAGCATTTTAAAGATGTAAGTTTTATCTACATCAACATTTATTTCATCATATATGCTGAAGTGTAAATTCGTCAAATTTTACTTGCGTCAAAATTTCCTTGCATACAGTATAAGCAGCAACAGCAGCAGAAGCAGCAGCAGCAGCAGCAGAAGCAGCAGCAGCAGCAGCAGCAGCAGCACTCGATCCCTATAAGTGGGAATGATGCCATACATGCCCACAGACAGCAGCATTCAATCCTGATAAAATAATGGACATGGATCCATAATCCTGACAAATACCAAAATACTCTCAAACGATGGGCATGGTTCCACGTAAGTTTCTTCAGTATGTACATGTATTTCCATCAATAAAATTGAGCTTGTAAATTTATGCACATGTGATCCCATCTGGGTCAGACCCAGATATTTAATAAAGTGGACAAGACCCACTTGATCAGGACAAAATGCAACCCAAGTGACCAGGATAATCTGGATGACCCGACCCACTTACAACACTGGCACATACATATGATAAGGTTGCTAACTATAGGTAATGGTTACTAGGTACACTACTAACTTTAAGTTCTGATAATAGTGCATAGGTACACATACCTGGTTCTGATTAGAATATTATGATTGCGGTGACATAATGTTTCATAAAAAATCACATGCCTTTTTCGTTTTTATACAGACCCATATCGTGTTACTAAGGATTCTGACAATCGCCTCCTGGCTCTGGTAGCTAGGATCAAGGTACACTTCTGCAAAGTTTAGTATGCTGCTACATACAATGTATTTCTCTATACAGAAGAGGATGGTTCATGTTACAGTAACTGCTACAAAGAATAACTGCAAGGACATTATTATAGAATCCTTTACATGTATACTGTACGTAAATTTTATGACATCACGATGCATGTATTTTATTGAGTTTTATTAAGTGCATGATACTAACATTGTTACGCATGTATGTAGTATGTGTGAGGCGTTAGTTTGAAATGGCATAAGCCATTCCATGTCCATATTCATTTGACCCATGAGATTATGCACTACACAACCTGATCATGACACAACTACTTTATACAGTTTGCAATGGCCAAACACAAACAGCAAGTGTTCTTGTATTTTGTTAACAATATAGCACTCTGAATAGTAATACTGCTTGTTTTGAACAGTTGCTTAGTACTGTTAGTAGCTAGTATGTATATGACTGAGGATATATCTGACCGAATTAGCCTAGAGGCTTTCTGTTCGTGTCCTTGTATACTGTAGTATTGTGAAATTTCTATATACCTATTAATTTTGGATATGTAGTTCATAACTGATCATGACTAGTTTTCAAACAAATACCAGTACTGTGTAGAGGGTAGTTTGTAATTATAATCAATGCTTGAGCAATAATTATAAGTTTAGTTTGTGTGTGGAGAATATCTAAAGAGATTGATTTGATTTTTTCTCATGCATACAGCAATACGTAATTGCTATTTTTCCCTACCATAGCACACACACAGCACACCAATAAACATAATACAAAACACAACCACTAGACAGATATTGCCACTCACACACACAAAATTTAATAGCATAATTATTTTGGGTTAAAAGGATACAAATTCATTATACTATTTACAAGTAACAGGCATGAGTGTGGCAGCAGCGAGAGAGGTCCACCAATTAAGAAGTGGCAGGCAACCGGGAAAATTTATGGAGCCATCACATAATGCAATATTATTTAATAAAGCATACATGTACCGCTAGCTACTTATTGTAGTGCTAATTAATATATAATACATAACTTAGGTGGCTGAAAATATTATTGTAATGACATGAAAAGTTATGGCTCATAAAAGTTTGAAAGTAGTTATATGCAGCAAATTAATGTGCTCATGGCCACATGTACTGTTTTTGTTGTTCTAGAAATGAGAGGTCTCTATAATAATTGTTACTATACATTTTCAGTTTTTCACATGGCATTTAGACCCCACAGAATCACAGATATAGAATAATAAAGTCATAATGATGGACATAACCTACTTTGGGAACAAATTGAATGTAATAGCTTTGTACATGTATGTTTTATTAGACAAAATCAGTTTGAATTAAACTTTTGACCAGACCTGTAAACACAGATCTTCCGCACACAACCACATTATTAACTTCATATCAGACTAAGATGTGAACTATACACTACTTCAAGCCCATTCCAGAAGCTTCAACATTAGAAGCTGTATAATAAGTGGTGATATCTGTGACAAGATAGTGATTGTCACTGCTTACTATAACTAAGAAATCCAGTGATCACTATCTTTTTACCATGGATCTCACCACTTATTTTTTACAGTATAATAATAATGTGCTCTGTTAAGAACAGCTTATCTCTATATAGCAAAATAAAATGTAAATGAATCAGCAATAATATTATAATAGCTAGGAGTCTTATTATATTAGCTAGATGCTCATTGAATTCTGTAAGCTAATTTAATGCTATTGTAAAGAAGTAGTGATGCACCATAATCAGCTTGTTACAGATTCAGTGAAATTAAACATGTACGTACCCTTAAAAATGGTCATTAACAATTTCCACAAGTTGTTATTGTTGAGATGCGCATATGTGACCCATGAAATTACGGGCATGGAGTGCCTTAAAGTACAACTACATACTATATACATTATACTTTGAAAAACTCAATAAAAATAATATATGCATCGTGAAATGTCATAAAAATTAATGCATGTACAGTATACATGTAAATATTTCTATAAATGTCCTTGTGGGATCACTATTCTTTGTGTAGAAGTTAACATGAACCATCCTCTTCTGTGTAAACAAGTAACACATGAATACATTGTGTGTAGCAGCATACCAAACTGTGCAGAAGCATACTATCCTTGGTAGAATGCTTAGGAACATGACATGGATCTGTGTAAAATGTCTGGCAATTAAAAACAAAAAAACAGTACATAAACAAATTGATGAACTAAACACTCCTCAATACATATAGAGCAAAGCAAAGAGCCTACAGTAATTATGTGAATTGAAACACAGTCCAGTCAGCTCATTATAACTCCAAAAGTATACTCACTAGACAAGGCTGAAACTTTTACCGCCCATTGAATTTCCCACTAGACACCAAATTTAAAGAAGTCATAAAATGAAGTTCAAGAACAATGCAAACTGGTTAGGTTTATACTTAGCGGGTTACATATTGAAACATACTTACATGTATCCACACACACACACGTACACACAAATACAAACACACCTAACCAAAATAAACTCTCGGTCTCAAATAAAGGCCCTATTTTGTTACAGACCAGATCAAAAATATTTTTAAAGAAATAAAAACCCAGTTTTTATACATACAATCATAGTTAAGTACATGCATACAGATGTAGGCTGAGAGTATGCATACTATAATATATGTCTGCATATTGTATCAAAACACTGTTTCTATATGTACATGCACTTGGAGTGCCCATTGCAGATCCATTCCTAGGAGCAATACAACCGAGTTATACTTTGCTACTTCTAAAAACTAGAAGCCCAGTAAATACTATTATACCTTGCTTCAACCATCAATAAAATTTTAGCAAATTAATTTTTACGATTTTGTTTAGCAATAAAGAATCTCAATATTCTGTAATTCACAAATCAATACTTATTAGTTGCATAATTGCACATTCAACACAAATACCAGAAATACGTATCTTCTCAAATCTAAGGGTAAACCTTGAGGCCACTCTCCATTTTTGCACATATATTATGAATGGGATACGCTGATTTAAATTTAACTGAATGTGCCACTCCTGTTAGCCTACAAGACATCTACGTTATAAACAATTGGTAAACCTTTTTGTAAAGGTTTCACAACTCTTGTTTAGTACACTTATCAGTAAGAAGAAACCATAAGCTTGTGCTGAGTTAACACACACTCAATACAGCAATCATTTCTTAGATATACATTAGCATAATATATTTTGCTCAACTGACTGCAGACAGGTAAACAAATATAAGTACACACTCCCACACCCACCAATTCACATGAATTTTCAGACAATTTGATGTCCAGTGTTGGGAGTAACGCGTTATGTAATATTATTACTTTTGTGGTAACCAAGTAATATAACAAAATACACTATAAAAACGGGTAATATAATGCAAGTTACTTTACTTACAAATGTAACGCGTTATCTAAGTAATATAGTTACTGTAACGAGTCTAATATTACGTAATATTATTACTACAAGTAACGAAGTTACTAATCTCGTTGGTTATGCTCTGAGTAATGCCTAGCCACAACAAAGTAACGAAGCCTACTGAATGAAGCTTATTCACCAGCTTCTTACTTATAACCAGATTTGCACATTGTCCAACAACGCAATCATGTCACGTGATAAGGTGGTAGTTTCACAAGTGACAGTTTAAGGCTGTGGACACAAAGTAATATAATATGTAATATTATTATAGTTACTTTATTTTATGGGTAATATGTAACTGTAACTAAATAGTTCAGTTGTAAGTAATATGTAATATGTAACTAGTTACTTTTAAAAAGTAACTTACCCAACACTGTTGATGTCAGTAACATAGCCAGCTGTGGTAAGCTGAGTGATAGTTCTGCTTAATCAATTATATCATGATAGTGAGTAACATTATGATGACAATGATAGCATGCAATCATACTGTCATGATAAATTACTCATATCTGTAGTTAGTCAAAAACATGGCAAACACTGATAGTGTAGAAGTTGAGGAAACTGTGAAAGTCCAGTAGAACATGCACAACAAAGATTACAACAACAATGGAGTGTAAGAAAAGCAGCTAGCTACATGGTGTGTACTATTGTGTCATTATGAGATGTTGAGTCACTGCTAGTATAATATCGTAATACTGTTGTTATTGTGATAAGTGATAGCTTTACTATCACTCAGCTCTATATATGTAAGCAAATACAGTACTTGGATAAAAATTTGCATGAATCGATTTACTTATAAGAGATTTGTGCAATACTAGGGTATCATAACCACTAAATCAATGCTAATAGCAGTCTAGATTTACAATGCACCACCCAGGGACAGAGTTGTCATGTGTCCTTAGCAACAGTTGTTCTATCCCAAGTGGTATATTGCATCATTTTTTGTGCCAACTGTTTTCATTGGCCCTGCTAGAATTTTTCCAGTGTCAACTAAAAAGTGGCAAATGTAACCAGATGATTTTTTCTACACCTACACACATATGGAAAAACCAGCTGTACTCACATGTACAAGAACATCACCATTCTATCAAGGTATTTTTTCACATGTCTTTCGTCTGATTTTTAGTACTCTATGCTAGGGTTGGAACGGAGGTCAAATTTTAACCTTTGAAGCTTTGTACACACCCACATGGTCACACACTTTTTTTGCAGCTGTACTACACAGGCTCTAGTGTAATTACATAGACTACAAAATTTGTCAACGATACTGTTGCATGCTTCCAGGAATATCTGGGATAATCTTGACATTCCAGTATCATGGTTACTAAGTTTTGGAGGAGCAAAACTACCTTCAATGATTACAAAATCTGCAAAGGTTCTGAAGCTTCTCTGGTTTTGTCTCAGTTACTACTTTTATTATGCCTTCATAACAAATTCATAATAATTAGTTGGTAGTTTTAACTAATCAAATAAAAGTGCATGTTCATATGGTAATGCTTGCCATGGCACTATATTATCAGAGATTCAGCTGCTTTGTCCACACTACTGTATAAAGAACCATTGAAAAGTGAATAATTTGAGTGTAGAGTCTATGAGTTTCCTTAGTAGCACTGCTACATGCCTCAGATTACAGATTCTACACTGTACCCATACACTATTGTAAACAACATTGATAGTGGATAATATGGTTACCGTGGTTACACGTACATCTTACATGGTTTTGCCCCATGAAACATGGATACTATCAGTGTTAATATACATGCATGTTTCATGTAAGATGCATGGATTTTGGACACTTTCCCTACATGTTGCATGCATGAGACTAACGTGCATCATGTCTTCAGCATCTGAAAAATTGGTACCGACCTGCAAAATGAAAGCAAACAAAGCCTCCAGCAGCCATGCTACACACAGCTATTACACCCAGCAAACCAGCACTGGGATG
Source organism: Dysidea avara (assembly GCF_963678975.1). Lineage (NCBI taxonomy): Eukaryota > Metazoa > Porifera > Demospongiae > Dictyoceratida > Dysideidae > Dysidea > Dysidea avara. The sequence goes on from NC_089285.1 coordinate 14,856,500, forward strand.
CCTGTGCACCACTCAGGCAGTTGAATCTTGTGCAGGCAAATCCTCCCAGGACAGGACTAGTGGATCACAAGGAGAGGTTGCTGAACCTGAATTTCCACAACTACCCACATACCACTAAAGGACAGTTAAAAATTTGCTTTCCCAATAAATACCAAAGTACATTCCTACGTACATATACATACATACATACATACATACATACATGCATACATGCATACATGCATACATGCATACATTCATACATGCATATACATATGTACTACGTAATATATTCAGTCAACTTTGGTTAGTTCTATGGTATGCACACTAGACACATACACTGGCTGTTGTGAGCACAGCCACACTTATCTAGTGAAACAATGAGACAGTTCTGCCTCACAAGTAAATTGTCTGTGCATTCGAAAATCCTACCTACTGTGTGACACGAGACTGTACAGTCGGCATTTGTTTTCAAGAACATCAAGTCCCCATTATACTGTATACAGTTAGGTTGGCTTTTCCTCAGTTTATAACAGCACCTGGGAAGAATGGAATGGGTAAAGCTGCTTGGTAAAGGAAACAGCAACAACAACTGGGTATTTCTATACATTGCGTGCGATTGCCAAGTAATCAGCTATGCTACCATGGGGACACATGCACTATGACTCTTCACACACACACACACACACACACACACACACACACACACACACACACACACACACACACACACACACACACACACACACACACACACACACACACACACACACACACACACACACACACACACACACACACACACACACACACACACACACACACACACACACACACACACACACACACACACACACACACACACACACACACACACACACACACACACACACACACACACACACACACACACACACACACACACACACACACACACACACACACACACACACACACACACACACACACACACACACACACACACACACACACACACACACACACACACACACACACACACACACACACACACACACACACACACACACACACACACACACACACACACACACACACACACACACACACACACACACACACACACACACACACACACACACACACACACACACACACACACACACACACACACACACACACACACACACACACACACACACACACACACACACACACACACACACACACACACACACACACACACACACACACACACACACACACACACACACACACACACACACACACACACACACACACACACACACACACACACACACACACACACACACACACACACACACACACACACACACACACACACACACACACACACACACACACACACACACACACACACACACACACACACACACACACACACACACACACACACACACACACACACACACACACACACACACACACACACACACACACACACACACACACACACACACACACACACACACACACACACACACACACACACACACACACACACACACACACACACACACACACACACACACACACACACACACACACACACACACACACACACACACACACACACACACACACACACACACACACACACACACACACACACACACACACACACACACACACACACACACACACACACACACACACACACACACACACACACTACACTCACATCGTAGTACATACAGTTAATGCACCCATGCACCCACAGAGATGCATATATACTACAAATTGTTAATATTTTTATGAGACCAATTATAGATGGCATTTATTGGATGCAACCTTTGTCTCACTCTGCTGAGCACTTATTGCAAACACAATTCTCAAAAGGTCACATGATGATTTATACTTCTGGAGTAGTAATGGAAGAGACTGACTAAGAGACATAAATTGCATCTACCATTAGTTCAATGAAGGCTTCCCCTAAGAAATTTATATGTACGTATGTCCCGCTATAATCAATAAATAATTGCTGGGAAAACTTACCAACCCAATATACAGATTACCTTCAACATTGCATTAGCTTGAGATTAAGAAACCGGACACAAGTTGTCTTGGAATCAAGTCACCAGCTGGTCTGGGGTTTTCTGTATTGTGATGTTGAGATACTGACCCCCTGTTTTGTTTACATGTTTTTAGTAGCCTTCTTGTTGGTCCCAAGTAGTAATATAATATGCATCATTTGTCCGACCATCTTTTTCCCATAACTATATTGTAAATTTATAATTTAGTCAAGAGGCTAAGGAGCCACATCACAGCCCGGGATCTGGAATTCCTGCTGCATTCAGAGCTGATGGAGTGATGCAACAGCCAGCTGATGGAGTGATGCAACAGCCTACTTGATCAGTATTTTACTCTCCTGGCACATAAGTTAATTATAGTCAGAAAGAGCTGACAAGGTTTCTATGCTATTTAGAAACCCAAAGATGATGTGGGCAAGAGTTACCCACAAATTAATTGCCAAGGCCACAGGCTGGGGTAATTAATCGTGGGTAGCCAAGCCCACATTGTCTGAGGTGCTAAATGGCATAGAAACCGATGTTCGCTAGCTCTAGAAAATTTTCTCGCTAGCTCTAGAAAATTTTCCTTAGCAAAGTGGATACAGAAAGAGCAAAAGTAAGTGGAAAAACTGTGGCTGCTATATTGATATTTGCTTGATGTACCAGTTGATAGTGACAGATCAGAGTTTAGTAGGCAGTGGCAGAAAGTAAGCAAACAGTAAGGCTATTTTCCTGCTGAGTAAAGGAGGTAAAGTGAGCAAAAGAAACTGACTGCATCTAGTGCATCAATGACAATGATGTCTGTCTCGTGTAGAAATAATAAGCTAACAGTAAGAATATTTCCCTACTGAATGAAGGAGGAAAAGAAAGAGCAAAAGAAAGTGGCAATCTGTGGCTGCCTTTTGAGTCTTGATAGTCAGTGTCACACCATGGTATCATCAGTACATCAGCATGAGTTTCTTGTCCAGAAATTAAACAAACAGCTAGGCTATCTTGTTTATGGCTTTGTTGATTTTCATTGGATAAATGTAGTGAACAACCACAACTATACCACAGGCATGTAGTAACCTCATATAAGCATCAAAGCTAGGAAAATGAGCATAAATTTTCTAATTCACTTTAATTCTTGCAGTAACCAATCATACCAAAGTCATATTTCATGTTACCCTAGGTTTCGTAATTTACAGGGCTTGATTTCATGATCAGTGCTATGAATAAAATGAGAATCAGTAAATTGTATGATGGATTGATGGTTGTGATTTGTGTTCTGAGTATATGGACAGTGTGAGACTCCAAAAATATTCAGCATTTTAATAATCTATTCTTGTACATAGTTAAGGTAACAACGTCAACATTTAATCATAGACTTGTCATGTGCTTTTTCAGTAGAACATTTCATCCTATAGCTCATAAAAACAATTAACAGGGACGGGCAAAACTCATCGAGAGTTTACAGCTTATCAAATGAAGTTTATATTAAGGCTGAAACGAATAGTACGAATATTCGTTATTCGTTCGTTAAGAAATATTTGTATTCGTTAAGAAATATTCGTTAAATATTCGTTAATCGGATAATGTACACAATTAACCTTGAAAACATTTTGACAACTGAAAACTGTCATTTTAAAATATAATTTTTTCATCTTAATAATACATGTAAAGGACTTTTCTTTTTTAACATTTAAAGTTTTAGTAGTAATCAAAGTGATTTTGTCCCTTTCAAGCACCTAATTATACAGAAAATTCTTAAAGAATAACTCGTTAATTCGTTCATTAATTTGAAGAATATTCGAATACCTAAAATTTAATATTCGTTTCACCCCTAGTTTATATACATACCCACGATTTAAAACTAGTACATTCATAGGCTCTATCCAGGTAAAGGAACCAATTTTTTATCATCAGTTCTAATTTTGGCTCTGTCACACTGTAGTGATCTGACCAGACTAACTGCCACTCAAGTAATCTGCTTGGACCATACAAGATTCAAAGGTGGTAGCAGCAAATGAGCAAGCAGCAGTATTGTTCCATCGAATGCACCAAACCGGGGATTACTTATGGCGGAGGGATCTGTTAGGCATACCATAAGTTGTCCAATCAGACAATTTGCAGTGTTGAAGGGGACCAAATAGCTATGGTTGTGCTGTAAGACCCTATCTAGCAAATGGTCCATGGCACTGAGAAAAAGCATCATGGTGATAACTGTGACAGTACCTGGCATAGCCATATTAAACTTGTGTTCCCCCGTTCCTGTCCCATCCTAGTCACAAAAAGCACTAGTTATATATAATTATGCCAAAACAGAAGTGCGTGTAGACAACAAATTGTACCTAAAAACTCTTTAGATTCTTGGCCTCGACCTACTCGCTGGCCTCAGTCTATCCGCCAGCCACCGGTACGCATTCCCCTGGCATTCCCTGTCCTTTTATATATTTATAAGAACGTTCCTATTTCTATAGGATTTATGATTCCAGGTGGACTAAATTACCTAAAACATGTTAACAGTAACTCAGGGGCAGAATCTGGTGACTATATGGTTAACAACTAAGTACCGCGTAGCTACGTACCCGGATAACAATGCGAGAACCGGGTGAAAAGTGCCTATAGGCGCTTATAGACTCAACATGGGTGAACAAAACGATAGCCCAATTGTGGGTTTCAGGAAGTACAAATTGGAAAAAGATCACGTGCATACATTCACTTGCAAATATTCGAATTTTTCCGGAATAGCTAGCGTGTTTTTCAGGTTCAGGAACGCCATACAAACTTCTCAATAACTTCTTCTCCACCAGGATTAGACTTTAAGACGTTCTCCACCTTCTCTAGTGTGCAATTATTCACGAGCTCACATGCCGGGAATCACGTTTTACAGCTATTGCATGATTATTGTAGAAGCGGCGCTTGGACGATTACCGCTTGTGGTTGACACGTTGGGTGACACCTCTTGGCCACCGTACACCGTACACCTCCGTAAACTTAAAGTATAGCATGGTGCGCGTGTTTACGAAAACGCGCGAAAACTGTGGTCGAAGCCGAAGTCGAAGCCAGACTGAACTGTAGACAATGGATACAGAGCAAATATTCCGACATTTTGATGACCACCGAATGTTTAAGAGGTGAGTTCAACTTACATTGGATAGTTTTGTGTCCTGTTTTTAATTATTTACGATGGTGTTAATATTAAATAGCTTGCACGTAAAAACCTAGCCAGACCACTACCATTTCTTTTGAGTGAGGCGGGAAATTTTAGGTCTGGTATGCTGACAACCCAAATCGGTTGAGACTTTCGCCAATAGTTTTCAGTGAGCGTTGATTGACGAAGAAATAAGTGACGCGCGCCGTTATTAATTTAAAGATTATTTCTAGCAAGGAACTGTGCCAAGTGGTCAGTAGAAACATAGGCATATGAAGTAGTTTGCGGACATTTACTATCATTAGTATATTTGTTTATGGCGAAAAGTCAGCTGGAACAGGCATGTCCTATATATATACAGTGGAGCCCCTCTTAATGGACACTCCTGAATGGCAGACTGCCTCTTTATAACAGACGATAAAGTCCCAAATACAACTTCCAATGCCTGTGTGTATTAATGCCCCCTCAATAGCGGACACTTCTCTATTCCGTAAACTGGACACTGCACAATTGCCAGACATGGCAAGCAACACCTTGCTAATTGCGGACACAAGTAACAAAGGTTCATTGCCAGTTACAACAATCAATCGAACTACATTATTTAATGCAGAAAAAAGCACTGTCTCTGTATTCCCTATTCTACATAATACAAGACAAAGCCTGAAGTTACGAGAAGCCATATGAATATGTATACAAGTACTGCTGTTAATGTTCTTACCCAGGTCTTCTGAAAATAACAGCTTGTACACTTTAAGAATAAGCTGCATATTCTGTATGGCCAACCATCTTGATGCAGGTGTACCTAATCAAGTAAGGAGTAATCTGTTATGGGAGCATATATAAAATTTTTGTGGTGCCTAGTTGTCTGGAATAGTGTAGTAGAAGGCCACACACCATAGGTAACCCATGGTCAATAACATCACTTCTGTTGCTATTAAACTGATGTGGTTCACATGGTACCATAATTCATCTTGCTCCACCATTTCATCTAGTCTCATGCATTGTAACAGATTATTTTAAACTTTTAGAAAACCCCTTAAGTAAGGACATTTCCATATAAAGGACATATTTCATTTTCCCAATGGTGTTCGTCTTAGAGGGGTTCTACTGTACATTTTGATTGAAACACATTAAACATTCAACTAATTATCGTGTACTGCCTACCTTGAGTCTGTTTAGTAACTGTCTGAATTTGATACGTGTATAGCAACACTCTGCATGTACAATAATGCCAAAAGAAGTCCAATTCACGGAAATTTAGGCTCGTAAAAATGGCCTAAACCAACCGGGTGTAGCAAATTTCCCCATATATTTTGTATTGGGCATTTTGGGGACATGCAATAAAAGGCATAATAATCCACGACACGTTATAGATACCTCAGATTCTGAACCAGATTTAGAAAGTGCAGTGAATAGCGATTAAGATGAGCTATAGCAGAAGGATGTCAGAGAAAATTTAAGGTTGTCATTTTAAGGTTGAAAATCACTTTCTATGGCGAATTGAATGATGGATATTTGGAAAGGAACGCTCTGAGCTATTTTGATCATGATGTCTTGACAGTTACAATGAAACAAAAGCACTGTGAATTAGTACTGCAGGTTAGTTTGTGAAAATTACAATGTTCTGTGAAATAATGTCCGTGCCATGTAACAAACTTCTTCACTATTTGTTTATTTGCTGTTATTTATTTATCTTTTTGTGTTTTGTTGTAATTTTACTCCTTGCCACACCCACCCTATGGTCTTCGGCTTTCATGATTCTTATACAGAATTGGATGTGTCCTACAGACCTTCAGCACTTGTGCTGTAAAGTCAAAGGTTGATTGTGCAGCTAGGTTAGTTTCAATTATGGGTTAGTACATGCGCATCACTTCAAAACGTAGTCCCCTAAAAATTTTTACACTGTGTAGTCATGCAAATCTACAGTAGCATTCAGTAGCTATCTCTCTTCAATACTGCTTACATTTATAGATCAAACATAGGCATTAAAATTTACCATTACTACACATTCAAACTTGAAACAGGGCATGCTACTTATGTATGCAAGTAGTCTGCAATAGGATGCTTTAGTGGAGAATGTATTAAGTAGGCATTTATTTTTCACAAATACATAACCCTATAGCCTGGAATGTAAAAAAAAACAACAAAATAACGGGTACTGATGAAAGCTGGAACGGAACGGAATGGAATCAATAGGGGGCGTGCGCCAAGTTAAAAAATCGTTTTAAACAGATTGTGTACTGTTTCCAACTTTCACACAATAACTAGAATTGTGCTAGAATTAGTTCGCTTCTGCTATAAACATGCTAGAAAACATTTGCTCGACAGCTCTATTTAATGCCCACTGCAAGAATGCGTCGTACAATCGTCTAAGCTGAACAACGATCGTCTAGCTAAGCTGTTAACCTATTTTTTGTAAGCACTGTTAATATAACATACTGCAGTTTGCGAATTCTCGTAAATCGCTGCCAATAATGGTAGAATTATAGTCGCTTCAGAAAACCAGCGACACAGATACAAAAAGGTTTGAATACTGCTACAAAATGAAAATACTACAGTAGTTTACCTCTTGGAATGGTAAGGAAGTACTTCTAAAACAGGATTAAACTAAACTGGCTGGATTTTATTTACACACACACCTTACCATATGGTGGGCATTTGATAGAACTTTCGAGCTAACGATTACTAGCATGCCTATAAACAGAAACAAACTAATTCTAGCATAATTCTAGTTATTGTGTGACAGTTGGAAATAGCACACAATCTGTTTTAAACGATTTTTAACATGGCACGCGTCCCGATCAATTTCGTTCCGTTCCATTCCGGCTTTCATCAGTACCCCGAAATAACACCAGTCCAGTGTTTGTACCTTCCCCAAATTTACCACAGACAAACCTGTTTACATAGTTTGGTTAGCTGACTGCATCATCTCCGGCCTGCAAACATTGTCACATGTCTGGTTACCCCCTAAATATGAAATGATACATTCCTTGTTTTGAGATTTAGCATGAGTGTTAAATTTGCAGAATCTGTTGAAATCATTGTTATCTTATTTTCATTAGTTTCATAATTGATTCCAATGACTAATTTCTGATATAAAAGGCATATAGCTGGGGTTGGGGCAAACCTCTCTGTTCATGCAGACAAGTTGTTAACTGTCCCACTGAATATTCAAGACAGAAATAACATTGTGATACTTTGGAGTACATAGCCCCGTTTCTGTGCTCAGCGATATTTTATTTATGACTATGCAAAGAGGAGGTTGGTCATGTCTCATAGCCCTGATGTACTACTGTGTGGCAATAAACATGGCACCTAAAGTTAGCATCATTATTATGAAGTCCTGTGTCACATTCATAGTAAGCAGTATGTAACGCTTGTTTCTTGGTTAATTACAAAATCCACAGTGTTGGGCAGTTGAAAAAAGGGCTCTGGGAACTGTAATTTGTCAGTATTTATTCGCGCATTAGAATACTTTATATTATTACTGTATGAGGTATTGGCTGAACTTTTCTTTGAGATCATGAGATATTTGATGATGCATGAACAACCTCCTCTGGGTGACATGATTACAAAATTATAGCAAGAGTTATGTGGATGAATTCTTTCGTGGATGCATATATAATACATCAGTGGTTGCGATCGCTGAGTAGCTGTCATTGTCACATATCAGCAATGTATGGCAGTGCTGTCTAGCCTCATTCTGTATAGTAGCTTAACTGTACAGTTGTATAACTATTACAAGACAGTTTTGCATATTTCACTGCCCATATTCAGTGTTAATAGTGAGCTGCAGGCTCCTGAACAGCCATTAACTCAAAAAAGAATGTGCAAAAAAGAAGTATGCCATTCCAGTATTAGTGTTGCACCAATAATCGGTTGAATTATCGGTATCAGCTAATATTAGCTAATTTTACAAGTATTGTATCAGCTACGAAATGGAAATAATTTGCCAATTAACTGAAACCGACAATCTATCATTAATGATGGCAATGAACAGGTGAAAGCAAAGAAAGTGGTGAATGCAGCTATAATAGCACAACATTTATTACTGTTACTGTTTTATAACTATTTAGGCTTGTTTGTTTGCAAAAGTATAGCTGTAACACTATAGCAGGCTGTGTGTATTTATTGGCAATTAGTTGATAAAGGATCTGGATTCCCGCTAAAAACACTAAGCTGGCTTAGCTGTTTTATAACTACTTGGCTTCATTTTCCACGAAGGGGTTAGTAGAAAAATGTAGCAAACATTATAAAATTAGCTGCCCACGCAATTAATTATAGTATAATTACAATTTACACACATATACTTTAAGTGATTTTCTGTTCCTCCTCCCCTCTCTATTCATTAGAGGCGAGACAGTTAATCATGAATAATTGAAAGTTTTTACAAAGGGAATAGAAGAACACCTATTGTACTGCAATAATTCAGGAATAATATATAGTGTACGATTATTTGGGTATAACTGGTGCAAAGTGTAACTAGTGCAAGTATAATTTGACTTCTACTAAAAAAGTGCAAACCTAAAAAAAAGCTGAAAATTTAGATACTCTAATAAAGCAGTCACTTATAAGCAGTCAAGTTTTGAGGCAATTTTGCTAATGTGCTTACGTATGTTTAGCACAATTAGCACTAGATGAATTTTGAAACAATTTTCATTACTACAGTAATTGGAATTAGTTCTCCCCTAAAAGGGAAGTTTCCTTTTCACATAAACAATTGGCAACAATGAATTTACTCTGATCACCAAGAGCAATTTTATGCACCAGATAGACATGCACCGACAAGTTTAAATCGATGCACAATCTTTGAAAATTATGGGATCCACTGTTACCTAACTGTTAATCAAATGAAAATTTGCTTTCCAGTGACAGAATGATTGCATATCACACATATTCAATAATCCAAATAGTGCCATTGTCGATGGAGTAATTCTTATCCAGAAGATGACAAAATTAAACAAGGACATTTGGCACAGTAATAAAATATCTAGCCAACATGTTTTTAATGATAGGCTTACAAGTAACTGCTCCATGCTAAAATACTAGTGCTATTACAACAATTATTTATCTTGCATAGTTGTGTGGTACCGATGAAGATTTAAACATACAAGTAGAAGGAAAAATGAAAATTTTAAAGTTGGATTAGAGATCAAAAGTAGGGAATTGCTATATACGAAGTTGTGAAAGGAGACAGGTTGCCTATACATCTGCATATATACTAGTGGACATTTAATCTCTATACTTCATTCAGTCTATAACTACGACTGAATTAGGGTCCACTGCAGCATATATGCAATCCCACTACTGTATTAGACTGAAGTATAGGTATTAAATGTAGGACTGTTTTTGTAACATAATTATGACTACATGGTGAACCTGTGCATATACTGCATCAAAAGGAAGAAGGGAACCTGACAAAATATATGTTTGATTGCATGCCCCAACTATCAATTATGAAGAAATGGATGTAGCCATTATACTTCATGTTCAGCTATGCTTTTTCCATTACACAGAGTTGCAAACAAAGAACAACATGAGATATTGCTATGGAAAGTACTGCGACGATAAACTTACACAGCCACAGTTAAGCTGTATCATGCTATATAGTGTGATTTGACACCTTGCATTGTCAGCAAAGAGAACTAGAACACAAAGACAAAGGTAAGCCCATAATGCATGCATTGTATGTCTGCGGGTGGCAAAATCAAGTCTGTATGTCAGGTTATACTTGGCTGTCAGTCAGTCAGCATAAAATTCTGTTAAATAGAAAAAAATTTAAATGCTATATATAGAAAGAGTTTGGGGTTAGTCTGAAGACATAAATGAGCTTGACTATGCCTAACCAACGCTGCTAAGCTGTCATGAAGGGAAATTGAGACTGGTTTTAGGGTGATACTTTGAACTGGAAAGCTCCTGCATGATCCCTATATAGTACTATCACACTGTATACTGCATTGAAAATGACAACAGTAACAGTGCTGATGATTGTTAGGTTCATATCTTTGAATTAACTGTATTAGATTTTAATACATTTATGTATATGTATGTATGTAGATACATAGCTGTGATTTTTTTATACGTAGCTATACCCTACATATCAATGTTAATAATTCACTTTGTTTCGTGCAATAATAACTTTAAAGGCTGTCAATGGATTTTATATGGGTGTGAGAACATAGAAATAGTGATTGTTGCAAACAAGAGGCTGACATATAGTGAAATTTGCACCATATGGACTGATATTTTCAAACTGCTAATTGACTAACATGTAGGTATCTGTATAAATGTAGCATTGATTTTCATTGATCTCCATGTTCTCAGCTTTCTAATAATAATTATGTACAAGCCCAAGCAAAGTTATCTTGGACATAATTAAATGTGTCAGTGCATGCCACTAACTGGTGCTAAAGTACTCTTGGATCTAGTCAGGGTGAAACCATAGTTGCCAATTGCTAATTTTCAAAGTTACCTTTAAAGGAGAACGTTTTATGCAAATTACAATGTTTCTTTAAAACCTAGTATTAGCTAATCTCCTGAAATTTATGCCTAACATAAGCTCACTAGGATTCTCTCAAAAGTGACTGCTACATTAGAAATATGGACTCAAAGTTGACTGCATTATTGGAATATGTGACTGCTCTATTAGAGTAACTCAATTTTTTTGTGCTGTTTTTAGGCTTTAACTGTTTCAGTGGAATCCAAACTTATACTTTGCACCAGTTATACATAGATCTCATCCATTTAATCTGGAATGTTCCTCAATTCATTTTATTCCTGAGTTATTGCAGCATCTATTCTGTTTGTAAAAATTTCCAATTATTCATGACTAACTATCACCTCTATGTATAGGGAGGTGAAAATGTCACCAGAGAATCCGTTGAGTTCATTAATAAACTTTAATGTTAAATTAACCAAGAAATTTTACTTTATTAGCTACCGTTTTGAAATTTAAAAATGCTGACCTTGCAGAAATCTGTGCAAATGTAATCATTGATTTTCAGATTTCTCATGCTCTAAGTTTTCCAAAAATGTATAGGTTTGCTAATCCCTATAAATTTGAACAAAAGTACATAGTGAACCTGACTATACTACTTCTACTGTCCACAATTTCCTAAAACTACTTTTTTCATGGATCCCTACTTCATAATATACGTTATATTTCCAGATCACATCATGAAGAAGATAGATCATCATTGGTGCTGCTTGTTGTTTTGCCTGTTGGTCCATTTTTGTTTCACGTTATTGTTAGCTAGGTTAAGTAACCATTTAAAGTCTCCAATTACTGTTAGGTTAGGCAATCCAAAGACTTCAGCACATGTTGCTGTCAGATCTTCAGTGCTGGCCACTGTAAAGTGTTAAATATATAACCAAGTACAAAAAATAATACACAAGTACTTCATAAATAATTCACGACAAATCTACAAGGTATAGAATAGAATATGAACTGGTATTGTGTGAAGCTATATCCAAACTTCAAAATAAAAGAAGCATATTTTTTTCTGCGACTCATTGCAAAGTAAGCTTTTCTATATAACGCTATCCATAGTAGTATCTCTCAGTACCTGGCAACTAGTTCAAACGCAATACGTATTAATTGCAATGCATTCCACTCGTATAACCGGGAAACCTGCATAACAGTAAACATTGAACTAGTATAACTGTTTTGAGAATCATTTGGAACTGGGTTTTAGTTTATATCAACCAATTCATAGTTGTGCACTGCATGTTTAACTAGGTGTTAGATATATCAAACTTCTAACCGGATTAGGATGAACCGCAGTTGGCTAGAGTACCATACTAGCACCATACTCTATCGAAAATTATTGGTGTATGAGATACTCAACCAGGAGGACTGAGCAGCAAGGGTGAATCATCTGAGCCGGCTGAAAAAGAAAATGTACAACTAAAGAAGTGTTGTAAGTTCCTTTAATTTAAGTAGGGGTAGGGCCGAAAGATAGCACCAGGCTGACAGAGGCGTAGCCCCAGGTCCGAGTATACACCAAGATCTAATAGAACAGTCATGCTAAGTAGTAGTCAGGCAAATATTGAGTATTCTGAAATCCATCTCGCAGTCAATTTCAGCTAATGTTAAATTTTTCCTAGAAAGCTTATACTGTAAAATATTGTAATGCCCTAATAGAGCAGTCACGCTAATGCAATCTCTGTTAGGTACAATTCAGAGGATCTGATTTTTAAAACAAAATTACTTGGAGGGCCTTTTTAGATTGTGTTATAGTAGTTTGCAGCTATGCCCTGGAACGTCTTGCTACACCCCTGTCACCAGGAAGATGTCAAAATTGTTGTCACAATGTATTTATATAACAAGGTGGTGATATAGCCAATCACTTTTTTCAATGTTTTCACAATAGTAACACCGCTCAGTATAATAATGTGGGGAAGCCAGACATATGCTATTTGGCATTTAATTAAGTTATGCGTTGATGGTGTATAGTGGTGGACACGAGTCAACCCAAAAGTAAACTGTGAGGTTTTACGTTTACTGTGCAGTGCCCAACCACTTGTCTCAAATGTATAGCAGGAGTAAAATGTACTTAAAAACCTGGTTACAATGAGTAGCTTATACTTGTGGTATACATCCAACTTAAATATTCAAAGGTACCTATTCACAAATCTGGTCACATATTGAGTTCTATATCATAGTGGTAGTGATGTCAAACACATAAAGATTCTGTATTAATGCAGTCAATAGGTTCTGTTTAACTTTTGTTTATCACTACAGTAGATTGCAAGATGGTTGTCAGTTACAATTTATTTCGCTGGTGATATCATGTGAAAAACAGCCAATCAGATATTTTGAAAGAATTTGAAAATGTCTGGTCGCTTTTTGACAATGGTTGCTTTTCACATGAGTCCTATTGAGAATTTTTGTATGACTGACAACTGACATGCATAATACTGTACACCAGACATGGGGCCAAGTACATGAGTACTTATACTTAAGTACACTTAAGTACAGATTTGAAAGTACTTGTACTTTACTTAAATACTTCCTTAATTTCCCCAGTGTACTTGTACTTATACTCAAGTACTTTGCTAAGTACTTGTATGTACTTGAGTACTTAAGTACTTGTAAGTACTGCAAACATTGTACGTAGTTTGTACACAGTGGGTACTTAACAAAATTGCATGAAGGTGCATTGTACAATTCTTCTAGTGCCTTCACTAACCTTTTTATGTATCATGTAGCCACGATTAATGATGTCATAGAATTCTGGCAAATAAAAACAATGCTGCTGCTAAAGTTAGTGCATTTAAATGTTTAAGAGAGTGAATAGTTGACAAAAACCTGAAAGTACCAATCCCACTAGGTACACTTACATGCTACAATACACTGAATAAGTGTATATTTTGCTACAGCAAAATGTACTTGTACTTTACTTGAGTACTTCCAGCATGTACTTGTACTTTACTTAAGTACTCTCTTGATTGTCACCAGAGTACTTGTACTTATACTTGGAAAATTCAAAAGTACTTGTACTTTACTTAAGTACTTTCAAATGTACTTGGCCCCATGTCTGCTGTACACAGCATGAGATAAAGGATTTTGACTGTCATTTCCAGTAATGTTGAACATACCAACTTGTAGTTCAATCTGTTTTGAATATCAGCCTACTAAGTGTATGTCCCTTCATTTTAGTGGTCATTGTGTTGGGCTCTCCACACAGTTCTCAATGACTGGTGGAAGCACTTAACATCTGTAATTCTTTCCCAGCTACCCTCTGATAGTGCAAAACAACAAATTGTACTGTCAACGTATTGGTGATTGTTCTATCAGGGATAAGAACATTTAGTAGAGCGGCATAATTAGCAAAAATTAACAAATTGTGCACTTTGTTCAGATAGTATGAAACTTTGCACATAGTTCCTACCTACCATGAAGTGTATTTTGATATGTGGAGCCATCACAGATTTGACCTTTGGTATCCTCTACAGTTCATTTTATGCTCAAAAATAGTGACCTTTGTCATCATATCACCCATACAACACTCCATTTGTTTTAACTAGCCAAACTGAAGATCTTTATCCAAGAAACAAGTTGATGCTTGTTGCAAGTTCATAGCATATTCCATTTCAAAGTTACTTACTTTGTTTGCCACTCAATTTTATATATCTTTTAGCTAACTGTGAAGAAGCAGGCTGTAAACAGCTATGACTTCATACTTAATTAACATTAATTATCTCTTTGTATGCATACATAATTACTTTTTGTAGCTTGTTAGTGTAATTAGCCAGGTGTTTTTACCTAATCCTGTCTTCGTTGTTATTTTTGTAAGTTATCAGTAGGTTGTTTTGACATATCTCTGTCTCTTTATTGTTCTAGTTTTGTACAGGTAATTAACTCTCTTTGTAAGCTTGTGTAGTTGACCTTTTGCTGACCTTAGCACTACAGCTTGTATAAATACTCTGTATCTGTGTGCAAAATTTAGTCTGCAATTGAGTGTGCTAAACTGAGTATTGAGAACTGAAAGCGCCGGACCGAATAGCTAGAACTACTCGGCTTCGTGACACTAACCATGAGCACTGCAGGTTACATTACATATACAACCAAAAAGTGGAGAGTTATCCAGGGGTGGAGCATGGGGAATGTACTAGAGGTGTACCGATATACCGATACATATCGTATCGGTGGCCGATATAGACATTTCTACTGTATCGGTGGGAGCCGATATTGCTGCTAAAAACCAATACGATACACCGATACACTACTGAACTATCTTGAGGACACTGTCCAATGATCAAGCTACATTATAAACCCTATTATTTAGCCAACAAAGGCAGGAAACAGTAGTTATCTTCCTTGTCTAAAAGCCTTACACTATGCGAAGCCATCTAAATGCGAGGATAATTAATGTTTTGTTGTCACAAAGCTTACCAATCATACAACAAACACTCATAGTGGTGGGCCTAGGGAAACAGCAAAAAGGTGAACCAAGAGCACAGCATAAACCAACCAGCCATCTCTACAAGCTATTAAAATGCGGAGTAATCCGGACTAATCTTGGTAGGGGCATGTAATAAAATATTTGTGGGTGCCTTATAGTCTGAGCTGTCAATAGAGGCCACACCACCATGGGTAACCAAGCATAGCCAATAATCTTAAGACTGTCTTCAGTAGTTTTTCAGTAGCTAAAATAAAGTTAGACATGGCATATGTAGTTCCTCAAATATAAATAGCTACACTTAGTTACATCGGTATATCGTATTGGTATCGTATCGATTTCAAAATGATTAATCCATATCATATCAGTATCGGATCGGTTTAGTTTTCTTATATCGGTACACCTCTAGTATGTACCCTCCTCTCTTGTGGTAGTTGAACGAAAGCTCATAATTATACATATGATTACTCTATCAACAGTTTTAACTACAATGGGGGTTTCCGTAATAGTTCATTTAGGGTGTTTTTTACCCCCTTTGACAAACAAACTCCTTAAATTATAAATCAAAATCTCACTGATTACGTCAACAACAACTGTAATATTGGATGAAATACATGACATATTTTGCCAGGTACAATAACCCAGAACTGTACCTGAGAGTACAAGCACGAAGTGCACAATATTTTGCTATGCTGCTCTACTAATTGTGTAGATTTTGTGATTGTCATTTTCACACTGCTGTGGAAAACTATTTCCGATGCCCAATCACCATTGTTAAGCAATGTTTAAACTTCCTCATCAGCACCTGGTTTTCATCCTTATGTAATAAAGATTCAACTAAATCATTATTAATTTTGGTCATTGAACATTCCCTGAATTACAGCAGTCTCCTTTTAGAATCCTGATTATAAAGATGTACCGAAAGCTGCTTTTTTGATGCTGTATCTGCTCTACTCCGCCACGTAGAACCCTTTAAGGACTGCTGCTGTAATATTACGTCCAAATATAAGCTTGCATGAAAACGCAGCGCCGTAATGTTACTTCCAACTGTATAGTATGTAAACAAAAGGCTGTAACTCAACAGTAATTTAAAGCTATGAGCTTGAAATAAAGGCCATTATATTTTCCATTAATATGTGATTCTTTTCATATATAATACCAATAGATTACGTGAAACTACACTAGCCTTCTAATTTTAAGTATATCAAGACACATGGTAGTGTGTTGTGCAGCCCAAGAAGCCGGTGCACAATACCAGTGAGTATATTGACAGGAAGAAAGAAAACGCAGTTTTCGCACCTCCACAGCTCTGTGCTGCCTTGTTGAAACAAGATTATTTTTGCTGTGGACACGCCTGCCAACTTCAGTACTACACATGCCAAATTTGAGTGAAATCGCTTCATGTGTTCCCGAGATATGCGACTTCAAAAATTGGCTTAGTTTATTCGTGTTTTTTTCTTATTATTTTTCTTCCTGTTTTCACGCACTTATAAAAACTGCCATAAAGCACGAATGCCATATCCGATTGCCTTGAAGGTTGGCACACAGAAGGGGGGTATAATGGTGCATCTTGATACCAACTTTGGCTGGAATACGATATAAACAGGCAGAGTTATGAGCGATTATTCATGAAAAACAACACCAATATGTTGTCACACCTACAGGGTAAACTGCCTACGGGAAGACGCTGAAAATTGGTGGGTGAATAGGTTAAGTATTGAACCTCAAGCCTTTTGTGGTTTGAAGGGAATGGAGCTAAAAACCACAAAGATACAATGTAAAAACCAACAGTGTGTAACAATTATGCAATCGAGATTAGCTAATAAAAATGGCTATTTGCCATGCCTACCAGAAAAACTGCTTGGAGTAATGCTTTGGAGATCACTGGACAGATGGAGTAATCATCTTAGAAAGGCTCTTCAATGGTGTAGAAGAATCATACTTAAAGCCACAGAGTTATAGCACGAAATCCAACTTGCTGTAGCAAGTGCGAGATCGAGATACTCTAATAGAGCAGTCATCCTAATAGAGCAGTCAACCTGAAGAGAATTCAAGAGATCAGCTAGAAACAAGTAACCTGTATAGAGATCAGCTACAAGCAAATCACCCTGTAGAGAGTTCAGCTAGAAGAAGTCACCTTGTAGAGAGTTCAGCTACAAAGAAACCATCATGTAGAGAGTTCAGCTGCACCTGTAGAGAATTCAGCTACAAACAAATCACCCTGTAGAGAGATCAGCTACTTGTAGAGAGTTCAGTTACAAAGAAACCACCATGTAGAGAGTTCTGTAATAGTATATGTATTATATATATATATATGTATATCTAAACAAAAACAGCCAAGCTGTAAAAAAGTGTGCGGCCTCCAAAAAAGCCAGGGTAAAAAAAGGATGTGAAATCAAAGGTGGCAGCCAAGAAAAGGCTGTGATGGTAAGTTAATGGAAAAGAAGAACAGTAGGTTTAAAAGCCCTAAAGCTGGTATACAAATACAAAAAGAAGTGATGTCTAATCATCAAAACAGCCAAGCTGTAAAAGAGTGCGACCCCAAAAAGGCTATGGTGAAAAAAGATGTGAAATTCAAGGTGGCGGCCAAGAAATGGCTGTGATGGTTAGTTAATGATAAAAATTTCAATAGCAACAATTCAGGTGAATTTTGTGCCACTTAGTCTTGGCAGCAAATTCACCTGAATTGTTGTTGTTAAAATTTTTACCATTAATAATTATCCCTTTAAAGACCACATACAGTGCCTACCCTGAAAACCCGCACATTTTATGAAAATTATGTGTTTATTATTTACAAGTTTGTAGTGTTAGTAAAACTCTAGGAATTAGTAAAATCTATTAAATATTATACGGACAAATCTCCTATCAATAACTAACAGCGCTATCTAACTTAAAAGTACCATTTTTGAGTAACAGGTTGATCTTTCGTAAACGGTGACGATGTTTCTTTTTCGTAACACAGTTCTTTTAAGATCGCTAGTCCATCTCTATATAAAGCACCACATCACATGATCTTGTATACCAAAATATTCAGCTCTAATTACGGAACACTATGAAAGTTGAATTATTAAAATTGGTTCATCAGAGAGGTAGATGCAAGGCAATTTCTACAAGGTTAGTTTTGTTATGGTGTAAATACAATATTGTCTTTATTACAAGGCTGTTTCTAACCAACTTAGTTTCATGTAACTTTTTATCATTCTATATCAACAGAATCGCCTACTAATGGCAAACAAAATAGTCTTTATTTAAAGCCCATAGCTTCTACTACTGCAAAGATGTAGCTCATTGTTTACTGCCTATTCATTTGGACATACATGTACAATGATGGGCTTTCGCATAAGGCTACATTTAGACGTACATGTACGAAACTGGTCCCTAAAGGGTTAACCTACCATTACAGCTATTTCTTGACCACCATTTTGAATTTCACTTCTTTTTTCACTATAGCCTTTTCACTCTTTTTTACAGCTTGGCTGTTTTGGATTAGATATAAACTACAAGAAAGCAATACAAACAAACTTACTGCCATTTATATTATTCCTCGTCTTGTGCAGCTGGCATGGCGAACTTCCGGTGTTGGGCATGGCCACCTTAATTACCTGCTTGTTTATATGGAGCACATCCACTGCCAGCTGGCATGGTGACTTGAGACTAGTATGCCACTTTCAAAGCAAATAATCAGTAGTTTGTTTGTCTAGATTGCTGTTTGAATCCACCTGGTTCATTAACTGTTTTATAGTGGGCATCACGTGTTAACTGTTTTGATTGGCGTTAAATAGAATCGTTGTACAGTTTCTATCACTCCACGAAAACACCTGCCGATTGTCTCTTCATTCAACATGGATTCTATTCCTGGTGAATGCGTAGCCTTAAACCTTGTAGTTTCCTAAAACATATTTATTTATTTATGACATAACATTTCTTATTATCTTTAGTACTTGGTTGTATATTTACCGTAGACTCCAGTTATTAAGCGTATGCGCTTATAATTTTTGGAGGAATTATTTGTGAAATACACTACGTTTGTTAAGCACTTGCACTTAATGAGTGATTGTAGCGGGATTCTGCTGGGAGAGTAATACTTGTGCCCACCATGTTTTTCTAGCGATTTAGTTACCAGTGTTCAGCTTGCTTCAGTCAAGAAAACAACAGTCCTGAAAAGTCAGATGCATCTATTGTTAATACAGGCTGTAGTATGTGCTAGACACGTGCCTGGTGAAGTATCAAGTGTACTGTGACACTTCTGGCTTGTTCTACTGGTATTTTACTACCATTTCACATAGTATGAGCTTGCAGGAGTAATTTCAACTATATGCGCTTAGCAGAAAGTGTTAGTGCAATTATTTCATGTGCGCTTAACAAGTAATATGTCCTTAATAACCGTATGCACCTAATAACCAGAGTTTACGGTGTTATTATTATTATTACTAGGACCAAGTCGCATACAGCCAAGTACATACACCAATACGACAAACCCTTGGTGAGGCTATGCACAACAAGATGGTTGAAAGTATGATCCTAAATCAAGCTAATATGGAACAATAGTGACAGATATAACACAATAGTACCATCGTAACTAGAGGCCACCAGTGTATACAGTAGCGGACAAAAAATTTCCTGTTCTGTTGCCGTTCTGTTTCCGTTGCATGCAAGAGAAATCGCTTTCAGAACAGAATAAAAACGCTAGCATCAGTCTTACTGTTTTCAAAGCGTTTGTGAAATTTGCAAACAGCTGTACAAGCCATTGCAAAGTTTTTTGAGATGATGAAAAATACTGTACATCACTGACTAGCAAAATCGTTGCTACGATGCTCCGAGGAGTCTGGGATGGAAGCTAGTTGGCAGTTAAACATCCGCATAATCTTTAAGCAAGCCAATATAATGCTAAGCGGAATAAAAGAACTGTTCTATCGCATACAAAAGGTTAGTACAATTGTTAAACGATTCATTTTATTATTAAACAATTCGTTTAATTGTTTTTAATCACAGGTTTGTTGCTATCTCTACTAATGTCTCCTTTTCTAAAAGTTGTATTTTACTGTATGATATATTTCTATACACTTTAACTCACTTTTGTCAATTGCACACTGTTAACTAAGTAACAAAATTTCCTTCTGTTCAGATATAAATAGGTAGTGAGCGTTAATTAGGGAGAAAGTGTAGTAGTGCAGGTGCTAGTATTTTAGGCAAAGTTCGCTCGATTACTTGTTGCTATACACAAATATGATTTAATAAGCAATAGAACAGTTGGTTATAAGTCTTCTTTGCCGCTTGTCACAGTAAGCTACTTTCTGTGAGCCTCGCCTCTTGTAACAGTAAGCAGTAGTGTTCTATGTAGAGAAAGACATGCAGTACACATACATTAGTGTGTTAGCATTAGTTAGTATTCGCTTATTAGCAACTCTTCATTCACTCCATTTCCTCTGCAAATAAAACGCATTCTCAGCAATAATTAAAAGGCTAGCAAAACAGAAATGCTATGAAATGGAAATGCCTCACCAAAAACATAAAACGCAAACGGAACAGGAACTTTTTTGTCTGCTACTGTAGCTCTTTCCTGTATATTTGTATGCATTATCCTGTGTACACATCACTATGCCATTGCACCACCTCTGATGTACTGGCACTTAGCAACATTACTGTAGTATTGTATGTAGAAATACATTATTGGCAACATCAAAGATGGAAATTATTCAGCTACATGAAGGATGATGCATGCAAAATGTAAACCTACAACTTTTTTTACACTGCAGGTGTGAGATGTCTCTGAAGATGACTCAACCAAGAAACAAGGGTATGCACAACAAGGTGATGAAGGCCAGCACAGGCAGCATAATATTATAATCTCAAACCAAGCCCCTGTTTAACTACTATATGGCCACCAGTAGCTAAGTCCAGTTCATCAGTGGTGTGGCAATGGCACAGTGATGTGTACATACTATATTTATGCATACATACCATGCAGGAGATACACAATACTGTAGCAGGTAGAGTATGCAAATCAGATGCCGGAAGTCAGTCAGGTGAGACAGCCAAGCCAGCAAGCCAAGTGTACTGGAAACATACAAAATGTACAATGAAAATAAACAACACAAGTGAACATTAACATACACTCCTCTACCACACTTTTTACAATGCAAACATTAATTTTACAATGAAACACAGACCATCAAGTCAACCAGAACCTAGCAAGCCAGGTGGAAGGATAAAGTATACAATATAAATACACAATGCAAATAAACATACTGCCATTAACCTTGTTCCTTGTCTTGTGCGGCTGCTCCAATCACTCCACAGACTTCTCCTTCGTGATCCGGTATGAGTATGGTACCTTATTACCTCTATACGCAGATCACATACACTGGCAGCTGGCATGGCGGCGACTTGAGACTTAGTGTGCCAGCTGGCAACACTTTCAAATACAAATGAACAGTAGTTTGTTAGTCTAAATTGCTATTTGAATCCACCTGGTAGATTAACTGCTTGCATCACGTGCTACTGTTTTATCAGTGTTAAATAGAATCGCTGTACCATTTCTATCACCTCCACAAAAACACCTGCCCATTATACAATTGTCTCTTCTTTCAACATGGATTCTCTTCCCGGTGGGTGCAGAGCCTTAGGCCTTGTAGTTTTCTCAAACATTTATTGTTTATCCATCATTACTTATGACTTAATGTTAACCACATTTCTTTATTATCTTTAGTACTTATTGTATAATTATTATTATACAGGAAATAGATAAGGTACTAGGGCTGTAAAGTGCTGATACTATAAACAAAACTCGCAGATCAAATTTAATATTCTCATAGAAAATGTCAAACTTTGTCTTGAACACAGCTTACTTTGGTGCTGTCACAACTTCAGGTAGATGGTTCCAAATGTTAATTACTCTTTGGATGGGTGACCCCTAGTCCTTGTGGAATTGTTCATCATAAAAAGGAGAGTTTGATCAAATTGAAAATGCTATGCAAGAGCCTATAAAAATTAATCATGTCTCCACGTAGTCGTGTATATTTCATAGATAGTAAATCCAGTGTACGAAGCCTTTGTTCATATGGTAGATGTCTGATAGATGGTACTAGTCTTGTGGTTGCTCTTTGGACATTTTCTTGATCTACAGTGTAAAAAGTTCCCAAATTGCATTCCATATTCTAATGTAATGTTTTGCAAAGGTTTTTAGTAATCTATTTAGTCCAGCATAATGATCCCATCCCTTATTGGTCTATGAAATTATAGTGACAGCAAGGAAGTGACCACGCCCCTTGATAGACTCGGAGCTGTCTCAATATCAAGACACTCGGTAGTGTGTCGTGCGGCCCAAGTAGCCGGCACGCCACACCGTTAGTATATTTACAGGAAGAAAGTAAATGCGATTTTCACACCTTTGTAGCTCCGTACTCCCTTATCCAATTGAAACCAAAGTTGCTACAGAAGTGCCGGCTAGGTCGGGGAGTCTACATTCCAAATTTGAAGAAAATCGCTTTAGCCATTTCCGAGATACGAGTGGCCAAAATTTGGGTTTTTTTCTTCGTTGTTTTCTTCTACTTCTTTTCGCACACTTTGCAAAATCCGCCATAAAACGCAAATTCGTGCTCCAATCGGGCTGAAATTTAGTACACTTAACAGGCTCATTAAAGCGAATCTCAGTACCAAGTTTGGTAGGAATCTGATGAACATTCACGGAGTTATGACCAATTATTTGCGTAAAATAAGGTCGAAGGTCTGTCACACCCACAGGGTAAACCGCTTGAAGGAATGAGCTGAAAATTGCTATGTAGATGGAGTAACTATCTTAGGAGTGCCTTTTTGTGGTTTGAAAGGAATCCAGTTAAAGGCTATCGAGATATGACACAAAACCCAACCTGTGTCACAATTACGCGATCGACTTCTATGAAAAAAAAACTATTAGTTTTTACGCCTACCAGGCAAACCACTTAGAGCAGTGAACTGAAAATCGGTGTGTAGCTGGAATAATTATCATAGAAATTCCTTGCAGTAGTACAGAAGAATCGGGTTATAAACCACTGAGTTATGATTCCAAAGCCAACTACATGTAGCATATGCAAGATCGAGATACTCTAATAGAACAGTCACTCTAATAGAGCATTCAGCTACGTATATAACTTACTCCATTACAGAATTATATAACATTGCAAGTTATTCTGTAGGGAGTTCAGCTACAAACAGTTAATCTTATAGACAATTCAGCTACAAGCAAGTCACCCTGTAGAGAGTTCAGCTACAAATATGTTGCTGTAGAGATTCAGAACATTATAAGTCACACTGAAGAGAATTCAGCTATAAACAAGTCACCTTGTAGAGACAACAAGTCACTCTAGAGAATTCAGCTACAAACAAGTAACTGCGTAAAGGGTTCAGCTACAAAATAGCTACCCAGCAGAGAGTTCATCTATATCAGCTACAAACAAGTTACTTTATGCAATGTTCAGTTACAAGTAAGTAACTCTGTAGAAACTTCAGCTACAAACAAGTCACTGTGTAGTACAAACAAGTCACCGTGTAGCTGGAGAGTTCAGCAACCAATCAAAAAAACCACTCTGTAAAGAGTTCAGCTATACAAACATGTTATAACTCTATAGAGAAAGTTATAACTCTATAGAGAGATCAGCTAGAAACAATTAGTCATCCAGTAGAGAGATCAGCTACAAGTCATCACCTTACAGAGAGTTTAGTTACAAAGGAACCACCATGTAGAGAGTTCAGCTGCAAACATATCACCCTGTAGAGAGTGCAGCTATGAACAGATCACCCTGTAGAGAGTTCAGCTAGAAAAAGTCATCCTGTAGAGAAATCAGCTAGAAGGATCACCTTGTAGAGAGTTCAACTACAAACAAATCACTCTGCAGATAGTTCAGCTACAAACAAGTCACCCTATATAGAGAGATCAGCTAGAAGAAGTTACCTTGTACAGAGCTCAGCTACAAAGAAACCATCATATAAAGAGTTCAGTTGCAAACAAATCATCCTGTAGAAAGTTCAGCTACAAACAGATCACCCTGTAGACAGATCAGCTAGAAACAAGTCACCCCATAGAGAGAGCAGCTACAAAGACACCATCCTGTAGAGAGTTCTATTACAAACAGATAACCCTATAGAGAGTTCAGCTACAAACAATTCACCCTGTAGAGAGAGCTCCTAGAAGATGTTACCTTGTAGATAGTTCAACTACAAACAACAAACCACCCTGTAGAAAGATCAGCTAGAAGAAGTCACCTTGTAGAGAGTGAAGTTACAAACAAACCACCACGTAGAGAGTTCAGCTAGAAGAAGTTACCTTGTAGAGAGTTCAGCTACAAAGAAACCATTCTGTAAAGAGCTCAGCTGCAAACAAATCACCTGTACAGAATTCAGCTACAATCAAATCACCCTGTAGAAAGATCAGCTAGAAGGAGTTACCTTGTAGAGAGTTCCGTTACAAAGAAACCACCATGTAGAGAATTCTGCTACAAACAAACCACCACGTACAGAGTTCAGCCTTACCTTGTAGAGAGTTCAGCTACCAAGAAACCATTCTTTAAAGAGCTCAGCTGCAAACAAATCACCTATATACAGAATTCAGCTACAAACAAATCACCCTGTAGAGAGATCAGCTAGAAGAAGTTATCTTGTAGATAGTTCAGCTACAAATAAATCTCCCTGTAGAGAGATTAGCTAGAAGATGTTACCTTGTAGATAGTTCATCTACAAACAAATCACCCTGTAGAAAGATCAGCTAGAAGAAGTCACCTTGTGGAGAGTTCAGCTACACACAAACCACCATGTAGAGAGTTCAGCTAGAAGAAGTTACCTTGTATTAGGGAGTTCAGCTACAAAGAAACCATCATGTAGAGAGTTCAGCTGCAAACAAATCACCTGTAGAGAGTTCAGCTACAAACAAATCTCCCTGTAGAGAGATCAGCTAGAAGAAGTTATATTGTAGATAGTTCAGCTACAAACAAATCTCCCTGTAGAGAGATCAGCTAGAAGAAGTTTCCTTGTGGAGAGTTCAGCTACAAACAAATCACCCTGTAGAAAGATCAGCTAGAAGAAATCACCTTGTAGAGAGTTTAGTTACAACTAAACCACCATGTAGAGAGTTCAGCTATAAACTATACCTTGTAGAGACATCAGCTAGAAGAAGTTACCTTGTAGAGAGTTCAGCTACAAAGAAACCATTCTGTAAAGAACTCAGCTGCAAACAAATCACCTGTACAAAATTCAGGTACAAACAAATAACCCTGTAGAAAGATCAGCTAGAAGAAGTTACCTTGTAGAGAGTTCAGTTACAAAGAAAACACCATGTAGAGAATTCAGCTACAAACAAATTACCCAGTAGAGAGATCAGCTAGAAGAAATTACCTTGTAGAGAGTTCAGCTACAAACAATTCACCCTGTAGAGAGAGCAGCTAGAAGATGTCACCTTGTAGATTGTTCAGTTACAAAGAAACCACCATGGAGAGTTCTGTAATAAATATATGTATTATATATATAATTTGTACATTTACTGATAAAATCAGAAATATTTAAAGTACATCTGCTTCATCTTTTCTTCTTCCTGTGGTAAAGAAAAAAAGATAGGTTAAAAAGTCCCAAAGATACAAATACAAAAAGAAGTGAAATCTAATCCAAAACAGCCAAGCTGTAAAAAAAGAGTGCGGCCCTCAAAAAGGCTATGGTGAAAAAAGATGTGAAATCCAAGGTGGCGGCCAAGAAATGGCTGTGATGGTAGGTTAATGGTAAAAATTTTAATAACGACAATTCAGATGAATTTGGTGCCGCTTGGTCTTCGCACAAAATTCACCTGAATTGTTGTTATTAAAATTTTTACCATTAACATACCATCACAGCCATTTCTTGGCCGCCACCTTGGATTTCACATCTTTTTTCACCATAGCCTCTTTGAGGGCCGCACTCTTTTTTTTTTTACAGCTTGGCTGTTTTGGATTAGATACTCTAATACAGCAGTCACCCTAATAGAACGGGTATATGCTACAAGTAGAAACACACATTTGGAATTGTCAGTTTGATTAGGGGATCCTAACCATAAAAAGTCATGTAACAAGGATGCCAGTGAACATTTAATTCCTATACCAATAAGTCAGCATAACTTGGCAAAGATAGCAAACACACGTATGAAATGTATGTACACCAAAGATGCATCAATCTATTACCTTTCAAACCACTTCCAGTACATGTAGCTGCTCGTAGAATTTTCCACCAAATAAGATAGAAAACTTGAAAACTAACCATCTGGTTGATTCAACTGGTAACCCCTGTTGGTAAATTCAGCCATCTACAGTACAGCTCAAATACAACTTCATGCACGCGTGGAGTAAAAACGTGTGGTACTGAACACCAAAACGCGTCTAGCTTAACATTGCATGCGTGGAGAATAAAATTACTCGTTACACGCCACGCGTTAATACGCAGGACGCAGACTAGTGCATGTGTGTAGATTCTCCAATGCTCGTGCACCATATATATCACGCGTGCGCATGTTGGTTGTCAAATTGGCTGTCTGTGTGTACGCTACTACGGTTCCTTCGTACAGTAAGTAAGGTGGATATACAATTGTAATTACGCCATGAAAGTGCATACAGTGTACAGTACATTAATGTACGCATGCTATGCTGGTTTTACATTATGTTTACTTTGCTATTGAAGACAGGTACGGCGAAGCCCTCCTTTCCCCGGCCGTTGAAGCGGAAAAAATCACGTCCTAAACTCACAAATTAAGAGGTAGCTATGCTGCTAAACTATTAATGTATATTTCTTTAACATTTCATTTCTTAACAGAAGTAGCTATAACTACGAAGCCTTTTGATTATTTTGAAGCACGTACCGCTAAATTCGAAGATGTTCAAGTTGAAGTGCTGAAGCTACAAAGCAAGCCGTGAACTACTGAGCTGGCTTGTTATAATTATTGGAAACTTCATACATTGTGCATGATGTATTATTTACCTGATAGAACTTCAACGAAGTATTCTGCTCACAGCACCCAGCAATGGTGCTTATCAATAGAAAATGGAAATGACGAAATAAAATAGATAAGCCTTAATTCTTTTTACAAACTAATTAATATACTACAACTAACCTATCACAGCACAACTTTCTATCCTATGACAAAGTTAGCCATGCGGTACACAAGGAATAATTCACTCCATACATAAACGAGTGAATTTATGAGAATCGCTTCAGTTGGAATAATAGGTTAATGAGTTGTATTATGACTTGTAGCTGGCTGCTACTAGGCTGCTACTAAATTCTTGGATTCTGTGGTTATTAGAAACTATATTTTTAACAGTTAAATTAATTGTTGATTGTTGGTTTGATCGTTTCTATTTATTGCTCGCTGACAGGTCTGTCAGTGCAGGTAAGATCAGTATAACTGCATGGATAGATTACTAAGACAATTATAAATATAGCTATAGTGATATATAGCACTTCGCAGTGTAGTTCCCTGGGGATTGTCATAGTTGCATGGGCAGCTATGAAATGCAACATCAGTAGCCTGTTGCATACAATATGGCCTCTAAGACTTGAATAGCCTTCTCTTTTGCTACCTATGAAGCAAAATGTGATACTGTAATGTTAAAAATAGCAACATATCATAATTGCAGTTCTGGAGGATGGGCTAGGAACAGCGGTTAGCTACTCATGGCTGATGCTGATCCGGATAGAGGTTGTAGCTGCCTGTAAAGTATACAAACATTGTTAATATGTAGCTAGCTATTACAGATTACAGTATATAAGCTCAGTGGATACATCATGCTTTGGTGTGCTTCATAAGGTACAGTAGCTACAATGTACGTATAGTGTACAAACGTAATACAAAGTAGTTAGGGCAAAATTAGCACAGGTTAATGACTACTGTAAACCACACTACATCAAAACTCGTACTGTACATGCTAATGATATGAAAGTCATCTATGAATTCCTGTAGCCACAGTGTCACGTACTAAATGCAATCCGCCACGCGTGCTCGTGTGGCCACACGCGTATCAAGAAATATGCATGCGTAGTGCGTGTGAATATCTGTTTCACGCGTGCAACAAGACACGCGTTCCAATTCGTGTACACTAGGCCAAGCTTGCGTGTGTGTGCTTCACTCCACGTGTGTGGAAATCACGCAAAACGCGCATGCTGTGAAGTTATTTTTTAGCTGTACTGTAAGTTTGATTTAACTAAACTACCCATGTTAGTTATTTTAGCCACTTAACTGTCTATTAACCTCCATTAGACTATAGCAAGGTGAAATACTCAAATTTGATTGGCTGTTTACAGGTATCTAATTTCTGTAGATCCCTTGTTTTCTCAATAGATCCTTGTCCCTCAGGCAATGCAGCTAAAACTTGTGAATTAGCTATAGCTATACACTGCTACACAAACATAATTTTTTTGTACTGTGTTTGAATAAAGTAAAAACTATATCGAGTTACATAACATTAGGTAACATTAATACATTATTTTCTATATATGTCAGCTAGCCTGTAAGATATGTACACATGTGCTAGAATTATACTCTGTTACCATAGGCGGCGGAAAGGGGGGGGCTAGGGGGCTAAAGCCCCCCCTCAGAATGATATCACACCGAAATTATCTTTCTTGGAGTGGGGCTGAAAACCGTGATAAAGATCGAGATACTCTAATAGAGCAGTCACTCTAATAAAGTAGTCAGTGTGTAGCGAGCTATGTAAGGATTTTTATGTAGTTTATCAGCTAGAAATGGTAGCTGGTGAGGTGGAAAGCTCTTGTGAGTTGGTTGTGACCTTTTTTTTTTTTTTTTTGGTCTCACCTTACCAAACTATAGAAATAAGTCTGGGTCAGCTCAGCGGAGCCCCCCCTCATATCAACTACTTCCTCCGCCGCTGTCTGTTACTATACATTTAATGTCACTTTTGAGAATAGTTATAATAGTTATAGATCTACATGAGAAGAAATTAAAAATAGGAGCTGTACAGTGTCCGGTGTACTCCAATGACACAGAATTATGAGTAATATTACTGTCAACCTCAATATATGGACTTTGGCTAAGCAATCTTTTCTTGTCATTACTTAAAATATCAGATACTTGTTCAAGCTGCTCTGTTTAACTCCTTTTGTAACTTCTTACAGATTCTAAACTCCTGTGACGTGTTCTCTCTAAACTCCTGTGACTTGTTCTCTCCATAGTCAGTTGCTCATCCACGCAACCAGATTGGTGAAATCGAGTATGGGTGCAGATAAAATGACACTAAATGGGATTTTCTTCCTACATTCAATGGGTAAGATTTAATGCCACTAAGCACTATAACTTTCCTATAATGCTTGGAGCACTATATTGAAACATTATTTCTCTCCTTATATCTAGGAAAGATTTAGGTGCACTAAATATTCCATGCAGTATAGTAGGCAAAATATTATCAAAAAAGCACTAAACATCCCCTACATTATTGTAGGCACAAAAATATTCTGTTTCACTGTTAACGCTCTATCTTGCTAACTCCTTGAGCTATGTGTAGTTGGTATGTCTGGTAAAGGAAGGTGCTGGTATGTAACAGCAGAGACAGGTTGAGACAGAGCAACAGGTAGTGTAGTTCTCCAACTCTGATCTGTGTACAAGTAAGAGTGGAATGCTGAAATTGTTGTCTGTGAATCCAGCAGGGGCGTATCACATGGATGGATTAGCAGCTGGAGTTAATATATCTTTCATGTTGGATACACTGCGATATCAGTTAGCCTGTTGCAATCTGATGTATGGGAAAGAATCTCTTCAGACAAGGCTTTGCCGCAATGGAATGGTTCCTAGTTAGTAGGTGCAGAAAGTAGCTCCACTGAAGTATTAGTCGTGGCTTCCTGCATTATGAGCTTTGCTGGTATTCCAGTAATTTTCTTGTTGCAAGGCCACTTCTACTTGACTAGTGGGTGAAAATCTCAAGAGTATAAAGTTAGTAGGTCGGCATATATATAAATATATTAACAAAAACCAGGACAAAAAGGGTGCAAAAACAACCAAAACACAAGTGGGGGGATGGTCGTGATGAAGCAGGCAGCTCATTTGTAGCCAAGTTGTGTTTTTTAGCAAGGTTTTGAAACCGTATTTTCAGGTAAACAGCATTGGGAGAATACAAGACCTGTGTACAGAGTTTATTGAGGTAGTTTAGCTTGATTTTTACTTACGGAAATATATTTTAATTTTTCAGTGTGTGAAAAAGGTGGGCCTGTTGGGCCCGTGAAACAACTGATCAAGTTGACATGGCCTTCATTGGGACTAAACTTCCTAGAACAGCACATTTATGTAATAAACCAGTCTTGCACATACAGGGAAAAGCAATGCCAGTGAAAGGGAAAGACAGACCATCCCAAACCCAATGTTCATCAACATTTGTGACTGTCTCTGGGAAAAATGGTCTTATTGCCCATTTACTAGTATTGAAAAATGCTGATTTTAGAGTGTAATAGCTTGCCAATGAGGGTAGCTGCATGTACTAAATTTTCACATGTTTTACAATAATTTATTACCTTCCAGATCATTCACTGAAGGAAGTAGTTTTCCACCATAGTTTTAAAACGAAGTTAATTGTGTCAGGCAAGCTCTAGTAGGTGGGAGCCTGAAAGGCAAGTAAGATGCTGTTTAAAAATCAATGAGGAATGTGTAATGATGCATTAGGCCAAGTTATGGGCCATTCAGGGCTTAAAACGGGCTACAATGAAAGGAAACTTACAGTACATGACTTTATCCAATGCCATGGAGCTGTATAGCCACACACAGCCATCTCCTCGTTGGCCAGGGCTCTATCAAAGCCCTACACCACTCATACGGCTCGCTCGCCACTGTGCTTGAACAAGCAGCTATCAAAAGCCAATCACTTTACTCTGGTTGACTGTGATAGGATTATTCCATGCCAATTCATCAAAAAAATCTTGAATCCTTCAGATTTTTGTGAAATTTAGCATAGACATAAACTCCACTAAGAAACTTTAAAATTTGGCTCATTTTATTGATTTCCCTCTAAGACATAACAGCTCAAAGTTTACTAGAAAACATTACAGCAATTTAATGGAGTTTAACTAGTTAAACTAGGTTAATGTTGCAGTCGAGCATGCGTGACTGTATTATGACATTGACTAACCTGAAGCTCTACCATGTCTATAGGGAAGTCCGGACAGGTGCACACATGAGAAGGTTTGGCAATAATTTGAGAGTAACATAGCGCATGCAATACAAGAAAAAAACCGCGTAGAGCGGTGTTAGAATGCATGGTGCTGCGTGATATAGTGAATCTTGTCATTTCGTTAATATACTGCCTAAAGGACGTTGCAAGAGAGGCCTTATGGCAGAAAATGAAACAGTCATGGAACCATACTGGAAGTTTAATGCTGCTGATTTAATACATTCATCGTTTTGTTGATATGCCGCCAAAATGACACACAGGAGGGGCATCACAGAACAGTCAGGGAACTATACCGGACGTTACAGCCAGTACATTCATCATTATGCCGCCTAAAAGACACCAAGAAGAAATGCAGGAGGGCGTTACAGCCGGAGATAATGGAACAGTCAGGGAACTATGTGGAAGTTACTACCAATACAGGACCAATGGAGGCTAGTAAACAGTTCCCCTAACAAGGAATAACTTCCCAACAATTGTCCAGAAGGTTATGAGGTGGCTCCGTTTTAACAGCTAAGCCTATTTACTGTTGATGCCAAGCAAGTTCTAATTACTACTGTATGGATTTGTCTTTGTTGTTTATAGGCAACTACCCTCCTTCCATAGATACTGTTGGGACCTTACTATAATGGAAACTCCTTGGTCTCAGGGTCCGTAGTGCCCTGGCGTGGACTGCCAGGTAAATGTGTGCGCCTCTGTAGTGCCTTACACATGCCTCCTTAGCATACTAACTGCAATAATTTGGCAGAGGGTAACTTGCAACAGTGATAACTAAGCAATCAAGTGTTAACTGGTAACAAACAGCGTTCACATGGGCACTGCCCTCACGCCCCCTTCCCTAAAAGAATAGAACACTGATATATACAAGTAGCTAGGTGTGCGTGTATACTAGATATATATAGTGCATGTTAGTATTTTGATTAGTAGTCATTGTGATTCATGTATATATTTACAGCAAATAATTAAGTCCGAAGTGATAGTACAGACAATATACGACTACCTCTCTCCTCTATAGATGCCCTTGGGACCTTAATATAATGAACACTCCTCAGTCTCAGGGTCTGCAGTTCCCCAGTCCAGACCGATGGGTGAATATATGCATCTCCATAGTGCCTCCTTATTAGCATACAAACTGCAATAATCGGCAGAAGGTAACCTGCAACAGTGATAATTGAGTTTATGTGGCAATTAGTGTTGACTGGTGACAAAGAGTTTTCACCTGTGCAGAAAAAGCATTGCCCCCACCCCTAAAAGGGATAGATCACCAATATATATATGTGACCAAATTTTGGAAAACCGTCACTATACATACAATAGTACTTTTGTAATAAAACGCATTTAAAAACTATGGGTAAAAAACATAAGCTCCAGAAAAAATTATGCAAGTTTTTATCGCCTTGCTGGTGGGTGAATTAAGCCTCCAATGGATAAATCTTGGTTATCATCGTGTTTGCCTGTTCATAGAAAGTATAAAAATCTTTGTTTCATCTCCATATACAAAAGAATTTTAAAGTTACAGATGTTTGTTTACGTTGCGGTGACAAAAGGATTTACCGACAATCGTTTTTCAGTGAATTTGCTTTCTTTCTCAAACACAGAAGCATGCCTGGGGCAAAACCTATACCTTGGGGGATGCACAAATTCATAGCAAACACAATGAGTAGAGATTCAATTCCGTACGCCATTGTATCATTAAGTTATGATGGTTTATGTAAGCGCCTGTAGATTCTTTTCTCAATAGCTTCTGTACATATCAATTATTTGCTTGTCCGGCACTAGTGCTGTATTTCCAATGCTGTTTAACTTATGAAGCTGAAACTTAGCTAGTCCATTCCTCTGTCCCTGTAGAAAACAAAGAACAAATAAAATGCATTTTGAAAATTGTGTGGGTATCGACGGTTTTCTAAAATGCGTGTGTATATATATGTATGTACCACTCTGCGTGGCCAGTTCAAAGGCCCCGCCAGTGCCATAATTTGTATGTGGCACTCTTGCAGACTGCAGCGTGTGCATTATAACTTATAACACACTGGTTCCAGTTTTGCAGACCGCAATGAGTGCATTATAAGTTATAATCCACCGACCACAATGCAATATCTGTATATTGCACTGGGCTGCAATTTTGTGCAGCAATGCGCAAGTGCCGACAGCCGAGACCGCTACAACACCTCGCCTAATAGGTGGAAAGACACCTCACAGATCACTCGAATTCTTTTATAGTCTGACATAAATGTTATATTCGATTGTGGGAGTTGGCTTTAATTTTTACCTCTGAAATTTATCTCATTTACCTCCCTAATTTTCTACTATCTACTGACGGCAACTACTTCCCATTTATAGTAACACGCTGGACATGACCTCTGAAGTGCAAACCAAGCGCCAGCAAGAAAACACATCTGGTGACTCGTGTATCACGTGCAGTCAGGATGTCGAGGAGAACGGTGTGGAATGCAACTGGTGCCTCCGCTGGGAACACTGTGAGTGTGCCGGAATTACTCTAGATGGATGCACTGTATTGTCTAATAGTTCTTCCAAGATTATGTTTTTTTGTTCTGTGTGTTATACAAAAGTGCCTTCGCTTTAAAAGTGAAAGATGAAACAACCAGTAACCACGAAGCACTCCAAACAGATCTTCAATCTATTAACAGCAAGCTTTCTGAACTACACTCCAACATTTCTGAGGTTGCTAAGAATCTTGGAACACAAATCGATAAACACCAAAAGACCTTTGCTGAAGCACTTGCTGACCACCCAGCTGATGCACCTACGTAATCTACCCCTCCCTTACTTTCTGAAGATTCTGTTGCTCACATAACTGTATCACTAGCAACTGAACAGAAGGAAAAGGATAGGAGGTAACTGTACATCATAGTACACAACATTGAAGAATCTGCTGCCTCAGATGGAGCATCTAGAAAGAAAGATGATATTTCTAAATGCACAACTTTTACTCCAGACATACCTTGGAGTTTCGACAACAATAAACAATGCCCTCCGTCTAGGCAAGAAATCTACTAAACCCAGATTACTAAAGCTGTCTCTGAATAGTATCCAAGATAAAGCTATTATTCTGAAGAATAAGACCAAACTAAGACCTTCAAACAACCCTTCTGATGTCCATAAGATCTTTATCATGCCTGACTTCACTCCACTCAAGCAAAGACAGAATAAGGCTCTACGCCAGCAGCTGGCTGCTATGAACAAAGATAAGAAACTATATGTTATTAAAAAATGGGAAGATAGTGCAGAGGACACCTCAAGTGCTTTCTGCACTATCAGTGACTTACCCCCCAAAAAAGATTCTCCTAATCCTGCTGATCATTCGCTGATTGCTTTATCACTTAATTGCCAATCCCTACCTGCTAAAAAAGAATCTTTTGTAAACTTAATTAACACGCACTCTCCAGACATTATTTTTGGGTCAGAGTCTTGGCTTAAAGATACAATTTTCTCTAGTGACGTTTTTCCAACTGGTTATGCTGTATACCGTCGGGATCGCCCAGATGGATATGGAGGAGTATTTGTGGCTTGTCATGATTCTCATGTTTCATATAGTTTAGATTTAACAGACTGCTCATGTGAGATTGTTGCTTGTGAAATAAAGCTTGCCAATAATACTTCATTGATTGTATGCTCAATTTACAGGCCTCCCTCTACCGGTGAGCATTACCTTCAGAAACTTTGTACAGAGCTAGATTCTATTATTAATGGACATCCGTCATCTACTGTGTGGATAGCAGGTGATGTTAATCTCCCAGATATAAATTGGTCCAGTCACTGTGTTACAGGCCACGGCTATTCATTAAATCTAAACAACATTTTCCTAAACTTTCTAGATAGTAACGGACTTACCCAAACTGTAGAATCTCCAAAACATCCTTGACATTTTTGACATTTTTTTAACCAATAGGCCATCTCTGATTGTATCATGTAGTACAATTGATGGAATAAGTGACCACGAAGCTGTGTTAGTGAAATCTGATACTATTGTTCACCTCACAGACCCCCAACGTGATCTGTCTACTTGTGGTCTCAAACTGACTTTGATTATATCAGACATACTATTCAAGGTTTTTGTGAGGAATTTGTAACAGCTTATAATACTTCTACCCCTGTGAATAATTTGTAAGACAAGTTCTTGGATATCTGTAACACCTGTATGAAGCTTATTCCTACAAAACAAATTTCAACTAAACGTCGCTGACCATGGATTACACCTAGTTTAAAAAGGCTTACTAGAAAAAAATAATGTGCATACAACCGTGCTTGCCGAACAAATTTACAAACAGGCTGGCTCTGTTACCAAGACATCAAAAAACAATCCCAACAAGGCTGTCGTCTTGCTTATAATAAATACCTATCTAGCCTTGTAGATCCAAGCAGTTACTAAACGTTTGTGGACTCTAATAAAGAAAAGGAAAGATCATACAGGAGTAAGTCCTCTTGTAGATCATGGCATTACATATACTGATCCACAAGACAAAGCTGACTTGCTGGCTAATTACTTTTCTTCAGTCTTTAATACTGAAAACACTGAGTATATCCCCACCTTAAACAGTAACCCCTTACCTGATATTCCATCTATTGTAATAAATCCACAAGGAGTTCAACATCTACTCGCTAAACTACAAACTCACAAATCAGGGGGCCCTGAAAACCTCCCAACCCATTTTTAAAAAGAAGTTTCAGCTGAAGTTGCTCCTGCTTTAACTATGATTTTTCAAGCATCTCTTAATCAAGGTGCTCTGCCACATATTTGGAAGTCTGGAGCAATAGTCCCAGTTCACAAGAAAGGCAGTCATACTGAATGTGGCAATTACAAACCGATATCGCTTACCTGTATCTGTTCCAAGATGCTTGAACACATTATTGTTTCTAATATATCAGACCACCTGGATGCTTACCATGTTCTTTGTGATGACCAGCATGGCTTTCGCCACCGTTGATGTTGTGAGTCACAATTAATCTCTACCATAGATGATTATGCTAGTTGCCTTAATGATGGGGGCCAATGCGATGTTCTTTTTCTCGACTTCAGTAAAACTTTTGACAGGGTGCCTCATTCCCGTTTACTTTACAAACTCAACCACCATGGCATACGTGGTCCTCTATTGAAATGGCTTAAATCATTCCTGACTAATCAATCCCAGCATGTTATCCTGAACAATTGTACTAGCCATGAAACCAGTGTATTATCAGGCGTCCCTCAGGGCACCATCCTGGCACCCCTACTATTTTTACTTTATGTTAATGACCTTCCACAGTGCATCCGCAACAAAATAGAACTCTACACTGATGATGTTTTATTATATTCTGTTATACATTCTGAAGCGGACTGTGTCCGCCTGTAGGAGGATTTGAAATTGTTACATCAATGGTCTATATTGTGGCAAATGGAATTTAATCCCTCCAAGTGTGAATTTTTGTGGATGACTAACGAAAGGAATCCTATGACATACCAGTACTCCATCAGTGATGTAGTGATACAACAAGTAACACATGCTAAATATCTGGGAGTTACAATTGATGAAAAGCCATCATGGAATGAACATATTCTGAAAGTAACCAACAAGGCAAGGTAAGTTAATGCATTTTTACGTCGCAATATTTCTAACTGTCCTACACATGTCAAATGTAACATATATAAGATCATGGTGCGCCCAATACTTGAATATGGCTCAACCATCTGGGACCCCCACACCCACCTAATATTAACTTACTAGAAAGTATCCAAATAACTGCTACAAGATTTTGTTACAATAATTATTTTAAACTTTCCAGTGTTTCTAGAATGTTGAACCAGTTCAGTTTACCTAATCTATAGCAAAGGAGAAAGAGAAGTAAATGTATTATGATGTTCAAGATAATTAATGACCTTATAAACATTCCTGCCAGCCACTTTGTACTTATTCACTTCGAGGAGGATACTATATCCATCTCTGTACAAAAATTGACTGTTATAAATTTTCATTTTTTCCTTCTGTAATTAAATTATGGAATAGTGTACCCCCACCTGTAGTTGATTCTCTCACACTTGATGATTTTTGTATTGACTTAGATACTTATATGTGACCAGATTTTACAGAACCGAACCAAATCGCACATCAGGCAAAATCAAACTAGCACCACCAGTGGATAGCTACACTATCGTACTACAAGTTTTGACCCTCAGCACTACTCAAACTACACGAGGCTGGTTTTAATAGACGTCTTTTCTGGGTGGTGTAGAGTGCCCAAATGGCGGTTTCAGGCCTTGTGAAGGACCTGGCTTGGCAAGAATCAGTGGTTTACTGGTGGACAGCCTTATAATGTTGGCCAGACGTGTTCTCTGTAGATTTTGCTACATATCAGCCACTAAGGAGCCAGCACAGCCCTGAAATCTCGTGTCTGGACTCCAATCGTGGTCTGCCTCCATTTTGAGGCCTATCTTTTGCCCTCCCCGCCACCCCCCAGCCTCCACCCCTTTGTGAGCACTCGTGATACTACTTCGCTCGTCTAACTGCTCAGATTTTCTATCTTATTTGGCGGGAAACTGTACAAGCAGCTACAAGTACTGGAAGTGGCTTGAAAGGTAACAGATTGATGCATCTTTTGTGTAAATTTCATATGCGTGCTTGCTATCCTTGGAGAGTTATGCTGGCTTCAATTCTTTAAAACTGTTTATCTCGAAACTTCTAATGTGCGATTTGGATCGTTTTTCCAAAATCCAGTCACATATGCACAACACCTGTGCGTTATAATCTATCATTGATTCCTGCACAGTAATACTAATAATAATAAATAATAATAATGTAAAGGTCGATTGTGGGCCATAATGTCACCAATACGTATAATGTTCAGTTCCAAGCAGCCAATGGCGATCGGAAAAGCCAACACAGTGGCCACAACTCTGGTCTACATATATATATATATAAACGTACTTATACACCTTACTAATCTGGTGCCATCTTAGCCCAGATTAAACTGTAGTCCACTTCAACAATGACTCAATAAAACTATTATATTCTAAATAATACTCACCTTTATGTTTGATTGTGGCAATCAGTTTTTGTCATGCCACCAGATTCGATGTGAATAGTAATAATTAGACTAGTATTGTGTAGCAGTTAGGTTTTGTTTACTTAAACCGTCTATTAGCTCCTTTTTCACTCGAGAGAATCACTATGGCGATTAGTCTGGCGCTTAGTCTATATGGTGAATGAGTGATCACACTGGCATGCTGAGCACTGCACGATGAGAGTCGAACAGCGAATGCAGGTTAGTGATATAACCCATAGCGTACTAGCTTTCAATTTCTCAGGTGGCTGCAGTACTGTAGAGGGAACGTCATCGTAACATTCAACTTGGTTACCCACAATCGATGTTAGAAACCTGGCCTTTATAAGTGTTACAGCTGTCTAGTGAGACTCTCCCCACCTAGGTGAGTGGTACATAACAGTTATACAATGTGCACTCGTGCTCTGCCTGTATAAACGCACTTGCCTTCAGGCCTGACGGCCCTCAGGCTCATACGTTTATATCAGGTAGAGAACTCGGGCCCATTGTATAACTCTATAATGTAACACTTTTACACCTCAGATCAAAGGAGCCGCCCAGGCTACATTTTGTATGTAGCCCAACTAGCTGGGCTATATACAAAATGTAGTCAGTAATTATATAGACGTCAATACTGAAATCGATTATGGGGATTGATCAACACTCACGTGATTAGGATGCACGGCTTGGATTTTGCCATAAAAACCACTCAGATGGAGAGCGTTTTGTTATCCTCGCCATCCTACAAGTTGAAAAACGTTGGCTAAGGTGAAAACTAGTGCTATAGCTTTTTCATTCGATCATTTCCCCACATTTTCAAATACAGACACACACCCATCACGAAGTTACCACTCTGCATGGAGTAATCACTTTACAAACAAGCTTACCTGTCTAGGCCTTTAGTGAACTGCATAGTTTTCCCATAAACAATTCAATAGCACTGATTAAAACATTAATCTCGCGTAACAGACATTCTCCGCTATATCTCTAGGACATGTCCATTTATCATAACCGAATGTAACCAGAACATACTAGCTGCTGACCCATAATTGAAAATTTTAGGTTTGCATATATAATACATCCAGTGGCTGCACTCGTATTGGCTTGAGTGATTGATCACCCTGTACAGGCTATCAACCTAATAAGTGTTACATATTAGCTGTAACACGGGGCATTCGGGCTTTGTCTGATATGTATGCCCTCAGGCCTGCAACTCTCGGGCAGTTGGGTATACATATCAGGTAAAGTCCTCATGCCCGTGTTAAAACTATTATATGTATATATATGTATAAGCAGCATGTATATGCGCATGCATGTGTGTAGATATAATTGCACGTGTTGGTAGTTCGTATGTAGTGGAGATACAGTTATTCTTGTACATGTATATATTCACAAGTTAAAGGAAAAATTTGAAATTTTAAGTTCGATTAGGGATCATAGAAAAAAAAGTAAGGAAACTGCGGAGATCGCCTACACCTGCAGATACACTAGTGAACATTTAATCCCTAATCCAGTCTATACCCCAAGACCAAGACTGAATTAGGGATTAAATGTTCACTAGTGTATCTGCAGGTGTAGGCGATCTACCTTGTTTCCTTACTTTTTTTTCTATGATCCCTAATCGAACTTAAATTTTCAAATTTTTCCTTTAACTTGTTTGCTTATTATTTTTGTAACATTATTGTGACTGGTGAACCCACGCATACCGCATCAAAAGAAAGGATAGCACCTTATTAATTTTCGTCTGAGCGCACGCCCTAGTTATCAAAACTGCTTCAAAAGTGCAGTGGCCATTACACTTCACTTTCAGCTGTGTTCGGCCCAATCCACAGTGCTACAGACAAAAAACAGTAGAAGAAGTG
Organism: Dysidea avara; assembly: GCF_963678975.1. Classification (NCBI taxonomy): domain Eukaryota; kingdom Metazoa; phylum Porifera; class Demospongiae; order Dictyoceratida; family Dysideidae; genus Dysidea; species Dysidea avara. The sequence goes on from NC_089285.1 coordinate 14,897,600, forward strand.
CCTCTACGACAATCCAGTCACGACGATTAGCACGGCCCCAACTATCAAATACTGCCTCGAAAGTGCAGCGGCCATTACTCTTCGCTTTCAGCTATGTTCAGCCCGTTACACAGCATTACAATCAAAGAACAATGTTAGAATCGTCTCTGCAATCAGTCAGTTCACGACGGAAAATACAGACGATTCCCGTTTACAAACGTACTGTATGGAAGCCATGCATCGCGCTAACGCGAATTGACACTTTAGACTGTCAGCAAAAAGAAATGAGACACAAAGGAGGACAAAGGTAAGTCCATGATGCATGCATTGTACGTACTGCAGTATGCCAAAAGGCACATCTCGGGACGAAGCGATGTCGAACAGTGAAAAAATTAAGCCCATAGCCTTAGCCGTTATCGAGTTACGCTTGCCCGAAGGCAGGCAGGCAGGCAGGCAGTTAGTCAGTAGAAAATTCCATTGAATAATTTTTTTTTTAAATTTCGTAACTGTTTATTGCAAGCCTTTAGGATCATACTGAAGGCACTTTTGGACTTGGTTATACCTAGCCAATACCGCCAAGCTGGCAGGATAGAGCTGTGAAGCTGGTTTTTGGGTGAATTTTTTGGCTAGGAAAACCCAATTCTTCATGATCCCTTATATACAGTACTACCGTACTGTATGTATGATAACTACATAAATATATTTGTATGTTACTGAGGTGACAACACAGACAATATACACGTAAAATAAATTAAAGAAATAAACGTTTTTAAATGGCATGGTACCTGTTACCCCTTCACGTCATGGTATTCGGTTAGGAGAAGCTCATATGAAGTACCTAATCACCAATTCTCTAACCCGTCACGACCATTTCAAGGATACCAACCCCATAGATATTATTCATATCAAAGATACAATGGAGACCATGACCAGTGCCAGCCAGGCTAGTTAAGAGAATATAAGACGGAGAATTTATAAGCATAGCCAAGTTGACAATAGACAAAACCAGGCATGTCTCACCTGGGTGATGCCAGCAAGCCCAGCCATTCCAATTGAAGGCCAATGCCCCTAATGCTTTACCTACTATCTTGCAACTTGCGAATAAGCCCAACCTGAAATAATATCCAACCTTCTGGGTATGAACCATTTGGTCTTGGAATACACTATGGATAAATTGTTTACGACTGTTGCTTTTGCTAGATTGCTGGTTCCTGCCCACACAGGGGATTGTTTAACTTGGCTATGGTACTTTGCTGGCATAATTGATTTTAGCTTGTCATGCTCTTCAACTTCAATATTCTATCAAACTTCTTACCTTGGATTGTCAAGAGAAGCTTTAATGGGCAGCACAACTTATATACAATTATTCTAATCTGCAACTATTAAGGCATTCCAGGGGCATTAGAAGGTTCTGTAACCACCTGGGAATCGTACTTAATATTGTTAGGATGAAGGATAGATTATTTGGGAGAGTAAACTGTGGCGGTTGTTGGTTGTGCCAAAACATTTGTGTTCCACATGTATGCAGCAACGGCCAACTTTAAATATACTTCTGAATGATCAAGTTTCACTCTGATCTGTGCTGGTGGCAAACCTTAGCTGATTGGAGTGGGTTGAGTCTACTAATTGTTGGGACAACAGTTACCGGACTCCCAATTACCTGATCCAAACAAAGGTGCCAGAGTTGTGGTGCCTTTTGGCAGGCTAAATGGTATTGACCACCACATGGGGTCAAATTTAACATCATAGGAATTAAAGAATAAATAAATGAATCGTTTGAGTTTTGGAAGAGGAAGTCAGGTACGATTTGAGTTTGACCATCCTAGAATTGTCATTGCTGTGAATAGACACTATAACAGCCACGTATTTGTAACACACCCCGTGGTTCTTTGTTTTCTAATTTTGTGATTGATGTAACCTGTAGACTCTTAGCAGGGGTACAATAATAGCGCAGCTGACCACATTTCCCATGGTAACCTGCATTCATTCTTTTGTTTATGTCCACCGGCCACCTGGCTGTCAACTCCACTACCTCATCCCATTAAAAGGGATAAATTGGACACCCCCCTCCCACCCCGTTCAGGCAGCTGTTCAGTACTATTTATTATGAACGGTTTAATGTCTCCTACTTGAGAGATGCTGAGCAGCACTGCTGTTTACTCACACAGACTATATAACCCAACACCAGTCCCCACTATTAAGCACAATTCCACAATGCTTCAAGTCCACTTCTTCTCTATTGGCAGCCTATAGCTACATTCATCCTTCAATCAGCATAATGCATGGTACAAACCTCCTTACACCACACTTAGAGTAGATTCTTTGAGGCATTAATAGAGCTAGCTAGCATGCACGGACAATGAATCCACCTTTCAATTACTAAAGGTGTACCTATAGTTGATCCGATATCAGGTATTAATTGTGACTGTCTCTGGGAAAACCGGTCTTATCGTCCATTTAAAAGTATCGAGAAATGTAGGTTTTAAATATTCAGTGTGTTGTAGCTGGCCAATGGTGGTAGCTACGCATACCAAATTTTCACACGTTTCACAACAATTTCTTACCTTCCTGATCATCCACTGAAGAAGTAGTCAACAGTTAAGTTTCTCGCCATTTTAGATAGTTTTTAAACCGAGGTTGTCTATCAGGCAAGCTCCAGAAGGGTGGGAGGTGGGGGCCCTGGAAGGCGGGCAAGATGGTGTTCAAAAATTGAAAAGAAGCGTGCTAGGATGAATTAGGCCACGTTATAGGCCATTCAGGGCTCAGAACTGGCTAAAATGAAAGGAAATTTATAGCACAGGTCATTGTCCAACACCACGGAGCTGTACAGCCACACACAGCCATCTCCTGGTTGGCCAGGGCTCCATCAAGACCCCAGACCACTCGTATGGCTCGCCACTGTGCTCTAAAAAAGCAACCAGCAAAAGCAGATCACTTTACTCTGGTCGACTGTGGCAGTGAAACTTGATAGTTTATTCATTAAGCTTTGTGTTTGTGTGAAAAAATCAAACTTCCTGTCTTGGGCAATAAGAACGGTTTTCGTAGATCCAGTCACAACTGTATTTAACTACTACCTGCAAGAGTATATAATGGGAGAGGAGAGTGTCGAACTATGCTATATGCTGTGAAATATGAGCCCTTAAAGTCCTATGGCATTGTTCAAACGACTGATTATTGCGTTGATTGTGGTGACCAATTATATTGGCAAAGAGTGCACTTAATGTATGCACGCATGCACGTGGAATAATAAGCATGGCAGAAGAGCTTGGAACAAAGAGAAACACAAGCAACAACACTGCAGGAAAGTAAAAGAAGGAAAGTTACAATGCCATCAGTGCAGTTTTTGCCAACTATCAGCTTGTCTAGTGAAATGGACTCGGAAATGGACTTAGAGACCACTAGTCAGCACGCAAAGTCTATGACGATAATGAAAACTGCCATTCCATCCAGGTCTTCCAGTAGAAAGAAATCCAGTAATAGCAGAGAGCAAGTACAGCTAAAGGGAAAAGCGGCAAATGCTGCTACAAGGAAGAGCAACGCGGACTGTTCTGGTACAGCCATCGATCAATCTGGTTTAAAAAAGGACGAGGAAAAGTATAACAAAGACAATGAAGTAGTACGATAGAGAAGAACTGTTGCATTCACTGCAGAGTATTGATAAGAATATTCTTCTTTCTGAAGTCATCAATGAACTTGGAGCCACGTTTGACGATTATAGTTTAATGGTTTTACTAATGCTCTGTTCTTCAGAGCAGCTACTGTCAGATATTGTGGTTCACCACTAGCATTACTTTAGAGCCCTGTATACTAGTAGTAAAAAGCAACAGGATGCTTTTACACACTTCCAGTTTGAATGGTACAAGTACTGCAGTGCTTTTCTTTTAAGTGGAGAACATTCTTTGGAAGATATAATGTACTGGGAATTGCAAAAGTATCCAGTAAGTGTTCTCAGAGACAAATGGTTGGATTTTACGAAAGAAAATGGGATACCAGTCCCTCACTACAACCAAGTCATGATAACATCATCATCTGTTTACTCTTTTCTACTGGATCACGTTGCTCGATTTCAACAATGCCTTATTGAGCCTGAAAGTGTAACAATTGGAGCAGACGATGATGGCATTTATTACCGGTTTAGGGGAGCAGCACTTTGTAGAATGCTGCATGCTTTATACAGACAAATCAAAGATTGCTCTGAAGATTAACGGGACGCTATCTCTCAAAAAATCACCATATTGCAAGCTGTAAATACCAAAGATAAATCAAGCATTCCTGGATATTTGAAATACATAGACAGGGGATTTTTGTACTTCCCAGATCCTGTATGTTACCTATGTGAAGTTGACACACGCTTGAAACAATTGGTCAATTTAAAAAGGTTTAAATGAACATGGGGAAGATTTAATCAAGGTATGTATTTGTGCTTGTTATAGTGTACATTTTACAACTGCTTTTAGGTGGCACATAACAACATGATGGTACAACATTAGTTAGAAGATCTGTTCAAAGTACGTCTGTCACAAAAGCTACCAAATATTGAGGCATTTGATGAAGGGATTCTCAAACATGTTATGAAGAATTTACAACTAAACTATGTAACACCAGAATCCAAGAATTTGTCTCAGTAACCAAGCAGCAAATGGCAACCAAGAAGGATACAGCATCTACTGTTGAAGTTAACCTGCTGTTAACCCAACACACAAAATTGGCAACTAAATTAGGATCAGCTACGTAGCACACTTTCTATCAGTTATTTTTAAATTACATATGTTAACATAACTATATGGATGTGTAATGAAATAAATGCATTTGCAATTCTTTAGAACTGCCATCTCCGTATTTACGTTTACTTAAGGATAATTCAAGTAAGCCAATTGACTGGTCTCTGTTGTTCTTTCCTGCATGATGACTAGTAGCACACTGTTTGATGTGGTGGGAACATCTTTATGTTATGTAATTAACAGCATCTAATTTTCCACCATCACTGTACTTGTGTTAACTAAACAAGCTCTCTACCAAAGAGCCAGAAATCTGAAGTGGTGAAATATATGTAGGATAGGTGTTGAAGAACCACTTGGCGAAGGCATTATAACTGTACACATCAATGCAGAGAAGGTCCAATGCTAAACAAACAACATTACTACACACATTTAACAACATCATGGGCTTACTTTTCCATGATAAAAAGTCCTTTTGTGTGTTTGACATATGAGGGAATTGAAGGTCTATTAAAATATATGACATCTAGACTACAGTTAAAAGATATACCTTGTTCAAGTTTATGTAAGCCATCCAGAAAAATATCGGTGACCTTTATTGATATTCTCCAGAATCTCTGAGGTGAGACCTCGGATTCATTCATGACAGAGGAAGCCTCGTTCAAACAAATAGTGGCAAGCGTCTAAATAAGCCAAGGTTTCTGATGTCTTCTCTACATCTTGAGCTGCGGTCTCCTCTCAATGAATGAACCAGTGAAGTTCTCCCAGTACTTGTTCTTGCTATTAAAAGTGACATGAATACGCTTAAATTATAGACTCAATCTTACCTGCATAATCTTCGCTGGCAATACATTCAATTTGGTCCAAGCATCTCACAAGCAATGAGTCTCCTTCTACCGTGGTACCATCTTGCACAGTTGTTCTCCACTTGGCCTAGTTTTCTTTTGTATCTATTGTATCCCAGCCAAACTTACATTTTCCACTGCATTGAAAATGCTTAGTGCCATTAATTTTCGAAGAAAACAAAGCATTAATCATGTTTTCCAGCTAAAAGTTAAATAAATAAAATAGGCACACACACAAGTATGCACAAGCCTGCACTACACACACACACACAAGCACAATTGCAGGCCATCACTGCACTCCTACAATGACATATATACCTGGTGAGATGGGAAAATAAGCAAAAAAAAATTTGTGAGGGGGATTAAAAGGATTCACCATCCATGGTTCAACTTGAAAACTATCATCTTGGTCTTCCTTAAGTGACTATGCTCCAGTATGCCCACGGCTTTTTTTAATGGCTGAAACATTGGAGGATGCACCATCACAAACTAATAGACTTGCTTTAAGTCCATGAAACTGAAACAGTTTGATGGTGTCCATGACACACGCTGTGATAAATTTACAGTCCATGGTGGTAGAAGCAGTCAAATTCACTGGTTAGGTCATGCCAGAGAAACTGAAGTATGTAAGAAGTTTGTTGGATGCTCTCAGGCTCTTTCAACAGCCAGTAAATATCATTTAGTGAAGGCAATTCTTTGTGAGTCATTGCGAAGCCCATCAACTGATGGCTACGTGAATTCCACATTAGCTGACATGCAACCTTCACTTCGTCAAATATTAGCACCACCTCTGATTTAGGCTCTTGCCAGACTCTCTGTAGAGTAGACTTTGATGGCAACTGAATAATCCCAGATTTCTTGAGTGCTTCATAAGCAGCAGGGCTTCTAGTATACACGGCTAAAGCTGGAAAAAAAATTAAACATGATTTATGTTGTTTTTTTAAATATAGCTTACCAATCCTGATGGTTATCATGCTCCACCTGTTTTTCCCTGTGCTCCAGAAACTGCAGAAGCAAAGTATTTTGTAAGTGATGTTTAGAAATCATTGAAAGACCAAACTTACCGTTTTTAGGTTGGTCATGTACAAACTGTTGCTGTTGACGCTTGCTGTCTGTGTACCATATTTCTTTCATCAACTTGCCCACAACATGTTCACTTCCTTCTAAAAATACCTTCCCTAGTTCTTCATCACTAATCCCATGTACAATTGTACACATCTCCTCATGCTGATCATCATTTAATGTCACATCTGCTTCACTGTACCTCTTCAACTTCCTCATCGTATTAGATCTTGCAGCCTGTGCATTAGACCTTCTCTTCTGTTGGCTGGCAGGAGACATGTATGTCAGTCTCGCTCTTGAAGATGATGACTGCTTTTTTACTATACAGCTGGGGCTCTCATCCAGTGTTTGACACACTCTTCTCTGCTCTAGTAGCATTGTTGGCCAGTTGGAACCACAGTCAACAATTGACTGAGCCAACACGGTCAAAAGGTTCTAGCATCTGTCTAACGGTCAAACTGTTGAACCGGATTGCATCTAAATAGTGTGATCTGTAATGGTGTGGATCAATTCCAGGACATAATTTGTAGTTGAACTTAACAGAAAACCTGTTGCACAACTCTTGAGCATCCACGATAGATCCAAAGTACCTGACTCTGCTTTCCTCATCATGTGAACTTCGTACTTTAAACCCCTGATGGTTACTTGGATTTATGTAAAACCCATTGGAGGATGAAACATCAGTGTTCGTTGTGTTATGACAACCAACGAATTTCCAGAATTGTCATGGGCTTTCAGAAGTACAGGTACTGACCAACTTATTGCAAACTTCTCTGTGAAAAATGCTCATTCTTATCCTTGTCACATTTATCGATCCTTGAAGGCTGTTGTTCATCTATGCAAACGTTGCCAGGAACATCAGCACTTCCTTGTCCAACTCGTGCTCTGGTTGCTGGTCTGGTCGTCATGAATATCAGCCGTTTTGCATGTGATGTCTTTATGATTATTGCGGTCGCCATCATTCCTTGTCTCCACCATTCTACTAGCAAAAGGTACCGGTCTAGATAGAGTATCAGTCATCGTGATTCCATGTGGGCCACCTGCCAAAAGTAGTAAAGTGTTGATGTTATAATTAGCCACCAATCAACGTAAACCATCAGTCATTTGAGCGATGTCATAGGACTTTACGGGCTCATATTTTACAGCACATAGCGTAGTTCGACACTCTCCTCTCCCATTATATACTCTTGATACCTGTAATTATACATTTATCCATTGCTATACACTGTAAGCCTATAGTAGCAGTGGTTTGGCTTCTATAATCCAGCTCCCTGTTTCTCTCAAAGGATAACTCACCTCCAACCCAGACCCACCTAAAGACGAGTTCTCCTACCTACCGCACTCAAGGTAGAACAGAAGGATTAGATGACTCATGCATAATACAATACTCACAGTTTCAGGATTGCAATGCAAAGGCCGCAGACATTCCAGCCATGTTTATCCAACTGTGGGGTCAATGGGAGAGTTTAGACATTTCAAGGATGCATGGATACATAAAATAAATATACTAGATGAATAAAAAATTGGAAATTTTAAAATGGGAATAGGGATCGCTGAAAAAGCCACAAAACAAGAAGGGATTGCTGGGGTGGTAATGTAAACCACAAATCCCTATTTTGACTCTCTGTCATAAATCTTTACTTACATGCTCTGTCATTTTGAAGTGAGTCAAAATAGGAATTTGTGGTTTACATTACCACCCCAGCGATCCCTTCTTGTTTTATGGCTTTTTTTCAGCAATCCCTATTGCCATTTTAAAATTTCCAATTTTTTATTCATCTAGTTTGTGTACTTTTTATTAATTCAGTAATGCATTATGAAGAAGACTATTGTGAATAGTGTAAGTTTGCATTCTGCATAGTAACACCGTCAACATTTCAATACACACATGAAACTGATCAAATTGCAATGTGCATACAGACTGAGAGTCTCCTAATATAAGCTACAATTTACATTACTAGTGCCTTTAATAGCTGTCAAATTCAGTGCAAGGATTGTTGTTATACACTTGACTACATTATACGTCGGAGTGAACTCCCTTCAGACTGGAAGAGGGCATATGTAACACCAGTATACAAGAAAGGCCCGCTTACTAATCCTTCAAATTATAGACCTATATCATTAACTAGTATTTGCTGCAAGTTGTTGGAACACATCATCTCCTCAGCAATATCTTCTCACTCTATTAACTACAATATCATATGTACAAATTAACATGGATTTCTTTGATTGATAATGAAAACTGTGGTGAATAGTGTAATTTTGTATTCTGCATAGTAATGCCGTCAACGTTTCAGTACAAACATGAAACTGATCAAATCACAATGTGCATACAGACTGAGAGCCCAATATGAGCTACAATTTACATTACTGGTGCGTTTAATAGCTGTCAAATTCAGTGCAAGGATTGTTGTTATACATTTGACTGCATTATTAGAGTATTTATATGACTGCTCTATTAGAGTATTTAATCTGGATAACCCGCCCACGTACAATAATCATGGACTGGCCTAGACTGAGTTTAATAAAGACAAATTCTATTAGCCACAAGCAACGCACATCAAAAAACCTAACTTTGAGTGTGATATTGTATGGCTTCTCGAGCGTAATGGCATTTTGGCAAGAAGTAACAGCCCGGTTTGGGCTGTTTCCATCCGAAAATGAAATCAGAAATAGGCCATGGACACGCACAATGATCTATTTAGCAAGCCTTGCTACTTTGTATCTCAAGATTCTCCTTGTAAACTTCGCTATGCCTGTGAAAGAATAATAATAATATGAACAAACGGGCATATTTCAGTTTTGTCTGAAATACACATACTGTTTCCTTTTCACTTGATACTTACTAGTGGACCTATACTCATTGCAAAGAACCACCAGAGGCTGAAAGATGCTTTTCAAGATGGTTTTTAGGCGTGTGTTCTATTAGGATTTTTGCAAAAAAAATATGGGCGATCCCTATTATGAACCCACTATTATGGTTCATGATATGTAAATATATTATCAATGAAAGCTATAAAATAATAAAAATAAAATGAATGCCATGAATGCTGCTCAAGAAACTGGTCCACTGCTCCATCAGTGTTACAGCCTGTTTGTACTACGAATCGCTCTGGGAAAGATTGCTTCAATGCAATCTACAGTGGTTTCTAAGCCCCCTTTTATACTACAAAGGCCAGACCTGCTCAAATTTTTTTAAAAAGCTTAAACCCACAATCATGGTTTTCATTAAAGATGAGATTTTTGTTTGAGTTAAAAGATTTGTACTCTCTTGTCATCAAGTTTTAGTAGGAATGATGAAGTTTCAAGTCTTAGTGGCAACGCTTCAATTCTGTGTAGTTGGTGAAACTATTCATTCAGACATGTACTTGTTTGTTTGTTGTTTTTTTAGCCCTGTGTTGTTTTTGAAGTTGTTCTTCCATATTGTCGTCTACATAACTCATGGTTGCCTCATTTCATTATTACAGTTACCATTTTAGCTGTAATTTTTCACAGTTTATTCTATTTATTAGAACTAAATTGAATTGCAAGATCACAACTGTTTATATTGGATACATAGAACTGGATTGAACCAGACCCACATCCCTAGCAGGTCCACTCCAGAGCAGTTCAACAAGGTTCGGTTTGACACGGCGCACATTTACACCAACCTGGAAATTGCTTTTAATTTGAGGACGTTCTTTGCGGTGGGTTTGCAGGGAATATCCCAGAGGTTATACAGTTCCTATGGCTTGGAGGGAAAGGCAGTTGCCTTTCTTTGGCACGCAGAAATTCTTGTGGCTTCAGAGAATGTTAGAATCCCCAAGCATTCCTACCTCTAAGTCTTTGTAGTAAAACATCCTGTATACACATATATAATTGTAAAATTGTTGAAAAAGGGCCTATTTGAGAATTAATAGGAGAATCCACGGAACCCTGCACACCTACCAAAACAGCCACCATTTGTTGACGGTGGCAACCCACTCACAACAGGGTAATCCCTGCTGACCAGGTTAAACTGACAAGCAACATTAACACAGGTTTATCAGTGATTGCCTAGATTTGTGAAACATGGGTTAGGCAAAAAGTGTCCCATTATGAGGACACTACGATGAGGCAGTATTGGACACTACGATGAGTGTCCCACGATGAGGCAGTATTGGTTAGGCAAAACTATGCCCAAACAAGCCTTCAGATTGACCCGAAAGGCTTTCAACAAGTTGCTACAGAATTTTTAACAAATTATTTATTTTAACAGAAATTTTCTACTGACTGACTGAGTAACTAATACCTTCAGACAAGCGTAACTCTACAATGGCTAAAGCTACGAGCTTGATTTTTTTACTGTTCGACATCACTTCAGCCCCAAAGGTTCCTTTTGGCATACCACAGTACGTACAATGCATTCTTCATGGACCTACCAGTGTCCTCCTTTGTGTCCCATTCATCTTTGTTGACAGCAAAAAGTGTCAATTTGGCAGTAGCACATGATGGCTTCCCTTCGTCACGGAAATCATCTGTAGTTTTCAAGGTGGCTACTTTGATTGTAGAGGTTCGTTTTGAATAGTTCTTGATTCGTACTGCTGTGTAACAGGTTGAGCATAGCCGACAATGAAGCATACTGGATTCATCACTTTTCAGATGATAATTGATATAACTGGGGGGCACAGCACTATTTCTTTATTTTTTTCAGTATGCGTCGATTGCAGAGGTGCTTTTTGAACAGTTCTTGATTCGAAGTGCTGTGAACAGGTTGAACATACCTGACAACAGATTCTTAACTTTTCAGATGACAATTGATATAGCTGGGAGCGTGGTACCATTTCAGATGTGGTATGCGTGGGTTCACCATTCATAATAATTATGTACAAAAAAGTTAACTACACAAAAAATTTAGAATTTCCAACTAGAGTAGGGACCATAGCACATCAATAGAAAGTGCTGAAACAAGCTGGAGTAGTGCATGAACTAAATCACAGTAAAACAATATGAAGTGCTATATCCCTACTGTACATGCATTTCCATTGTGTTATCTTGGAGCACAGTAGGGATATAACACTTCTTATTGTTTTACTGTGATTTAATATCGTGCACTACTCCAGCTAGTTTCAGTACTTTTTATCGATGCGCTATGGTCCCCCTAGTCTAGTTGAAAATTCCAAATTTTTTGTGTACTTTTATTTATGCAGTACAGTATAGTCTGTGAGATCAAAGTCTTTACTCTATACATGAATGCCAAAAAAATAATTACTTAAAAGCTGCACTGTTGAACAACTATAGGGACATCAACATAGACAAAAACAGCATTTCTAAAACCAATAAATGAATTTGTAAAACAGTATTCTAATCTCTAAATCTGAAGCATACTTAGTGTCATGAAATTGGCACTAATTGACAACCTCTCAACGAAATGGACTGGTGAATTTACTCGATGTGATTCCCTCAGTCCTGTCAAATATTCTTTCCTCCGTTGCTTGGTAAACTGATTCAACAAGTGTCTCTGTGTCTTGTACCTCTTGGTGAGTATTTCATGCATACTAGATATATCAAAATGACTGTCATTCGGTTTTTCAGCAATCTGTCGTCCATAAATCAGGTGGGATGGAGAAAGAGTGTAGCTGATTCCATCAACATCATCCTGTACGTAAGTGAGGAAGCGAGCATTGATGAATGCCTCAACTTCAATAAGGAGGGTTTGTAACTGATCATAAGTTAAACCGGTACGACCCACAGTCTTTCTAAGACATCTCTTCACTCCTTGTACCATCCTCTTCCAAAATCCTCCCCACCATGGTGCCTTCTCAACAATAAAACTCCATGTAATTCGATTATTGGTCAAGTATTGACTTATCTCCTTTGACCTAGAAATCTTGATCAGTTCTTTAGCTGATGACTGAAAGGTTTTAGCATTATCAGACATCAAGGTTGCTGGCAGCCCTCATCGACTGGCAAATCTTCTTATAGCTAATAAATAAGAATCTACTCCCATATTTGGGGTGAGCTCAAGATGAATAGCCCTCGTTGACGTACAAGTAAACAGACATATGTATACTTTCTCAGTGATATTCTTCTCTGAAATATACAGGGGTCCAGCAAAGTCAACCCTGTGTGAGTAAATGGTGGCTGGTCTGAAACTCGTTCATTTGGTACGTCTGGTGCTGTAACTGAAGAGTATGATGGTCTCTCAAGCTTACAGCAAACAGTGCAAGACTTTACAAGTCTTCTGACGACTTGGCGTCCCTTCAGGATCCAAAAACGTTCTTGTAAATAAGTTAGAGTATCTGCAACACCACTATGCTTTACATTCCAATGAGCCCACAAGACCAACAGTTTTACAAAATAATCATCAAGTGGTAATATGGCTGGGTTCTTGCTCAGTAGATACAGAGACAAATTGTTGAGTCGACCTTTACAACGTAAAACTTCCTGGATATCTAAAAACAGCCCAAAATTGCTTGACTAGTAGAGGACACGGACCTGAGCAAGAACGGAAATATTGGATTTCACGAACCAAAAAAACTACGTTGTACAGACTTAATCCATAATAGCTCTGATTGATTCATTTCACTACGAGATATGAAAGGATCAAATGAGTCGGTTTGTTTCCTGCACTTCTTAATGAACCGAATCACATAAGAGGTTACACGCAATAATCGATTTAAGCCTCCATATTTCTTGCTATCAATCAACTCCTTAATAGACTGACAGACAAAGGTTGAACTCATGGAGACCAAGGAAAGGGTAATTGGGGTTATGTTCTTTACCATCTCCATCTGCGCTTCATGATTGAGGTCATACACTTCAATGGTTGGCCAGTTTGTAGTTGATTCCCTAAGGAAGTCTGGTTCTTGCCACCACAATACTTGGTCCATCAACGCTGAAGCCATGGTGCCCCTTGAAGGCAAATCAGCTGGATTTAATCTTCCAGGACAATGTCTCCACAACTCTCGATCACTAAGTTGACGGATCTCATCAACTCTGTGTTGCATGTACTCTATAGCTGGGTAATGTTTGATAGTGCTCATGACAGAGAATGTCTTCTTGTGGATGGGAGAGTGTCTCCTAATACTGATCTGGATGGGAAAGCGTCTCCAGCCAGCAATCTAGTTGGGAGTGCATCTCTAGTTGGCAGTTTGAATGGGAGAGCGTCTCCTAATAATGATCTGGATGGGAGAGCATCTTCAGCTAGTGATCTGGTTGGGAGAGCGTCTCCTGATACTGATCTGGATGGGAGAGGCAAGCAGCTGTTAGCAACTCGGTTTCCTGATGGCACTCTGAACTGGAGGGGCTTGTCTGTGACTGCAGGCAGGATAAAAAGCATCTCTCCTGACAAAGATTTGAACTGCGAGCATCCCTCAATAGCAATCTCTACTTGTGGTAGCGGCCGGCACGGTGAAGAAATCCAGGCTGGCACAGTGAAGGAATCCAGTCAGACATACAGCTGAAGAACTCGCAACAAAATGCATATGATAGTACAGTCTTTCATGTAAATGTTTAGAATACAACAACAACAACAACAACATTATGTGTCTACTTAGCTTGCTCCACTGCTTACACTACATATGTACGTAAGTACCACTATTGACAATGGGATACTGGCTAGAATTATTAACTGCCAGCATGCCATGCCAATTAACATAGAGTACCTGTGTGTAGTGAAGTTTGTGAACTGTTCAGTGGGTAGGGACAGGGTGGGAAGATTTGTTACAACAGGTATGAATTACTGCCAACATGCTCTGCTCACTGTGTTGCACATGCATTGTTCTTATTAGAGCCCACTGTTGCATGCTAATATTTTGGGTACTTGCGCAGCCTACGCTTCACAACATTAACTGTGTTTAATAACTTAAACTTTATTTAATGTTTAGTTACGCTACCACTCACCTATTTACGTGCTCTGTTCCTCGGATCTTCATTCTTCACCTCCAGCAATCCATTGATTGAGGAGGGGGTTTGGTAAGTGCCAGGGGCCTCATCTGCCATGGTATATGGCCTAGGCAAGGTTATGTAATTCCAGCGGGGCTAAAGTAGGAAGTACTTTTGGTTTATTGATGCTTGGGTAATGAAAGAGTTTAGAGCAGAGAAGCGTCTCTGTCCTAAACTCTTTACAATAGAGGCCATAGGTAGGTCATGATATGTATTATGTATATTGTGATCTCCCCCCCCCCCCCCCCCCCCCCCCAAGCATCAAGGTTATTTATTTATTTATTCATTTAGACCAAGCAATGTGCAGAAATGATGATGGTGGCAAGATAAGCTATGCTTGCAGCATACAGAAGATGATGATGATGATGATGATGTGCAAGCTGAGCAACAGTGACATACAAAACAAGCAGTGGCAGTGACATACGTTGGTATACAAACAAGCAATGATGACGACATACATATCAAGCAAGTGTGACAACATAAACATTAGGAAGACATGACGTACAAGCAAACTAACATGCAACTAACAACACAATGGTGTGCCCCGTGCCAATTGCCTGGCAAAGTTGTGGAGCACATCCTAACCATAGAACTACAGATATAATTATAACGAAGACACTGTATCGTGTACACATTAGAGCAAGCACTGTGTTTTGAAACAATTCCTGTTGAAGATGTATAGGTTGAAGTTTCCTTTAATGACAATAAAATGGACTTTTCTTTGGGACTATTATAAGACTCAAGGGTATGGTGTGCAAGAAGCTGGCACAACACCGTGAAACGACTATGCAAAGTTCTAACATGTACTTGGCTGCTTTTCAACATACAATTTATAATAACCATGTGTTTGTGTTGTTGTTTTTACAAAGCAACTCTTAGTATTTCACGTTTTACTGGAAGTGTACCAATAGAGAAATTTCTGAACCGATCCGACATAAAGCGATATACTGAGTCAGAACACCGATACCGACCCAATATAATAAAGTGCAGCTATACATTTAGATTAGAGGAAACTGGGAAACTTTAACTTGCCATAAGATACACTTAGCCAAGTCCTAACAATCACTGCCAATGGTTGATTGCCTGTGGTGGTGTGGCCTCAATTAACAGCCCAGACCGTGAGGCACCCACAATTTTTTATTATTATTATTATTTAGTGCGTGCTCCCACCAAGATAAGTCCAAATCACTCCGTATTTTTAATGGCTTGTAGAGATGGCTGGTTGTTTCAAGCTGTGTTTCTAGTTTATTCATCCCATGGTTGCTTTTTTTTATAGCTCTCCACTATGATCATTTTTGTATGGTTATGACAATGAATTTTTGCTATGTGCGTATTTCTGTGGCTTCTCGTAGTGTAGCACTTCTTTTCAAGGATAAAACTACTGTTTCCCCAGCTTTGTTTGCTGTATAACAGAGGGTATAATATGGCTTTACCATGGCAAAGACTATTTCAGTATATTATATCGATTTTGGCGGCTATATTGAGACCAAACGATATTGGCAAAAGACAAAATCGCCATATTGGCCACTGATACGATGTACCGGTATATCCCTACTCATTGCATGCATATACATACAGTGTGTAAGCTTATACTAGTACACCAATTGGTGTTATACTGTTGCTTACCCGATGCAGCATCTTGTCTGAGGCCGTTTCGCAATAGTCGGGGTGTTTGTCCCCGAAGATTCTGATTGATGCCCACCACGTGATCTCCGTGCATTTTTGTTCATTAGGTGGCGTTCAATGAACTGGCTATGGTATGAGGTGGAGCTGTAGTTACTGTTGGTATTGAGTCCAGCAGCAGTGACACCGTGCGTGGGCCAAGGTAAGTGACTTGTAGAAACGACCCTGAAGGCAGCTACTAGCATTGTAATATCGCATCTTGTCGCGTAGTCGTCCTGTCCGGAATACTTGTTCCTTGAGGCGGCACTTTCTCCGGCGTGACAAAGCTCTTCGCTTGCTCAATCCAGCAGTCGACCTTCCCTTTCCTCAGCCGGCGAGAACTACGAGTATTCATCTTGAAGATTTAAAGCCACTGTAACTGGCAAGATTTGTTACAACAGGTATGGATTACTGCCAACGTGTTCTGCTCACTGTGATGCACATGCATTGTTCTTATTAGAGCCCACTGTTGCATGCTAATATTTTGGGTACTTGTGCAGCCTACACTTCACAACATCAACTGTATTTAATAACTTAAACTTTATTTAAATGTACAGTGTCCTTTACAGGGAGGGTCCATTAAAAGAGGTTCCACTGTAATTGACAACCTCTCAACGAAATGAACTGGAACAAGCCAACGATATACACGCCACTTAGCACTTCAAACCACTCAAACATGTTAATCGCTTCAACTGATCACTTAAACACACACGTGACAACATTACACAATTCATTACATCATTGAATAAACCTAGCCTAACCTAATTACAAAACCAAAGATAAAATAAATGTTACACTTAGTATATCAGTTCATGACATGTATAATTACCACCATAGGTGTTGCACAGTCAATAAGGGTTAATCATAATACAGTGTCTGGTGGTGTACTACTGTACAAATATGTCCAGCAATGAATATAAACCACCAATATACTAAGAGTAAAGTATTCTTTAACAATTTATTCTTTGTGTTTGGAATATACAATTACACTTTTGTTTATGTTAATGTCCATACAAGAAGTTTTCCAGTGTTACAGCTTTTCAGTGTTACTGGTACAATATATTTTTTGGAAATTCATGCCAATGTACAGAGTAAATATATAGAGGCTTTGATCTCACAGACAGTCTATACTGTCTATACTGATTCTTTCTAAAATACATTTTGTGGTATCTTCTGAGACACATCCACGGCGAACTTCATCTAAAATCTGTACATACTGTCCATCCTTCTTCTGACGTTCATTTATGATTAGCTCATCATAGACAACTGTCTTCTGCCAAATATTAACAGCATGCCCGCAACCAATTTTGTTAGCAACAAGAGTATTGGTCAACTTGGAGACTACTGGATTGCCATTCACTGGAGGTAGCTGCAATATATTACCAACAAACAATATGTTGACTCCACCGAACCATTCTGTTCCACCAAATATTTCCTGCAGTCTCAAATGGATATAAGCTAGATTTAAGTTGGACAACATTGACACCTCATCAATTATTATCAGTTTGAGTGCACGAAGGTTAGTCCGCGTAATCTTCTGTGCATTTTTAGACAAACGCCAGTAAACTGCAGTTTTACCTTCGTGTTCAATGGGCAGCTGAAACAGCCTATGACAAGTGACACCTCCCACATTGTATGCTGCCAAGCCAGTAGAAGCTGCCATGGTACAAGTTGTATCGTTGGCAAAATCTTCCTTCCAGATTTGTTTAACTTGGCTTCTGATAGTTTCAATCAAAAAGGATTTACCAGTACCACCAACACCAGATACAAACATCTGCGATGGTTTAAGTCGCTTACATATCCATTTTCCAGTATCATGCTCATGTTGATGATTCATTTGTTCTAAGATCTTGCCAAACACATGTTTCTGGTCTTCATTCAATACTTCAATGCATTGTTCCAAGTCTAAGCAGTTGGAAGCATTATCCTCCATATCCTGAACATCATGCATAGCTGCTTCTGCTTTGCCAACCAATTTCACACCTTCATCATGTTCATTGTTACCTTCTTCAGCATCATGCTCACCCTCTTTGTTCTTTTTTAGCTTCATCAATTTTCTTAATTTTTGATTGTGCTTCTAGCATCCGTTGCAGGCTTTCATGATGTTCTTTCAAACTTTCACATGTTTCTAAGAACTGATTAAAGGCCTCTTCAGCTGTTTGGCCTTCTTCAATTAAATTAGATTCAACAGTGAATGGCACAAACAACAGCAAGAGAGTATAGAAATAGTCTTCTCGCTGCTCGGGTTTGTTTTGGATCAAATAATTTGTGATTTACAATTTTTGGCTTCATTAACTTTTTGTACTGCCTGTTTCCACTTGCATCTGTATCAGTTTTGACATAAAACTTTACAAAGTCATACAGACACACGTTTTTGAGAGCTTCAGGTCGTTTAGGATAAAAGTCATCCAGCAAGTTTGGTTCAAATGGTGTATCACTATCTGGATCTGTCTCTAGCATCTCCTTAAGCTCTTTGTACTTTTTGACTCTCCTCCATTTGTGAGGCATGTCAGTAGACACAAACTGAATGGTGTCTGACTTTTCACATAAATCGTCCCCTAGCAGTAAACCAAAAGCTTCATAAAGTCCACATTCTCGAGTAGGAAGTGATTTAATACCAAATTTGTACAACTTTTTGTAGAGCAAGTCATCATCAGAAATTTCTTCCCATGTTTGTTGCATATGACACTTCTCAGCCTTGGTAATATAGCCAGTCGCATATTGTGCAAGAGCTAAAGATGACTCTGAAATAAACTGAATATCCATGTTGGCCTTCCACAACAGTAACATAAGTGGATTATAAAATTTTACCCTCGCTTCATTTTCAGATCTTGGGAGGGCATATATTTTGCTCTTTGATCATCTATACATTTCAGTTCTCCTTCCTCGCTAACTTCTCATGGGAAACCAAACTTGCATTTAGTGATGTAAGCTGTTCCATATTTACTCTTCCTTTTGCAGTAATTAGTGCATTTATGGAGCTGGTATTTTGTCACCAATCAATAAAGTTCAAGGTTTGCCTTTTCATCAGGAATCTTGGAACAGATTCTGCTCTTAATCTATTTGAGCACATCTTCAGGTGCATCCCTGCCTATCACTGGTGCATCTTCAATCCACACTATGACATGGTAGTGAGGAGCACCTCTGCTTTGATACTCCTTTTTCCAGAAGAAATGTGAAACCTTTCGAAGTAACGGTCAAAATGAACGGTCAAAATGAAGTCATGAAACTTTTTGCCAAATTTTTGTGATGCAGAAATCGGATCCTCAGTGCAAAGTTTTGGTATTGGATACTTAGGTGGAACTTCAATCACTCTGTGCAGGTAACGTACAATTTCAGGGGAATCATACTCCACACATGGAAAAGTCGTAAACAAAGTTGGAAAGTCATATTCACGAATCATTGCCATTACTTCACATTTTTTCAAGTACCAAAATTGTTTTGTACCTCTAACAGATTGGAAAACAGTTAAAAGGCTTGCTTCAGTAGAAACATCACACCTGTTAATGTGGTCCAGAAACTGTTTAACAGTTAGATCTCTTCTATTACAGTAACTCAAGACATTGTAATTCCAGCAGAAAGTTCTCGAAGCTCTTTTTTCCAGAGGTAACAGAATATGAATTCTGCATTTTTCTGTATCTTGAGTCCTTATTCAACAGCCTAGATTTCATATATTCAGCAAAAAAAAAAAACATTTAATAACTCATGGATACAACTACACATGATCTTGAAATTTTTGTAGTACTGCTTGACCCGCTAAAAATATTTCAAAATCTTGTTGTTAAAATGTTTGACATAATATTTACGGCCAATCAAAATTTTTGCAATACATTTCCTATGTGGAAGCCATATAATTACAGTGTCCATTACAGCCTTTTCCCGAACTTGTAATGGAGCCAAACTGTACGTGTCTGTTGTTGACACTTTTGCTGTTACCAATAATCATCTGGTTGGCTGAAATGTTAACTCTGTTGAGAAAAAATCCACTTTCAATTTTTAGCTGTTTTTCAGGATTCAGCTCAACGTGAACATACTATAGTTTTTCAACATGTGAGTGAAATTCACCAAAATGACCATTAGGAAATAGTGTGGGAAAACACAGTACATCAAGAAAGTGCAAACGATTATCCATTGGAAATTCATGGACTGTAAGCAACTTGTAATGCTGAATGTCTTTGCCTGTAGGTAGATCTCGGTCCATTGATCATACAATATAAGCTTGCAGTCCAGCCACATCTTCATCTGAAGCCTTTTCTGTGACATGACTAGTTGCATCATTGACAATACCCATAGTCTTTTCAGCTGCATCAACAGTTTTCTTCATCAATATATAATAAGTCAATTGATCCACATAGCCAGTTAGTTTCCTGTAATTTTTGTGTGGCAAGTTTGACACATGGTACATCAACTAAACTCTGCGAGACAATTTTGTCCTTAGTTGGACGGCTATCAATGATGATGTACAATTCTGGATCAGGTAAGCCAACCAATTTATCAATAGTGGAGTCACTTGTATAACCTGCTTCATCCAATCTTTCCAAGGTATTCTGCAAATCTAGTGGAAGAAAAAACAGTGCCTTTAGCAGCTTTGAAGGCATTGTAAATGGGAACTTTTCCAGTATAAGTCCCTAACCTCACCACAGTCTGGAAACATTTAACACGTTGAATTAATTGTGTTTCCAGTTTATTTAGCTTGGCTAATTGAGCAACATGCAAACTCAGGATCATCTAGGAGTTTTTTCTCATACTCACATATTGTGTTAGAATATTTCACTTGCAATGCTGTCTATGTGTATTTATCACAAGAAGGTGTTGATGACACTTCAGAGGATTCATCATCTGGTACTTTTTCAACCGAAAGATCAGGCAATTTTTCACATTTAATGGCTTCCTTAACATCTTCACTGTTTCCGGAACAAAATCCCGTATCAATCTGGTCAATTAACTTGCTGTTAGCACAAGCATTATATATGTTGATAAGAAGATTTCGAATTACTGGGTGGTGTACTGTAGCCTGTCGTAGTAGCCTAAGAGGGCTTTTACACATTCCAGCAGCACACTGGATGGAATGTCCCATAACTTCTTTTTCTTCTTGGACCATCACTGTCGTGACTTTTACTTTGTATGGCTTTGGTGTAATGACCATGTTGGCATCCAGAATCAATTTCATGAACGAAAGCCCTGATTTCGGTCTTTCAAATACTTTTTTGATATTCAATATTTCATCAATTTCCTGATCTGTCAATGCTTTGCAAATTCACAATATTTCCAGTTTTTTGGACGATCATCACTGGTTCTTTCTTCGCCGACTTGCTCAGACAAAACACAATGTTCTTTCTCATCCACAGGAATTGCCATGTCATACAAAGCACACTCATTCACTTCTGGACATTTTGTCTGAGTAACTAGACACCTTTTGTCGTGGTCAACTATAGTCACCTGTTTAAGGGCTGATGATTTGTACCCAGTGTTATAAAAGCATGGCTCAGAAGAAATAGTGTGCAATCCCTGTAGCAAGTCATCTTCACTTACAATTTGGATGGCATTAATTTTTCGAAGAGTCTTTAAAAGATTGCCGACATGACTTTTTCTGGCTGACAGTGTATCATGTACCATTTTCTTGGACAGTGAACGGCAAGCTGTCTTCTCCTTTACAGTATGCGACATTGAATCAGCTGTAGTACCATAAACTTCTGAATATATTTGAACAATATCACTGCAAATTTGCTCTTGTTTCAGAAGAGCCTCTATCAAGTTATCCACATATGACCTCACATCAGAGTCAGATGGTGGCCTCAGCATATACCTGAAACAAAAGAAAAGTGTAAATCAAAGTGATACACAGAACATATTTCAAGATCATTCGCTTGTGTTTCTAAACACATGCTTTGCTGTTATTGATACTGTTGAATGTTGTGCATTGGATGTTAGTTAAGCATCTATTTGCATTTCTTACTGTTGTTTTTGTTTTGTCCAAGGTATTGTTCATCGAAGTCAGTTTTGCGACGATGCCTTCCAAGGATAGAGTAAGGAGTAGGAGGAAGGAAGTAAACAAATTCTATTACGAAACTATTAAAGACACAATACTCTCGGACAGGAAGGATAAATATGACAAGGACAAAAGATCTGGGTGTCACAACGAGGATTATTACAGAGATGTTGTGGCATTGAGAATGAAGTCAGCTGAAAGCAGTAAAGTACATTATGAGAAAGATTTAGAAACTTCTTATGCTGAATTGGCTAAAACTACAAAGAAGCACTATGAGAAAGATTTAGAAATGTCTCGTGCTGAATCGGCTAAAGCCAAAAATGAGCATTATGAAAAGGATTTAGAAACTTCTCGTGCTGAATTGGCTAAAATGACAAAGAAGCACTACGAGAAAAATTTAGAAACTTCTTGTGCTGAATCGGCTAAAACTACAAAGAAGCACTATGAGAAGATTTAGAGACTTCGCGTGCTGAATCAGTTATGCTTTTCCTACCTTGCAAAACAAATACTACGATATTGCTTCGTCTAGAATAGTTAAGTTAACTTCACCTTGACATTCAACTCGAAAGACTGGTACACATGTTATTAGTGTTTCACGCAACCCTTGAGATCAGCAATAGAAGCCATTTACGCCCCACGGGGCACGCGATATCGCCAAATCGACACTTCGATGAATGGAACACAAAGGAAGACACTGGTAAGTCCATGAAGAATGCATTGTGCATACTGCGGTATGCCAAAAGGCACCTGTCAGGCCGAAACGACGTCGAACAGTGAAAAAATCAAGCCCGTAGACATAGCCGTTACCGAGTTATGCTTGTCTGAAGGCATCAGTCAGTCAGTTACTCAGTCAGTCAGTCAGTAGAAAATTCCGTTAAATAAATTATTTTAAAATTCCATAGCAACTTGTTGAAAGCATTTCGGGTCAATCTGAAAGTGTTTTTAGGCTTAGTTTTACCTAACCAATACTGTCTCATCATTGTCAGGGAAAATTGAGGCTGTTTTATGTGTGATTTTATTTCATGGGCCACGCCTACTCCTTTGTGGTCCCTACTATACACTACTATCGTAGTGCATGGTTTAATCTAAAAGCATTGTATTGTTACGATAGTGTTAATAATTATACCACCTGCCAGGGGCATAAGGGGGGTCCAAGAGGTTCAGGAACCCCCCTTGTAAAAGTTAGACATCTGAGTTTACATGACCCTAACAGACCATTTAGTGTGGCAGGACAAAATGAGTGAGTAATAGTGTATGGCACAGCACAAGTGATAAAGCTTTCTCAGGGAAGGAGTTACAGAAGTAGCACAAGCCCTCTTGAAAACTTATTAAAAAGAACGATATACTCTAATAGAGCAGTCACGTATACTCTTTAATTGAACATGCCTGTAAATATTCGTATGTTTAGTAGCGTCATTAGTGGAGTTTTTCAGACATTCTAACACTAAATGCAAAACTGAGCATGGCCTTACACTGCTATAGCTTTGGTGTGTAGTATTTAAAGATATAGAACTCTACTAATTTATCACTTGGGCATGCAAAATAAATCCATGCTATGTATATTTGTAGATATAATGTTTGGATTGAAAGTCATTCCATTGGTATCAGTGGATTCATGGATCATATATCAGTGAGATAACTACCCCTCACAGATGTCTATATGTGTCTCTATGTGTTATGCTGTCTGTTTCCACTATAGGTATATTTATCTAGTACTATAGCTTCATCCCAGGGGCAATTATATTTAATGTACTATTTTTGCATAAAATATGATTTGCTGAGTTTTGATTCATTAAAATATTGAAAGTCTCTCAGCAGCTGGGGCTGTGCCCCCAGACCCCTGCTTCTGGTAACTCAATACTCTTATTGGAACCCCCTTTCAAAAATCCTAGTTATGCCCCTGCCTGTAGTATGTAAACATCAATCAATAAGAATTACATATGTAGCCATAACTCATGATCTACTTGCCATCCCAACCTCAAACTTACTGTAGAGTCCATGGGCGTCACCTGTTGTCTCAGTCCAAGGGTCAATTCCAACATAAAAGGAGGGTATTAGAAGAATAATTGAACTAAAAATTAAAGCAATTAAAATGTCCATTTTTGAAGAAGAAAAACTAAGATCAAAAGATGAAGCAATTTTTTGTTTTTTTTCTATTGAGTAATTATATATTGCTTAAAAGAGAAGTTAACCCTTTAAGGACCACAGTAATTTACGCAGTGCCTACCTTGAAAACCCGTAAGTTTTATGAAATTTGCATATTCT
Organism: Dysidea avara; assembly: GCF_963678975.1. Lineage (NCBI taxonomy): Eukaryota > Metazoa > Porifera > Demospongiae > Dictyoceratida > Dysideidae > Dysidea > Dysidea avara. The sequence goes on from NC_089285.1 coordinate 14,922,025, forward strand.
ATTACTTAGCAAGTTTGCAGCGTCACTAAAACCGCAGGAAGTAGGAAGGGATAATACAAACTGTAGTACAGATTCGCCTATCAATAATAAGCAGAAATATCTAAGTTATTAGTGTGTAGAACTTACCATTTTCAACTAGCAAAGCGATTTGTAACACCGGTGACGATCTGTCCTCTACACGATGCGATCTGTTACAAGCCATTGCTTTACTCCTTTTAAAGAGCGCCATCACGTGATCTTGTATATCATTAGATGCGTCTTTAAATGAAGAGCGCCGTGAAGTTTATTGTTGCTCAATATGAGCCACTAGGCGAAAGTTATGGACGGATTTGTACAAGGTAAGTTTTGTTGTTACGTAAATATAGTATACTTAAAATTAGAAGGCTAGTTCTTTCTAATGTAGTTTCACGTAATATATTGGCATTGTAGATCAAAAGAATCGCCTACTAATGGCGTACAAAATCGTCTTTGTTTAAAGTCCATAGCTTCTAATACTGCGAAGATATGGCTCTTTGTTTACTACTTAACATCTTGGACGTACATGTACGACGCTGGGCTTTCGCGTGAGGCTATATTTGGACGTACATGTATGACGCTGGTCCTTAAAGGGTTAATGAGCATTCCAAAAATAACAAGGTTCTGTGGTTATCACTGTCACTAACAAAGTTATGGCCATTTTATTAAACCTGTGTAAACAAGTGTAATAGTCTCTAATCTTTAAGCGGTCATATCTTCAAGGGAGATCAATACAATGGGCCAAATTTTGGTGTGAAAAAGTTTTTTGATTGAGTCCATGTCTATGCCAAATTTCATGAAAATCCAAAGAGGTTGGTATTTTTTATAATGATGATTTGGTATGGAATGACCCAATATTGAAGTTTGATAGTGCATTCACAAGGTCGTAGGCAGGGGGGTTCGGACAAACCCCCCTTTCAGAATCAGAATTTTTAAAATTAAACCAAATCTTACAGCCCTGGAGCTCTCCCAAGAGCTCTCCGGTAGCTACTTGCCCACTGGTGCTCCTCTGTACTACTCTTGAGGGTTACATCACATTAATGCTGAACTATTGCAAATTATATCTATTGCATCACGTGATCAATTACACAAGTGATCAATCGCACACGTGATGCATGGTTGAAATGGCCAAGGACTGTTCAGTGGTTGGTTGAGACATGTTACAAGGGAGGAGGAGCTGCTAAACTCGGGTGGTCGTGTTATACATGTGTCAGGTTAGCACAAACTGAATTGTTGATGCATATTTACCTGTTGAATGGTTTGTTCATTTTTTTACATGTTGTGGCCACGTGATGCCTCGAGCATATTGGAGTACAAGCCTAGTCTGAAGTTATTGACCATCAACAGGAGGACCAGCCGAGAATCATGTATACCTGGAGAGAAGTATTGCCAACTAAGGGACTCGAGTGTGGAGTGCTTCCGTGTGCTAGAAAATTGAAGTTGGCTGTCAGTATGCTGTCTGAAAGTGAAGATTAGTAGGTTTCACCAATGGCGGATCCAAGATGGGGCATTTGGAGCAAATGCCCCCCTCACCTTGGTACACAGTGGAGGAGCCATACTTCTGATTAAAATACTAAACTTTATGTCAGGCCAAGATCAGCTTATAAAACTCACAAAAATATGCACATTTATTATGAATTCACCTGAAACTAAAGCAAACCGAAGGCACTCAGCACCTTCTTGCGCACTAAGCGCCTCTAAAAATAATTATCACTTTGGTTAAGACATTCAGAGCCTTTTAACTGCTTTAAACATTTCATAGCCATGTGCAAAGGCGAAAAAATAAAAATCAACAGTGAGATGCTACTAAGAAGTGTATTATTTGCTGCTTCAAAAAAGCAGCAACTAGCAAGAGGATCTGGCTCCACCTAACCACCTACAACTTTCCTGTTTGTGCCCCTTCCCCTGCTAGGTCCTGGATCCGCCCCTGGGTTTTACAATAGGTTTACAGTTTCTATAGGCTGTATAAACAGCAGTGTGTAGGTTTTAGCTAGTTAGATGCACAAACAGCACCTTTCTATATTACTGCCTAAGGGCACATTTTGTGTATACATTATTTTCGTTCAAACGTGCATAGTCTAGTGGAAGCACCCAGGCAAACCCTCTTCAAAAAAATCCCTGCTACACCCCTGATTCATAAAGCTTTGTGTTTCTGTAAAAAAAAAAAAAACTTCCTGTCATGGACGATTAGACCAGTTGAAGCAGATCAGTAGATCCAGCCACAATTAAGGCCCTTGTAAAACGAATTATGCATCTGCCACCACTAAGTGAAATAAAAGTTATAGTTGCTGCATTTGTTCTGGATAACCGGAATACCTACTGTACATAGTTGAGGAAGCAAGGTGTTGATCACAGTTGCTAATGCCATGGTTGTGCCCAATTAAGTGAGATGAATAACCAACATTACCAATAAGAATTAATAACCCAATATTGAAAAATGTTACATGTTGCAAGGGCATGAGAGTGGGATGGCTAAAACCAGTTCAGGATCCTGATTGCATTGCTAGAATGAAAGAAACAGATGAAGATGAAATCCAACCACCTAATTGTCTACTGAGATACAAGAGGTACTGTGGACCCTAGTGGTAGAAAGCAGACAAACACTTGACAACAGGTAGCTGTACAGACTTTTGCTTGAATTCTTAGGTGTGTTCTCTCTCACAAGCAAATGCAAGGAAGAACTAACAGATTGCACCATACCATTCCAACAACCACAGAATACCGCATACATCAGCAGCAAGAAAAATACCACTATTTTGGCATGAAGAAGTTGACAAGCTGCTGCAGAGAAGAGTGGGATATGATACCACCATCCACTAGCCCATGGGCATTACCAACAGTTTTAGTCCTGAAGGACGACTGAATCGATGCCTACCTACTTATATGCATTGATGAAATGCTGAACACACTAGCTGGATCACCCTGGTTCACAGTGTTGGTGGGTATTGGCAAGTAGAATTAGCTGAAGTGGACAGAGAGTAGACTGCATATACTACTTATTTGAATTTGAGAGTGATGTTTTTTGAACTGTGTATTGCGCCAGTAACTTATGGAATTGGTTTCTAATGGAGTACGATGGCAGCAATGCTTAGTTTACTAAGAAGATTTTAATTATTGTGGTAGGTAAAGACTTTGAAGAACTCCTCAGAAATCTAGGAATAGTAGTATAACATTTAACATGGTGTAGAAACTTACCCAGAAAATAAACAGTGTGTCTTCTATTCAGGAAATAAAACAATTCCTGAGGGTTAGCATATATAGTATTATAGAAGATTTATCAAACATTTTTCTGCTATAAAACCTTTACACAGGCAGAAAAATGCCATTTATTTAGTTAACTGGACTATAAATGTGTTCATGCTCTCAATCAATGACTAACGCAACAGCACTGGTGCTGGCCTGCCCATGGACAGATGTAAAATTGGAGTAGTCCTCCCACAACAGTGCAATAGTCAGGAGCAAATAATTGTATATGGAAGTTGCACTCTTAGCAAAGCAGACAGGAAGTATACTGTAACTAGAAAACAGCTGTTAGCAGTTGTAATTTTCATTCACCACCACCTTAGACTACACATACTGGGACATACATTTACACTCCAAACTGCTCCCTACAGTGGCTGCAAAATGTTCATGATTCAGAGGTATGTTAGGTAGATGGCTGGAGCAACGTCAAGAATATGAATATGATTGCATATTTGTCTACCAAGATGGAGGCAATCATTCTAATGCAGGTTCCATATCCAGGAGGCCGAGTGAACAGCTTCAACCTTCTCATCAAGTAATTTTAGGTGATGACCAGCAAGGTCATCAAGTGATATCTTAGTGTTCTGCTCAGATATGGGAGCACAGTCTGAATCGAAATTAATTCATGAAGTTTGCAAGCTGCTGCAGTTCAACAAAACCCTTACAGTGCTATATGGATTAGTGTAAACGTTAAACCAAACTGTCCAGTCCAAGTTAGCCACAACTATTGTTGAATCTGGGGGTGAATTAGAGGAACACTTGCTAGAAAAGTCATGTAAGCAGCTGGGCAGAACCTGAAAACAGCTGTTGGTAGGCAGAAAGAAAGGTAGCACATGGTGAACTCAATAAAGTTGGCGACAAGGTGTGGCTGCATAACACAGTAATACTGAGAGAGAGCTAAGAAGCTACATCATCCATGGTGTGGACCATCCACGTAATCAAATGCACATCTGGTGCAATTTACCGGATGCAAGATAGCAGAGCTAGGAGATGCAGGCACAATCATATATTTTTGCATTGCACTACACTAGGTTCTACTCTTCTTACAACAAGATACAAATTGTGTCACACATGTGCAACAAACCACTTAAGATTTATGGAATTTAGTGCACAAGCAATCCTACATTAATGTATTTAGTTGCCTGAGCGCAATACAGTTCCTACTTTAATGTAGGGAAGATTTAGTGCCTGAGCACAATATAGTTCCCACAGTAATGTAGGAAAGATTTAGTGCCTGTAGTTCCTATATTACTGTAGGGAAGATTTAGTGCTTGTGGCACTAAATCTCCCCTATATAGAGTAGTGTAGGAACCAAAGCCCTTTTAGTGCCATTTTGTACAGAACCGACAGTTAGTGCCACAAGCACTAAATCTTCCCTACAGTAATGTAGGAACTGTATTGTACTGCTTCTAAAGCCGTACAAAACATCTTTTCCAGCTGGTCAACATTGACTTGATGATAAACAACTTTGGGTTGCCTTTAAGCCTCCTGGGCAATGTTTGGATATATCCTCTCTATACTCTAAATAAGCTCTTTCACCAGGTTTTTCTATTAAACAAATTGAGCTGGAATGTGAGAAAGGTTTATGTGTTCTTTTCCTCCATGGTGAGAAAAGTAAAGTTCATTAATATAAATCATTGAGTGTAGCAAAGATTGTGTTGTACTATTACTTAAGGTTTGTTTCTGCCAGAGTATCTCTTCCTCTTCAAATACGAGTAGGTCAGCTTTTCTTTGAGTTTTTCCAATTCCTAGAACCATCCAAAATCATGAAAACCCTTGTTCCTTAAAATGTCAACATTTGGCCTGCCATTAGCCCTGAGGAACCTCATAATTCCAGCACATATGTGATGAAGACTGTTGGAAACATTCATTTTCATCTTTTTTTCTTTATTTCCAGTATACATACACAAAACCAATGCTGCAGCTCTTCAACCTTTATGTCTGAGGTGAGGAAAAACATCTCCAGTTGTCTCAGCTTGGTGTTTCACCCACAATTAGCACAGTATTTTGTGTCCACTTGGCTGGCACTGCTTCTGAACTGCATCACCAATTTCTTTACATGAAACTAGGGGGCTGTGCAAATGTTTTGCAGCTGGTAGTGGCTGATTTTGTGTTCTCTTGTCTTGTTTCACAAGCTGTTACAGTACTAGGGGCCTGTAGCTCTGATTCAGACTCCACTGGGACTCGAGTGTGCACAGCAGCTAGTATCAGTTCACTAGAGCTGGTATGAATAACGTTACTTCGAGGTTTCCCGACTCTTCTTGTACATCTTCACGGAAATGTGTCTAATTCTCTTCTGTTAGTTCAGGTAGTGTGGTTGTAGAATTATTTATTAAAGTTGCCCCCAGACTAATCATATCCTTGCAGTTTGTCACCAAGGAAGCATGCAGTTCTTTTCTTGTTTGGAGAGAAGATTTGTCATTACCCAACATATAATGGTTGTCACAAGGGGAGCGAGCTATAGTCTAAATTAGTTAGACATCAAACCGATAGGGTCTACGGAATCAGGAGTGTCTAAGTGCGAAAGGCACGAAGAAGCATGATACTACTGGTTCCAACATTTGACTAATTACTTAAACCTCAAGTCCATATAGGGCATTTATCCTATATTCACTGCTGCTCAGTGGTTTATTGCACAAGCTGTTTATGATACTGGTTTTTCAAATGAAGCCATGGTGAGTCTAAGTACTTGTGTACAGTTTGTAAACTGAAAAAGAGCCTTAACAACTCTTACATTCTGTTTACACGTTATAACTGAACAGAGCTACTAGGCCAAAAACTGAACCGAACCGTTAGCAGTAAACAGTTCACACGTAGCTGATGTAATGAACTCAACCACAGGCATTTGACATCATGTGATCTTTTCAAGACTGAATAGCTGTTAATATTTTTATATTGAGCGATCAATTGAATAGAACAGCCTTGGCAATGTCGTGAGTTGTGGCTTCACTGTATGTTACGTGAGCAACTAGGGAAATAAAGAGGAGAAAGCGTTTGAAACGAGTAACTTTCTTAGAGAAATGGAGAAGACGGAAGGCACGGCAAAACACACAGCTGTTACTGTTACTGTGTAATATGTTATTTTTAGCAACATTACCTGCTCCAAAATTGCAGTGGGTCCATTTATGGCACAACGATTATGACTTCATCATTTATAATTTGTAACGAATCACAGTAATTAATATAACATTCTATAGTGTATGTTTATATATGTATGTTGTCTAAAACTTTATGATGTCATCATCATCGTAATCACATGCATCACGGTAAATTGTCTCCAGTGTTGTAGTATTAAAATTTTGTTTATATAGATCGCAGCGTTGGTGGAATTTTGTTGTGTTGGAGACATTTGATCAGCATGATTTCATGCAAAATTTCCGGATGAACAAGGATGCATGTTTTTATCTTTGTGATCAATTGCGGCCAAGTCTCCAGCATACAGACACTGTCATGAGAAAGAGTATTTCTGTTGAAATGAGGCTAGCTGTTGCATTATGATTCCTAGCTATACCTGCAGAATATAGAACTATCTCACATTTGTTTGGAATCGGTAGAAGTACAGTATTCTGTATTGTGCACCATACAGTTAAAACAATAATTGATGTGTTAATGAAGAAGTACATTACATTTCCTATTGGCAATTCTGTGAATGATGTAGTGAGCAAGTGTGGCTTTCTACAATGTGCAGGAGCAATAGATGGTAGTCACATCACAGTACAAGCTCCCTGTATGAATCATACAGATTACTACAACCGCAAAGGGTGGTACTCTATTTTGAGTCAAGCGGTGGTGGAGAGTGATTACTTGTTTTGGGATGTAAATGTCAGATGGCCTGGGAGCGTGCATGATGCACATGTTTTTTCAAACTCTACTCTAAATGGGAAAGCTACCAGTGACAATCTTTTACAGGGTCATTCAAGGAATATTGAAGGAAAGAGTGTAGCAGTATGTTTGGTAGGTGATTCTGGCTATCTCCTTTTGAGGTGGTTGCTAAAGCCTTTTCCTTTTAATGGAGATTTATCTACTGCTAAAAAAACATTTAACTACAAATTATCCAGAGCTAGAATAGTTTCAGAAATAGCATTTGGGAGGCTAAAGGCAAGATGGTGCCGGCTATCAAAACAGAATGAAATGATAATCACCAATGTCACACCAGTTGTGATTGCCTGTTGTGTATTACACAACATATGTGAAATTCATGGCAGTACATTCAGTGATGATTGGTTGAATGGTATTACCTTAGAAGAAAGTGAGAGTGAAGAACCTGCAACATCCACTAGAAGAGAGGAGAGTACTGAAGATTTTTCCTACATTATACAGGCTCTGATTGACTACTGCATATGAAATCTGATTAATGATGACAGTGGTCAAATAATACAGCAAACTGGTTATACTATTACATGTATTGAATAGATAGCTAACATGTTAATACGCATATAATACAGCTAATCAATCACAAAATGTCTACCCCACTTTAATTTGGATCATAATTGGCTGCGGGATATGGATAGGGCAAAGCATGTGGATTTGCTGTTTGTGTTCATTCGCAATTGGAAATCCGTTTCTTCTTTCTTCATACGCTCCTCTCTTTCTTTGTCTTCATGCATACGTTTTTCTTCCAGCTCCAAGTATTTTGCATCACTTTGTGCTTGTGAATCTAATATCTGAGTCACAATGCCACTCATTGTAGATTGTAGTTGGTTCTCCCTTCTACGCTTCTTGGGTTTCTTCTTCAATACTGCTGCCTTGCTGCTGCCTTGCTACTACCTTCACTACGGCTTGATACATCAGTGCCAGCAACATAAACTGATTCTACATCAGTGCCAGCAAATTACCAACCTTCTTTGATGCCTGATTGTCATCATCAGTACCCACTGTTTCAGCATTACAATTCAGTGTATCAATCACAAGTGGTGGTTTTGTAGCTGATCTGCCACCTAGGATTTTGTCCATTGCTTCTGTGTATTTTCCACGTACGACAATTATTTTCTGTTTGCTTGTTCTTACCTTTGAAATTTCAGTATTCAGACCGTAGCTTTTTAATTTTATCCCTGCATTGCTCTAAACTTCTGTTGTACCCTGCTTCCTTCATTTGCCTTGATATCTTTGTATATACTTCTTTGTTTTGCTTACAGCCTTCTAGCTGAGCTTGAATAGCGTCTTCACCCCATATTTCAATTAATTTCTTGTTTTTTTTTATCCGTCCAGGCCAACGTTTTGCTCAATGACACGCTGCATACACTATTATAAAGCACACGTCATAATGAACGCTAACCTTGGTGGTAACAAATCTACCAACTCCATGAACGAGAGCAGGTGCCAGTTAATGTAAACAACAAACTGGAGCGCGAGATTGTTGTCACCCACAAATTGAGTGAGTCATCTCGTATACGCTAATTTATGGGTATGTACAGTAACCAAACCGTGCCAGCATGGCAAACAGTGGTGTACTAGGTTCAGTTGCAGTAGTTCAGTTCGAGTGCAGTTCAATTATTGTTCATATGAGGGAAACTGAACTGTGCAGAACTGATCTAAACCATGCTTGCATGTTGTTTGAACAGGGTGTTAATAATAATATATCCCTTTAGGACCACAGTAATTACACAGTGCCTACCCTGAAAACCCGCAAGTTTTATGAAATGTGACAATAAAAACCTGGATGTCATCTTATTCGCCTTCTCAAGAGGAGTTGGAAAATCTTTGTTTCGTTGCAATAGACCCGTAAATTATGAGCACTTGTTTACGTCATGTCAAAGCAATTGTGTGCAATCGATTTTTCTTCACGAATTTCACCTTTGTATGCAATGAAGAAGGGCGAGTAAAGGAAAAACTTACTGAGCAATTGATTCTCCTGTGCATGGCAAACATGATGGTGAAAATGTTAACTCCATACATCAATCCGTTGGTAAGTTACAAGCGTATTTGTAAGCGCTTCGAATTTATTTTCCCTATACTTGCTGTACAATTGATTGTTCTGTTGTTGCTACTTTGTAGGGCTGTAACTCCAAAAGTTATTGGCCTGTGAAGCTGAAACTTTTCCAGTGGGTACACTTGGCTAAGTAGATTATAAATATTAAATTAACAGGAATTCGAAAAATATGCAACTATGTCCTGTTTTTGCAGATCCGGTCACAAATTTGTGCACTCTATTGTTTAGCAAGTTTGTAGCAATAACAAAACCCCAGGAAATATAAGGGCTTATACAAACTGTAATACAAATTTGCCTATCAATAATAAGTAGAACTATCTAAGTTATAAGTGTGTAGAACTTACCATTTTCAAGCAACAAAAATAATGCTTTGTTAACATTGGTGACGATCTGCCTTCTTCGCGATGCGGTCTGTTACAAGCCATCACTTTACTCCTTTTAAAGAATGCCATCATGTGATCTTATATATCACTAGATGAATTTCTAAACAAAGAGCATCATGAAGTTTATTGCAACCGAATACAAGCAGCAATGGAAAGTTTTAATAATGACAATTCAAGCAACAATGGAAGCATTTTAATAGCAACAATTCAGGTGAATTTGGTAGCTGTTTGTGTAGATAACGATTCATGGGCATGGAATGTAACAAGTTTTTTTTGTGTCACTGGGCTTAAAATCGGTTCAGTGTCACCTTAAGCGGTAATGCTCATAGTTAGTATCCAGAGTTCTGAAGGTGGAGGGCATTTCCATAGCTACAATTATATTGTTTTGCAAAGACAGCACAGAGCTTTGTTATGCATGAAATTTTCTCTACTGTTGTCAATGTTCTTAGACAGTATTGTCACTCACTTTATTGATTGTATGTGTTTGTAGTCTTTTTGTTTTATTTTGTACTTATATAGTCTTTTTGTTTTTGTTTTGTAATAGTTTTGATGTGTCTTTGGTCGTTTTTGTATTGTTTTGGTGTTTATTTATGATGTGTTCCTCTCGGCAAGGAAGAACGGCTGCAGCCGATTGCCTGGAGGTTAAATATACAAATCAAATCAAATTCATCTGTTAACAGACTGGTGTGGGGTGTCAGCTTCTTAGTTGAACTAACCATTGAGTCAAGTATAGTTGTACAAGTGTTTGTACTGTACCATTGGGATACTCTAGGCTGCTGTGTTCATGAAAAAGCTACTGTGCTATACAGGGAAAAAACTGCTTTTTTGAGGACAAGGCTGAGCTGTTGGGGACAAGGTTGCTGTATTTGGTACAATGCTGCTGTTTTGGAGCAAAACTGCTGTTTTGGAGCGCTGCTGTTTTGAGCATAAGGTATGTGTATTATGAACAATACTATTGTTTGGAACAAGGCTGCTGTATTGAGTACAAGTTTGGTTTTTAGGACAAGGCTGCCATATTGGGGACAAGGGTGCTGTTTTGGGGAAAAGGATGCTGTTTTGGGGGCAAGGCTGCTGGTTTGGGGACAAGGGTTCTGTTTTGGGGGCAAGGCTATTGTATTTTGGGGACAAGCTGCTGTATTGGAGACAAGGCTGCTGTTTAGGGGACAAGGTTGCTGTTTTGAGACAAGGCTGCTGTATTGAGGACAATGCTGCTGTATTGAGGACAAGGCTGCTGTTTTGGAGACAAGGCTGCTGTTTTGGAGACGAGGCTGCTGTTTTGGGACAAGGTTATTGTATTTAGGACTAACTGCTGTTTAGGGGTCAAGGATGCTGTATTCGGACAAGCTGCTGTATTGGGGACAAGGTTATTGTATTTGGGACAAGCTGCTGATTGGGGACAAGGCTGCTGTTTTTGGGACAAGGCTATTGTATTTGGGGACAAGCTGCTGTATTGGTGACAAGGCTACTGTATTGGGGACAAGGCTGCTGTATTGGGGACAAGGCTGCTGTCATGGGGACTCGGCTGCCAAGTTGGGGACAAGGCTGCCAAATTGGAGACGAAGGCTATTGTATTTGGGACAAGCTGCTAAATTGGGGACAAGGATGCTGTATTGGGGACAAGGCTATTGTATTTGGGACAAGCTGCTGTATTGGGGGAAAAGCTACTGTTTTGGGGACAAGGTTGCTGTTTTGGGGACAAGGCTATTGTATTTAGGACAAGCTGCCAAAGTGGGGACAAGGATGCTGTATTGGGGACAAGGCTGTTGTTTTGGGACAAGGCTGTTGTATTTGGGACAAACTGCTGTTTAGGGGACAAGGATGCTGTATTGGGACAAGCTGCTGTATTGGGGGAAAAGCTACTGTTTTGAGGGAAAAGGCTGCTGTTTTGGGGACAAGGTTGCTGTTTTGGGGACAAGGCTATTGTATTTGGGACAAGCTGCCAAATTGGGGGTAAGGATGCTGTATTGGGGCAAGCTGCCAAATTGGGGACAAGGCTGTTGTATTTGGGACAAACAGCTGTTTAGGGGACAAGGATGCTGTATTGGGACAAGGGGGGAAAAGCTACTGTTTTGAGGAAAAAGGCTGCTGTTTTGGGAACAAGGTTGCTGTTTTGGGGACAAGGCTTATTGTATTTGGGCTGTTTTTTGCAGACAAGGCTGCTGTATTGAGGATAAGGCTGCTGTACTAAGGACAAGGTGGCTGATTTGACAAGGATGTTGTTTTGGGGACAAGGCTGCTGTATTGAGGACAAGGCTACTGTATTGAGACAAGCTGCTGTATTGGGGACAAGGCTATTGTATTTGGGACAAGCTGCTGTTTAGGGGACAATAATGCTGTTTTGGGACAAGTTGCTGTATTGGGGACAGGCTATACAAGGCTGCAATTTTGGGGACAAGGCTGCTGTTTTGAGAACAAGGCTGCTGTATTAGGACAAGCTGCTGTATTGGGGACAAGGCTGCTGTTTTGGGACAAGGCTATTATATTTGGGAGAACCTGCTGTTTAGGGGACAACAATGCTGTATTGGGACAAGCTGCTGTATTGGGGACAAGGCTATTGTATTTGGGACAAGCTGCTGTATTGGGGACAAGGCTGCTGTTTTGGGGACAAGGCTGCTGTTTTGGGGACAAGGCTGATGTTTTGGGGACAAGGCTGCTGTTTTGGGGACAAGGCTGCTGTTTTGGGGACAAGGCTGCTGTTTTGGGGACAAGGCTGCTGTTTTGGGGACAAGGCTGCTGTTTTGGGGACAAGCTGCTGTATTGGAGACAAGGCTGCTGTTTTGAGGACAAGGCTGCTGTTTTGGGGACAAGGCTGCTGTTTTGGGGACAAGGCTATTGTATTTGGGGACAAGCTGCTGTATTGGAGACAAGGCTGCTGTTTTGAGGACAAGGCTGCTGTATTGGGACAAGCTGCTGTATTGGGGACAAGGCTGCTGTCATGGGGACTAGGCTGCCAAATTGGAGACAAAGGCTATTGTATTTGGGACAAGCTGCCAAATTGGGGACAAGGCTGCTGTTTACAGGACAAGGATGCTGTTTTGGGACAAACTACTGTATTGGTGACAAGACTATTGTATTTAGGTCAAGCTGCCAAATTGGGGGAAAAGCTACTGTTTTGGGGACAAGGCTGCTGTTTTGGGGACAAGGCTATTGTATTTGGGACAAGCTGCCAAATTGGGGACAAGCTGCTGTTTTGGGACAAGGCTGTTGTATTTGGGACAAACTGCTGTTTAGGGGACAAGGATGCTGTATTGGGACAAGCTGCTGTATTGGGGGAAAAGTTACTGTTTTGAGGGGAAAGGCTGCTGTTTTGGGGACAAGGTTGCTGTTTTGGGGACAAGGCTATTGTATTTGGGACAAGCTGCCAAATTGGGGACAAGGATGCTGTATTGGGACAAGCTGCCAAATTGGGGACAAGGCTGTTGTATTTGGGACAAACTGCTGTTTAGGGGACAAGGATGCTGTATTGGGACAAGCTGCCAAATTGGGGGAAAAGCAACTGTTTTCAGGGAAAAGGCTGCTGTTTTGGGGACAAGGCTATTGTATTTGGGACAAAGCTGCTGTTTTTGGGGACAAGGCTGCTGTATTGAGGATAAGGCTGCTGTATTAAGGACAAGGTGGCTGATTTGACAAGGATGTTGTTTGGGACAAGGCTGCTGTATTGAGGACAAGGGTACTGTATTGGGACAAGTTGCTGTATTGGGGACAAGGCTGCTATTTTGGGGACAAGGTTATTGTATTTGGGACAAGGCTGCTGTTTTGGGACAAGACTATTGTATTTGGGGACAAGCTGCTGTATTGGAGGCAAGGCTGCTGTTTTTGGGACAAGGCTGCTGTTTTGGGACAAGGCTATTGTATTTGGGGACAAGCTGCTGTATTGGAGACAAGGCTGCTGTATTGGGACAAGCTGCTGTATTGGGGACAAGGCTGCTGTCATGGGGACTAGGCTGCCAAATTGGAGAGGAAGGCTATTGTATTTGGGACAAGCTGCCAAATTGGGGACAAGGATGCTGTTTTGGGACAAATTGTTGTATTGGTGACAAGGCTATTGTATTTAGGTCAAGCTGCCAAATTGGGGGGAAAGCTACTGTTTTGGGGACAAGGCTGCTGTTTTGGGGACAAGGTTGCTGTTTTGGGGACAAGGTTGCTGTTTTGGGGACAAGGCTATTGTATTTGGGGCAAGCTGCCAAATTGGGGACAAGGCTGCTGTCAAGGGGACTAGGCTGCCAAATTGGGGACAAGGCTGCCAAATTGGAAACGAAGGCTATTGTATTTTGGACAAGCTGCCAAATTGGGGACAAGCCTGCTGTTTAGGGGACAAGGATGCTGTATTGGGGACAAAGCTGCTGTATTGGGAACAAGGCTGCTGTATTGGGGACAAGGCTGCTTTTTTAGCATAAGGTATGTGTATTATGAACAATACTGTTGTTTGTAGACAAGGCTACTGTATTGAGTACAAGTTTGTTTTTTGGGACAAGACTACTGATTGAGGATAAGGCTGCTGTTTTTTTTGAGACAAAGCTGATATATTGGGGACAAGGGTGTTGTATTAAGAACAAGGCTGCTGTATTGGCACAACAAGGCGGGACAAGGCTACTGTATTTGGGACAAGGCCGCTTTTTTGGGGACAAGGCTGCTTTTTTGGGGACAAGGCTGCTGTTGTATTGGGTACTGGCCGCTGTTGTATTGAGGACAAGGCTGCCGTATTGCAGACAAGGCTGCTGTTTTGAGCACAAGGTATGTGTATTATGAACACTACTGCTGTTTTAATGACAAGGCTGCTGTATTGAGTACAAGGCTGTTGTTATTTAAGGTAAAGCTGTATGGAACAACAATATATAGAAGTATCCAGTGTATCAAATAGTGTATTATCCCATGGATTAATGATTGCATAGAAGTAGTATAGTTTTTGTAATATGATGCATAGGTTGTAACTAATGGTATTCCTCAATGATGTTCTGCAGAAATGGTGACCGGTTCAGGTACCACGGCCACACCAAGCAATGGAATGCCTATTACTAGTAATGAAGTGAAGGAAAGGGAAAAGTATGCGACTAAGACCAAGTGGAAGAGTTTAGTTTCTTCAATGAAGAAGTAAAAATTTGTGTGCTGGTGGATAGAGTTGTCTTAATAGTAGCCTAGGGTTTTACAGGCATCATTATCACAATAGCGTTCTATACTTGGCCATTCTGTTTTTCAGAAAAGGCGTTCTATACTTGGCCATTCTGTTTTTCAGAAAAGGAAGCATGAGATAGACTGTAAACTACCTTATTTACCCTACTAGAGTGCAGACACTTATTTATTTTGTATCAAATGGTACGGCAGTATCATTGAAATAGGGATCTCCAAAATTTCTCGCGCCGCCAAAACACCTGCCTTTGAAAATCAACCTAGAGACATCATACAAGACAAAAATCACCTTTACAGATTAGCACTAGTCCATATAACATATAATACATACAGCATTATTATAACAAAACACTTACAGGTGGCCGAATATAGAATTTTTTTAAATCACCAAAACTCAAATTTTAGACTGACTGACTGACCACAGTTGCAAGGTTAGAGGCCAAACGAAACAGCACATGGCTACTATTTTACGCCACGATAACAAACTCTCAAGTGGTATGTGCCTTTTGATGTTCCAATGAGTGTAGGCCCTTTGCACCTTGTTTTTTATATTCAATCAGGCTGCTTGTCTTCCTCTTCATCCAACGAAACCATATCGAGGCATTAACTTTCTGTATAAACACTTTCTTTCAGCAACATATTTAGATGCCACAGTATTATACATTTCAGATGCACTTCAGTCCTAGCACTACTATAGAAGAGATTACGTACTAGCTAGATATCTGCGACTTTGCAATTGGTATCCTTTTCGCGATAGGTTTGCGACCACGTCACATCCATCAAAGATCTATATAGGTGAGCTAATAGTGATAGAGTACTATGCACCTCTTAACAATCTAGCTATTTGCTTATCAGCAAACAAGATGACCTCACTCCAGCCCTTATTGGTCTAGCTAGCTGAACACCCCTGGCTGACTCAAGATATACTCTAATACAACAGTCATGTAAGATATAGAACAGTCACCAGTTACATTGTACCTTGCTTACTGCATTGCTTGGCTTACTGCCCTGCTTGGCTGTCGGCCTGCTTGTTTTGTTGCCTAACTTGCCACCTACTGCTGTGCTGGGATTGCTGCCTTGCTTGGCTTTTTGGCCTACTGCCCTCCATGGCTGCTGCCCTACTTGGCATGTTGCTGTGCCTGCTTGGCTTTCCTGGCCTACTACCCTGCTAGGCTTATTGCTGTGCTGGGATTGCTGCCTTGTTTGACTTTTGGTCTACTGCCTTACATGACTTCTGCCTTGCTTGGCTTGCTACCTTTCTTGGCCTGCTACCCTGCTTGGCCTATACTGCCTTGCTTGGCTTGCCACCATGCTTGGCCTTTTATCTGCCATGCTGGGATCACTGTGTGACCTCCTGCCTGCCTTGCCTTACTTGGTTTATTGCCTTGTTTGGCTTACTGCCTTGCTTGGTTTTGCTGTGCATACTGCTGTATGTGTGTCGCATGCTTTTAGTTGCTGCATGTTACTACTATGTGCTGTGTGCATTGCGGGCTGCTGTATTCGTGCCTACTTCTGCTGCCTTGCATGGTATACTGCCTTCTTATTGGCTTGCTGTCTTGCTTGGCTTACTGCCTCGCTGAGCTTGCTGCCTATTCCCTGCTTGGCTTGCTGCCTTTTTCTTGTCTGGCTGCTCTACTTTGCCTATTGCCGTGCCTGCTTGACTTGTTGCCTGGCTTGCCACCCTGCTCAGCCTGCTGCTGTGCTGGGATGACTACATTGCTTGGCTTACTGCCTTGCTTACCTTATTGCATTGCTTTTTGACCTGCTGCCTTGCATGGCTTATGCCTTGCTTGGCCTACTTCCTTGCCTGGCCTACTGCCTTGCTTTGCCTACTGCCTTCCTTGGCCTACTGCTTGCTTTCATGGCTTTTGCTTTGCATGGCTTTCTGCCTTGCTTGGCTTGCTGCTTTCTCCTGTCCTTGCCCTACTACCTTGCTTGGCCTATTCCCTGCTTGACTTACTGCCCTGCTTGATCCACTACCTTTCTTTTCTAACTGCCCTGCTTGATGCACCACCTTTCTTGTCTAACTGCCCTGCTTGGTCTATTGCCATGCTTACTTGACTTATTTCCTGACTTACCACCCTGCTCAGCCTATTACTGTGCTGGGATAACTGCCTTGCTTGGCTTACTGCCTTGCTTAGAGTATTGCCTCGCTTAATACCCTGCTTTTGGCCTACTGCCTTGCATGGTTGCTTGACTTGCTGCCTTTTGTTTTTTCTTGGCTTATTGCCTGCTGCTTTGCTTGGCCTATTGCCTTGCTTGGCCAACTGCCCTGCTTGGCCTACTGCCTTGCTTGGCCTACTGCCTTGCTTGGCCTATTGCCTTGCTTGGCCTACTTTCCTGTGGCTTGGCTTACTTTCCCATGACTTGGCCTGCTGCCTTGCCTGGGACTGCCTTGCTTTCTGTCCTGCTTGGCCTTTCTGCCATGCTGGGATCACTGTTTGATTTCCAGTCTTGCCTTGCTTGGTTTGCTGCCTTTCTTGGTTTACTACCTTTTTTCTTGGCTTACCGCCCGGTTTGGTCTACTGCCATGTTTGGCCTACTACCTTGGCGGACTGCCTTGCTTTGCTTGCTGTCCTGCTTGACCTTTCTGCCATGCTGCGATCACTCCTTGATCTCCTGCCTTGCCTTGCTTGGTTTACTGGCTTACTTGGCTTGCCACTCTGTTTGGCCTGCTACATTGCTTGGTGTAATTCCTTGCTTGGCTTGCCCTGCTTTTAGCCTGCTACCTTGTTTGGCTTGCTGCCTTGCTCGACTAACTACCTGCCTTGCTGATATATGATACTTTATGCTGATGATGGTGGCTTTACATGTCCTTACTTTACATGTCATTTGTCACTCATTGCTGTGCATTAATGCTATATACCATAGCTTTCGCATAGGGGCGGCAACAACAGCACCAGCTGCTGGCTTGAGAAGATGGAGCAGTACTGCATGTGAAACATACATACAACCTCCTCCTTCAGTTTTTTCAACTAGTTTCACAGCTGATCTTGTGGGATGGCACCAGCCAGCAGACTGTTTGGAACCCAGATCACCAAGATTGCTCAAGACAGACAATCGCATCTTTAAGATGGTGTCATTGTTATGCATCTTGTATTGCCTGCTTCCTTACTTTTATTGCTGTCTGTGCTATTTTGCTGTATGTAACATGTATTGCCGCATGTATGCTAACTAATTGCTGGGGCATTGCTGACTACTGGATGCGTGCCTATTTAATTATTGTGTGGTTACTTAATATTGACTACAGTATGCATGCCTACTTAATTGTTGCTGATGTATGCTTTTCAGTTACTGGGCATTATTTGATATTGTACGCGTGCCTACTTAATCATTGTTATGCATCTTGTCTTGCCTGCTGTGCTGTTTCGCTGTATGTGACATGTATTGCCACATGTCATTGTTATGCATATTGTATTGCCTGCTGTGCTATTTTGCTGAAGATAGCGTGTATTGCCGAATGTCATTGTTATGCATCTTGTATGGCCTACTTTGCTACTGGTATTTCCTGCTATGCTATTTGCTGTGTGAAACATGTATTGCCGCATGTATGCCTACTAATTGCACTACTGACTTACTAGATAAGTGCCTACTTAATTGTATTGCTGCATGTATGCTTACTAATTGCTGGGGCATTGCTGACTACTGGATGCATGCCTGCTTAATTGTTGCCTGGGTACTTAATATTGACTGCTAAATACATGCCTAATTAATCATTACTGTGTGTATGCTTTTTAGTTGCTTTGTGTGTGCTTTTCAGTTGCTGGGCATTATTGATTGCTATACATGTGCCTACTTAATCATTGTTATGCATCTTGTATTGCCTGCTGTGCAACTTGTGGTGCCTGCGGTGTTATTTTGCTGTATGTAACGTGTGTTGTCACGTATATACTTACTAATTGCTGGGCATTGCAGACTACTGTATACATGCCTACTTAATTATTGCGCAGCTACTTAATAGTGACTACTGTATGCATGCCAACTAATTGTTGCTACATGTATGCTTTTCAATTGCTGGGCATTATTGACTACTGTTCACATGCCTTACTTAATCGTTGCTGTATGTATGCTCTTTTAGCTGCTGTGCAATGCAGCTATATGTTGTACATTGCTGACTTTGGTATGTGTTTCTTCCTAGTGGCTGTATGCATGCCCTCCATAAATCGCTACTATGGACTCCTTATTTATTGCTTGTCATATACTGCTAGTTGTTTGCTGCTTTTCATGCATTACTAATTGTGTCCACTGCTTGTCAGTTATTAATTGCCAATTGTGTTTGTCGCTTCTCATCCATTGCTCATTATGTTGGGTTGCATGCTTTGCTCTTTGTTTGTGGCTCACCACTCATTTGTTTATTGTTTATCATGTATTGCTCATTAGTTAGAGCTTATCATGCATTGCTAATTAGCTTTTTTTTCATGCATTGCTCATTAAATAGCTGTTTAGCGTCATGATTTTTCTATTGCGTGCTCATCATGCTTTAGCTGCTCATGTGTTTGCTTCTACTACATTCTCATTTGGAGTGACCTATAATGTAGCTGAGCTCTCTAGCTTATGTACCTGAACACTTTACAGGTAGCTATAATTGAACTCTTCACTGGCCATGGGTGACTTGAAACACACAGTAGCTGAATTCTATTATACTGGGTGATGTAGCTGAACTCAGTATTCTCTATCAACTTAATTGCTTGTCATACATTGCTCATTAGTATTTGTTACTTGTTTATTTACTCATTTTGTTGCTAATCATGCACTTATTCATTTGCTTGCTCATTAGTTTCCCTAGGATGCATCACTTGGTGTTTCAGCTGTTGAGTGTGGCTACCACATTTTCCTCTTGTGCCTATACAA
The DNA here is from genome assembly GCF_963678975.1 of Dysidea avara. NCBI lineage: Eukaryota > Metazoa > Porifera > Demospongiae > Dictyoceratida > Dysideidae > Dysidea > Dysidea avara. The sequence goes on from NC_089285.1 coordinate 14,941,573, forward strand.
TGCTGGTAGAGTTTAGGGGAAATTGGGTGCAGTTCAGCTGCTTGATATGACTAAATGCTGGCTACAGCAATAGGTTTACAGCAGCTAACTTCCTCACTAGAGCAGTTGCGGGTGCATTTAGCCCTAGTGTCTGGCAATGTCCTGGGCTGCCACATCTAACCCTGAAGTACGCTTAGGTTCATGCATGCCATGCAGTAGAAGTACTGAGCAGACATAGAATGTTAAACACAATTTATCTTGGTAAATATGGTTATAAGACAAGGAAGCCTGGGGTATGGTTGGTATCAAACCCAGTTATAAAAATTGGAGCCCACAATCGATAATACTCAACATCATTGCAAGTGCTCGTAGTAGTCACACGATCTCTACTCATGGTGGAAGGGTGAATCCTGTCGCAAAGATTGCTTCAGCTGCAAACATGTCAAGTCACCCACCCTTAGCCCTGCTACACCCTAGCACTCCCAGCCATGCTCACACACTTGTTATAAATTGGATTATTCACATTTGGCCTACCCCGGGAAATGCATAGTTCAGCTGCTTGATATGACTAGGTAGTGGCTACAGCAATATGGTTACAGCAGCATACTTCCTCATTAGAGCAGTTGCGGATGAATTTAGCTCCTAGAGTCTGGCAGTGTGCTGGGCTGCCCCATCTAACCCCAAGCTATGCTTAGCTTCATGCATGCCTTGCAGTAGAAGTGCTGAGCGGATGTAGGATGTTAAGCCCTGTTAACAGCCACTCCCATCAAGCTAGCGGTAGTGATAACGTGCCAAACAAGTTGGACTTGCTACACTTAAAAAAGACAATAGCAATTTTGAAGACTAATGACCAGGAAACTTCCTGTCTCAACAAGCAGGCCATTTGGCAAAACTCTTAGTAGGGAAAATATTGAGCAACAAGTAAGGTATAGTTTCTGAGAGATCAAGGGAAAATACCAAGTACTGCATTTCCATGTGAGACAAATGAATAAGTTATTTTTAGCACTAGAAACTAACTTAGCTTTAGAATGCCCTATTTTATAGGTTTTCAGGGTAGGGACTGGTTACAATATGGTGGTCCTTAAAGGATTTTAATGACATGCCTGGCATCATTCTACCTTTTGATGTGGTATGCACAGGTTAATTAGTCATAATTATGTTATATAAAAAGTAAATAAACTCACCTAATAATACTCTACAAAACTATCCAACTTGCAAGTATACATATCTAACCATGTGGGAGGAGCAAGGCAAGCTATACTGGTTCACAGTCTTTTTTGGAAATCTCACAGTCCAATGTTTGCTTACAAGAGACTAGTAAGTGGCTATTACACTTTGTTTTCAGCTACGTTAAGCTCTTACAAATGAAGAACATTACAAGAAGGACCTCTACGATCAATTTTGACTTCATTGTTGGTGAAATCCTTCGTGACGAACAAGAATATTGCAATGCAGAAGGCTGGTTTACTGTATACATAGTGAAGGCAGATGTAATCGTTAGTAAATTTTCCAGTACTTTCAGCTTAGTGCAGCTTTGTCATATGTTGAGCCTCGCATTTTGTGATCAACAAATATGTATGCGCTTAACAAATAATATGCACTTAATAGACTCTATGGTATGCTTGTATGAAGCCATCAGTCAGGTAGTCAGTAAAGAATTTCACTCAATTAATTTTAAAATATTTTAACAACCTGCGGGCGATATTGTTTTTATTAATAGCACTTTTGACTTTTTTATACCTAATATTTCAGCCTAGGTCCCATGAAGGTATTGTAAGTCTGGTTCTGGTCAAAATAATTTTTTGTGAGAGTACAATCCTTCACTATCCGTGTAATACACAGTACTACCACACTGTATCAGTTTTCAAAACTCTAATTTTGGTCTGCCTCACTAATCGCAGTCGCCAGTCTAGAGACCAAACTAAGCAGCACATGGTCACCATTTTATGCCACAATAACTAACGCACTGGTGAGATGTGCCTTTTGGGGTTCCAACAAGTGTAGGCCTTCTGTGCCTTGTCTATTCTTTTATCTCCAATCAGGCTGCTTGTCTTCTTTATCCAATGAAACTGTATCAAGGCATTAATTTTCCGTATCAATACTTTCTTTCAGCAGCAAATTTAGATGCCACAGAATTATTTCAGAGCTGGATTTCAGAAGGGCTTCAGTCCTGGTGCTACTAATAAAAGGTATATTAGCTAAATACTTCACGATTAGGATCCTGTTTGTGATTAGTCTAGCGCCATGCAAAAGGGCGGGCGTCACCAGACTAATTTGCAATAGGTTTGTGACCACACACCCTGGTTGACCAATGGCGATAGAGTATGGAGACCACACCTCTTCACAATCTATCTATTTACTTAACAGAAAACAAAACCTTATTGGTCTAGCTAGCTACACACCCCTTGTCTGACTCGAGGTACAGTAGATGGCTTTAAAGTTTAAATTTTGTTTTGTAAAAAACTGTTGTAATTTAATAGTTTTACGATTATCATTCTATTTGTAAAAATCAAACACATTGTAATTACAATATGTTCATGTATTTACAACAAAACATGTTTAATTGCCAGTTGTGCACGCAATCACACCCAGAATAATTGGGTAAGGATGAGTAGACAACAGGCTTGATAACGACAGCGGGCAGTGAAATTTGTTACACTGCAGTTGCTATCATGTAGCAGTCAATTAACAAAACAATAGTAACACAGTACTACAAGCCAATCGTAATTGTTAATGTAATTACTAAGGAAAATGTAACAAAACTAATCGTAATTACTAAAAGAATTACAATAGTTCTCTGAACGATATGTATACTTTTTTAAAGTCTCCTACTGTACTCTAATACAACAGTCATGCAAGTATGATACTCTAATAGAAAAGTCACAGTCTAACTGTGCTACAACAAACAATTAAACAAACTATCATTTTTTTAAATTGTTATTAAAAAAATGAAGTAGGGATTTATGAAATAAAATGTAATGAAACAATAGATGAATGATGGTGTTACAGCGTAGCTTGGTCAGATATATTATTCAGTACCAAAATATGTCACCGAGCTATGTTGTAATACCATCTTTCATTTCTTGTTTCAATACTTTTATTACATATATCCCTATTTCATTTTATAACAATTTTTTAATATACTAGTGATGTATGGAATTGATCATAAATTTTGTATAGTAAATATCATGATCCATTGTAAGGGTCCATTATATAGTTATACAATGGGCACGAGTGCATTTATACAGGCAGAGCACAATTGCATGTTGTATAAACTGTTATGTACCATGGTGGAGAGAGTCTTACAGGACAGCTGCACCCTCTTATAAACGTCAAATTTTTAACATTGATTATTGGGGTGACGTTCCCTCTACAGTACCGCAGCTACCTGAGATATTGCATTTGACCAAAGCTAGTATGCTATGGGCTACTGTATAGCACTAACCTGCATTCGCTGTTCAACTCTCAATCATCATGTAGTGCTCAGCATATGTGATGAACTCAATCGCCTGTGATTGTTCTCTCCAGTCAAGAAAAGCAGCTAAAGGTAGTCTAAGTAAACAAAACCTAACTACTAGTCTATTTCTTACTATCTACACTAACTAAACGCAAATCTAGTGGCAAGATAAAACTAGCTGCCACAATTGAATGTAATGGTGATGATTAGGATCAAAACAGCCAGTGGCAATCGAAAAAAGTCAACGCGCTGGGCAAAACTGTACTTTACATATTGTATATATATATAAATAAATGCTGATGTTTCAGTGGCAAATCTAGAAGGGTTTCAGTAGTTTCAACAGAAACCTCCTTGCAGAATTTAAGTGATGCTGGCTGAGTAAGCCATTCTTCTGTTGCAAATAGCTAATTAAAACAGTAACAGTTAACTTACAGAATGTCCTTTATTTCATCTCTGAGGCCAACTAGATCAAATGCGTATTAACTCATCTGCTCACTCGAAAATTGTTTTCAGGCGCTTGTTTGTGCGTGAGTTCAGAATAAGAAAACGAAAAAGAAGAGACCATTATCTCTCTTTGATATTTGATAAAAGAGCAAGTAAGGATGTCTAAATGATAGCACAATAGTGTAGCTACATAGCTATACTAATGCTTTGGCCATGCAGGAAAACTTGATTAATTGTTTCTCGTACTCACCCGCATCCCTTATTACCCCACTGCCTCTAGTTTCATTATAGCTGTTGGCAATCACATGCGCATGCATTTTGATGTTGACAATGCTGGCTATCATTTTACAGCACGTCAGATGTCACTTGAACCTCAGAAACAGTGCCAAAACGTAAGTACTAGTTCTTAAAAGGCTTTAGCTATACCTTTATAGTAACAGATAGCTTGATTTGGAGTATTTTTGTTAATAATGAATAATGAAAAAAGTCGTCCTTTCCGCATGGAAATCCAAAGTTTTGTGGATGAGAAGCAAATAATCAAGTTTGTCTGGCCTAATGTAGTGGTTTATGGAGATATACAGTACACCTCCCAGACACCCCTTTCAAAAATCCTTGATCCACCCATTACGACCCCACAATCAACTTACATGTTAGGCTATAAAGGATTTGAGTGAACTGTGAAGTGTCTTTCCACATATTAGGTGAGGTGTCGTAGCAGTATTGGCTGCCCGCACTTGTGTAATGCTACACAAAACTGTAATGCTACACAAAACTGTAATTAGTGTATTATCTATATATATACAACTGTCTGTCCGTCTGTCTCACACCGCTTACTCACCAAACTTGGCATGAATTGACACAATCTGTGCAGATAATAAAGCACTCATCATCCTGCTACTCTAAAATTGTAATCACGAGTTCACGAGTGCTTCCGTTCATTCTCTGCAGCACGTAGAAGGCCAAGGTATAGAGACAACTTAAACAACATGCCACAAGTGCGGGTGGTAAGGGCTTTACAAACTGTAGTACAGATTCACCTATCAATAATAAACAGAACTATCTAAGTTATAAGTGTGCAGAACTTACCATTTTCAACTAACTTAGCAATTTGTTAACACTGATGACGATCTGTCTTCTTTGTGATGCGATCTGTTACAAGCCATCACTTTACTCCTTTTAAAGAACATCATCACGTGATCTTATATATCATTAGATGCATCTCTAAATGAAGAGTGCCATGAAATTTATTGTAGCTCAATACCAGCAACAAGGCAAAGTTATAGATGGATTTGTACAAAGTTAACTTTATTGTGTAAATATAGTATACTTAAAATTAGAAGGCTAGTGTAGTTTCACGTAATATATTGGCATTGTATATCAAAAAGAATCGCATATTAATAACAAATATAATGGTCTTTATTACAAGCTCATAGCTTTAAGTACTGTTGTGTTACAGCCTTTTGTTTACATCCTATACAGTTGAACGTAATATTACGGTGCTGGGCTTTCACATAAGCTTATATTTGGTCGTAATATTATGGCGGCAATCCCTAAAGGGTTAATACAGATATTTACCCCTTGGATTAGTCAAATGTACGCTACAACTTTGTTCTAAGAAGTCAGCACCTGGAGCAGACGCTATCACATACCTTCATCTTTGTCACCTTCCGTCTACTCATCACTTCATGGTAACTCTCTATATCATGCTTATTAAGACTGGATTAGCCCTTATCTGCTGGCAGTGCTCACATTAAGATCATTTATAAATCTGATGACCACTGTGATCTGTCAAATTTCCAACCAATGGTGCTTACTTCTGTGGTTGGGAAACTATTGCACAAGATTCTTAGCTGCCTACTTGAAGGCTAACTATGTTTTAGATAGCAGTGTTCAAAAGGGGTTTGTTAGTAGGTTTCCTGGAGTTTTAGAGTATATATACACTTTGCAATTATGTAAGATGCTTTCTCAATTACGGTCAGAATACTCTCTCTAACAGGTGTCCTCTGGTGATGACCTTCCTTGACTTGAAAACTGCTTTTGGGTCTGTCTTCCACAGATTGATTTTGATCAGTTGGAAGCTATTAACCCTTAAACGTGCAAAGGCCATTATAATGGCCCTATTATTTATTACACCGAAAACGCACGAAAGTTTATGCTTACTTTCGCGAAAATAATCGCACGTCTTTACAAGGCTGTATCTCTGAAACTCCTCGACGTATCAACTTGAAACTTGGTACACAGATGGTGGATACCCTGGGGTTTACCCATCGTGACTATCAATTGTTTATCATTAATGCTTCTCTATTTATCCAAAGTAATATGCGCATAATTTGGAAATAACCGTCATGGTAGGTGGCTCCGTTGGCAATTCACCTCAATACTTGGTGTCGAGAAAGAGTTGTACCCTTGATACAAGGTGGTGAAATTCCATTGATATAGCTGCAATTCTCAGGTATTTATGAATTTTAGAAGAAACTTGTGGTATTCACACAATTGTGCGAAGTAACCGCACGTCTTTACACGACTGTATCTGTGAAAATCCTTGATGTATCAGCATATAACTTGGTACACAGACGGTGGATAACCTGGGGTTTATCCAATATTATTATTATGTTTTTATCAATAATACTTCTCCATTTATCCACAGCAATACGCGCATCATTTGGAAATAATCATCATGGTAGGCAGCTCCTCTGTTCATTCGCCTCAACACTTGGTGTTTAGAAGGGGTGGTACCCTTGACACAAGGTGGTGAAATTCCATTGACATAGCTACAACTCTCAGGTAGTTGTGAATTGAAAAAAAATTGTCGTATTCACATGATTATTTTTACCCTGTAGGCATGTAACAAAGAACTCCAACACAATCACTGTGGCATTTCAACGTGCTGCCAAGACGTATTCTGGTGACTGGTCAATCAAATACCAACAGCAATCCATTTTATCATGTACTGTTCATCAAACATAAAGTATTATTATTAGCATTAGAATTTGAAAAACTTTTCAAACATAAAATGTACATGAAATATATACACTAATGAGCTGGGATTTTTACTCAGTAAAGGATTTGCCTCATTTAGAAACCACCGATCCAAGTGATTTCAGAGAAAAAATCCACATTCGTGGAAAAAACTGAATTACAAACAGTTCTGTACATAACTAAACAGATAGTACTGTCAACACATCTAAACTATATACATCGGCTGAACCTGTAAAAAGTCTAAGACACAGTAAATAGCATACACCCCTTATTTATTTATAGTTTTCCTTGGTGTGGTATATCTTAAAACAATTTTCAAGGCACAACTGAACCATTCCACAATTTACACAGCCATACTTAGTACGTTTTCTATGTGTCTTCCGGTCAGAACACACTGCACAGTCACCGTCAGTCCCAAGGTTCTCTATGAAATGGCGTTCCTCAAGCCTCGCAGGCGATTGAGGTGGAAGAGCCTGTGATTGACGTCCTCCATGCTGGCGTGAGCTATGTTGACATAAAAGTTTAGTAGCCAGTTGCTCCCTAAAGCTTTTGATGGTCCTACGATCATTCATAGGTGTGAAACAGCACTCTAGAGTATAAGCGTTATTGATAGCCAAATCCAATGCAAACCAAAACAAACGAAGATACCACCTGCGTGATGATTTATGCATACAAGTGTAAAACCTACGCGTTTGATCAGCCAAATCTACCCCACCCATGCTTTGATTGTAAACCGCAACAGCAGGTGGACACGGTACAGACACTGATGAACCATCTCTTAGAGATCTAGCAACTGTGGTGGGTACAGTGCATCCCAACTCGGTGTCAATAAATAATACAAGCTTAGCATCTAACCAAACAAAGTAGTGAACTTTATCATCAAGAGAAATGGAATGGGTCATTCCCTGGGTACATCCAGCAACAGAAAAATTTTTTAAATTCTTGGGAAACCCTGTCCTATCATATCGGGTCGTTGCTACAGAAGTGGTCCCATTTTGCAGAAGGTCAGCAGCTAAACTGACACTAGAGAAAACGTTGTCTTAGTAAACCTTATAACCTTTCCCTAAAATATCCTCACATATTCCCATGACTACTTTGTCTACCTTTCCTGTGTAAACCGTAAATTTACAAACGTACCCATTTTGGCTGTCAGCTAAACACCAAACTTTGAATCCTCGTTTGACAGGTTTCAATGGTTGGTACTGTTTGATTGATGAGCGTCCCTTGAACTTCACCATGGCTTCATCGACACTTAATTTTTGTGCAGGGATGTAAAGCGACCTACTTTTCTCGCAAATTTGTTGCAGTATTGGCCTAATTTTGTAAAGCCTATCATAGCCGTCAGTTCCATGAGCAGGTGCTTGAGCATTATTATTGAAATGAAGCCGGCCACACAATTGCTCAAAACGGTTCCGGGACATCCCTGCGACAATGGCAGGCTGACCAAAAAAATATTTTGTTTTCCTATAGTCCCGAAGGTCAGATAAACTTACTAACCCAGTGGAAATTATCATCCCCAAAAACAGTTTTATGTCATTGGCACTTGTGTCATGCCAGTGGTAGTTTATCCGGTTGTAGGGACACTGTTGAGCATATCGATTTGTCTCAGCCGCTATATGTTCAAGTAACGCGTCATCAAAAAACAGTGAGAAATAAGTGAGTGCATTTACACTACTGGGATCCCGCCAACTAAAATTGGGGCCTTGGGGTTGTCCTATGAAGGGAGGAGGATTAGAAAAAGAATACGTCACATTAGGAAAGGTGACAGGAGGAGGAGATTCATCCCGCTCATTCTCTCGGTGCCCTCTACTGCCCCTACCAGTACCTCTACCCCTACCAGTACCTTTCCTCCTACCTCGACTAGGCACAAGATCCATTGGAGACACGGTTCCCCTACCCCTCCCTCTATTTCTACCAGACAAAGGATCAGATGGAGATGGTGAGTAGTCCCTGCCTCTATCACTAGGTGAAAATGGGGCATGTGGAGAAGAAGAATGAGAGCGCAGGGAAGAACTAACAGGAGAGCCATAGTAAGCCACAGGAGAACTACTACAGGGGTATTCAGTTTCCAGGCTACCCATCCCACCGTCACTCACTCCACTATGTAGCCCAGATGGTCCAGGATGGTTTGACTCATCATGACCTTCACAATATCTACATCAGCTATTAGAAGAAGCAGGACTCAAGTTATAAAACATGTGAAAAGCATTATACCTTCATAATCATCATTTGTTTCTTCCTCGATGTCTTCTTTGTCATTGCTGAACTCTTCCTCACGATCATTTTCTTCCACATCGCCATAATCATCTATAATGGCAGGCAAAGTGATAGGACCAATTCATCTGTCCGCCATTTTACCGTCTTGTTCCCTGGTAAGCCTATATATCAAGGACAAAAGAGTCTTCTCCATGGACAAAAGAGTCCTCTTCGTCCGAGTTGTTCCGGTCATCATCGGTGTCGCTATAGAAAAGTTGATCTTCACTCTAAAATAATAATGCGCTTGTAGTAGAAATAGTATTTAATAGTTATACATACATATTTCAAAATATTCTTGACTCTTGAGTAACAATTCATCCTCCTTCTTTCATACTGTCTGTTTCCTTCACTATGTCTTGGTTAGTCTGTAAAATAAAACATGAGTAAATGGCTGCCATTGAAAAGGAAGCCTAAATAATTACTTTTCTTTTTACATTGATTGAGTGGCTAGTTAATAGAGAAAATATCATTGAACTGGCTAGTTAATGGAGAAAATATCATAGTGAGACAGCTATAACCTGCATGTGGCTCATTCAGCAATGCCGGTGGCCTCAGTAGCTTTACTGGCTCACTGAGTTCACCTTAGCTACTAGCTAGCTGGTAATGGGAACTCTTCAGTTTGGTGCCTTCACTTACTTGGAATTCTCATTACCCTTAGTGGGTTACTGTTACTCTCCTAGTAATATGAACTCCCCTTTCACAGTAAAATATTTTACTCCCCATAGTTACTGTTACTCCCCTGTTTTAACAGTGTATAGGTTTATAGTTGGATGGATTAGTACGTGAGCCCTTCTTGTACACTGGTGTTACATATGCTCTCTTCCAATCTGAGGCAAGGTCATCCTTATGTAATGAATCTTTCCATATGAGTGGGTGAGAGCAGGGACTATGTTGAAAGATGTTTCCTTTAAAATGTTTGATGGTATTCCATCTGGACCAGATGCTTTGTGTGGGTCTAATTCTTGTAGTAGTTGAAGTACCACTTTGGTTGTAATATTATTATTGGTGAAATGTGACTGGATCTGCAAGAATCCCATACATTAGCACAAGTGTAATTTTATAATGCAATAAACGCAATGGGTGATATATTTACAAAATCGAAAAAAATTCTGTAAATTTTTTTGATCACTTGTTTCACAGTGAAAGAAGGTGGTAACGGCAAATACCTTGGTACCATCATGATCCTCCAAGCAGGAGGAGTTAGGAAATCTTTGTATCGTGTTAGTGCTCCCAATGGCACGGAAGATAAGAGCATTAGTCTTCCTCGCCTTTGGACAAGCGGTTTACTATCATTTTTATCATGTTTTTGCCTTTTCCCTGGTTGAAGGAAGGGCCTGGAAAGCAAAATGTACCCAGCAATAAATTTGCCTGTTCATGGAGAATCCAATGGTGTAAATTTTGTCTTAGTATAGAGGACTGCATTTGTAAGTTTTGATAATTTAATTAAGCTCCTGTAGTTTATTTTCTGTATTGTTACTGTACAAATCAATTTTCCTGTTGTTGCCGTTTTGTAGTGCTGTATCTTCAAAACTTCAAGACTTCTAGAACTGAAACTTTGGTTGACCATTCCGTTGACTATCTAGATAGAGTATGTAATAAAACGAAATTCAAAAGATGCGCTAACATAATATGAGGTTCTTGCAGATTCAGTCGAAACGTAGGACCTTCAAGTGTGGCATTTGGTATGGAGTGAGTATCAGTAAAAACCTTTTTGATTTATGTAACTCCAGAGTCTTATTGATATTACTGCTACCATTATCTGAACTAATGAGATTTGAAATGTAAGTATCATCAGCCTTTCGACTTCTCTTTGAGTGAGTTTTTTAAAATTTCCTTATAAGCAGACCAGTCTGGTTTGGAATGAGATGAACAGGCTTTGTTATATAGACGCTTTTTCTTATTAGACAGACGCCTTATAGATGTGGTAATCCAAGGGTGTTTGATGAAGCTGGAGAGTGATTGAGTTGGTATTGAATTCAAACAGGTTTCACATTTGTCTTTAAAATATTCCGTAATTCTTGTATGGGAGTATCAATGTTGTGGCTTTGTCAGAAAGAGTTATGACATTATCTCATTTATATTTGAAAATTAGCTCTGTTCCACAGATATACTTTACGGGGTTTAGGTTGTACAATCACACCAGATAAAGAAGATTCTACATTGATAATCTCGTGGTCACTCAATCCAGATGTAATACTTAAAGGTCCACTGAAATGATAAAATGCACTTTGACTATTATCAATCCTTACTACTAGGTTGGTATATGTAGTTTAGTAAGATTTTGTTTTGTTTAGTAGATATAACGTATTATTGTGCATTGTGATTAGTCAATTATATGTGACTGGATCTGCGAAAACTCGACATAATGGCACATTTTTCAAATTCTTTATTATTGAGTGTTTATAATCTACTTAGCTGAGTGCATTCTCCAACTAAGTTTCAGCCTTGTATACCAACAACTTTTTGAGTTACAGCCCTACAAAGTAGTAGCAACAGAAAGATTGGTTTGTACAGCGAGTATTGGGAAAATAAATTACAGGTGCTTACAAAAACAACTGTAACTTACAAACGCAATGAAGTACAGAGTTGCAACTTTCACTATCATGTTCACCATCAATAGGGGAATCCATTACATGGTGAGTGTTTTCTCCTACCACCTTTCTTTACTACATACAGAGACGAAATCAGTGAAGAAAAATCGATCGTTTACAACCGCTTTGACTTAATGTAAACAAACACCCATAACTCACGTATCCTTTAGGCTACTGCTACGAAATAAAGATTTTCGAACTCCTCTTGAGCAGGTGAATAAGATGGTACCAATGTTTTTATCATTGCATCCTTCTTCATAAAGAGTAAAGCATTTTAAAAAAAAATACGTATTTTTATTTCATTTATGGAAATATTTTACGCATTGCAATCAATAGCCTATACTGTAAATTTAGGCTTGTACCATTATGACGGTTTCCACAGATCCGGTCACATATTACATCATAATGCATCAGATAAATAAATTTTAGTATGTGTGACGTGCCATTAAAGCGACAGACGTGTCTAAGTACAGCTAGTTTTAATTTGGTTTCACGTCATATCTACCATAACAATTTTGAAACACGGTAAGAACTTGTACTGCAGCCATTTACAGGCCTACGAGTGAAATTACACTGGTCTTGAGGTAAAGAATGCTCAAGAATGCCTGTTAAAGGGACTGTAAATCAACAGTGCAGTGGTCAAAGCACTTCTAACACTGCATTCACACTAGCACGATAGCACGGTTCGGTACAGCACGATTTGGTACAGCACGATTTGGTAAAAAGTGCTGTGTGAACTGTGACCAAACCGAGCTGGCACAATTCAAACTACAAGGCCAGCACGGTACGGTATGATAACATTCAATGTAAGCGCATAAATATATTTATTTTATAGGTCGCGTGCACCGACTGTAATGGCTGCTGTAAACTGGAGTTGCGAAGAGACCTTCAAGCTTATCAGCTTATGGAGTGAGGATGTTATTCAGCAACAATTAGAAGGTTGCTGTAGAAATAGTACTGTGGTTCGCAAAATTGCAGATGGATTAAGCGAGGGCGGTTTCACACATACCCTGGAGCAATGCAGGGACAAGATTAAAAAGCTCAAAGCAGAGTACAAAAAGATTCGTGATAAGCGAGATACTACTGGATGGGGGAGTATTTTTACGCTATGAATGAAGTAATGGCAGCTAAGCATTCAACAGAACCACCTGTCGTTGTGAAGAGCTTTTCTGACTCACAGACTGTGGACAGCCTAGGGCATGATGATACCCAGGACATGTCTGAGGGAGCAGCTAGCTATAGTGAAGGGTCCACAAGCCCTGCAACAAGTCATGCATCAGGTCACTCATCAAGTAGTAATTCATCATCACCAGGTACTGATAATGCTGCTATGGATGGTGATACACAGACTTCCGGTGGTAAAGGCAAGAAACGTAAGCTTGGCAAAAGAGAAGCCACCAATGAATTGTTTTGATAAAATGATTGAGTTGTAGGCAAAGAGCGACAGGCTAATGGTAGACTTTGAAGAGAAACGAATGAGAATTGAGGAGAGGCAAATGGAACGCGATGCCCAGATGCGCCGAGAAGAAAGGGAATTCCAATTCCAGATGATGCAAATGTTTACACGTTTTAGTGTACCTCACCACGGACCCCCACCACCACATTACTCACCTTTTAGTAGCTTTGGTCCAGATTATGATCCGGATGCAACACAAGAAGGATTATAAACCTACGTATTGTAGTTGCTGTATGTATAGGTACAATATTTTACTCAAACTGTGATAGCGTGTACATCAGTCATTCATAATACATTGTTTACTAGTTGTGTCGAAAGTATTTTATTAAAGCATTTCTCACATTTTGTGGTGGTCCAGTGGCTGTATCTCTGGCGACAGTTACTGGTTGATCATAATCACTATCCACATTCTGTACCCAAGTATCATTAAAATGTTCGCCATGGACTTCACATATATTGTGAAGGATGCAGGCAGCAGTGATGACATGTGGGATGTTATCAACATTCATGTCATTTCTCTTCATGAAACGGTGCCATCTACCCTTGAGACGACCAAATGCTATTTCAACAGTGATCCGTGCCCTGCACATTCGATAATTGTAATTTCTCTGATCACTGGTGAAGTCTGTATTGTGTGCAAAGGGCTTCATCAACCATAATTTTTCAATGGATAGGCTGAGTCACCTATCAAGTGTAGTGGAATACGAACTCCTGATACAGTAATTGTGTTGTTAGGCAAGATATGGTGGTGTTCAATGTTGTCATAGAGGGTAGATTGAGCAAACACTCTTGCATCATGGATGCTTCCTAGCCATCCTACACACACATCTAGGAAGCAGTAATTGACATCAACGACTCCTTGAATTAACATTGAATACCAACCCTTTCTATTATAATAGTCGGTATGCATGAGATTTGGGGCAGAAATTGGTATATGACAGCTATCAATAGCTCCAAAACACTGAGGGACACCCCATTTGGTTTTGAACTTTTCAACAACAGTAGATAGGCAATTATTAGTGGGGAATTTAATATACTCCTTTAACAATACATGCACTATGCAGCGACATGTTTCATGTACTATTTTGCACACAGTTGACCGTGCAATACCAAACAGGTGGGCGATTGTACGGTATTCAATTCAGGTTGCCAGACTCCAAATAGTAACAGCCACTCTGCGTTCTACGGACAAACACTTTCTCATCAGAGTATCAGTTCTTGCCAAAGCTGGAAACAATTTGCTACAAATATACAAGAACGTTTCTTTGGACATCCGAAAGTTATCTAGCCAATCTTGCTGGGTGAATGTTCTCAGAACAACATTATTCCACCACACATCAGACCTGTAAAAGACCATATCAAGATGCTACACAGTGACCAGCAATTTTATGTACATAGCTAATATACACTGATGGTAGGTAGTCAGTATTATTTCTGTGTGTTGTAGCAAATTAATAACTAAAAATGACGATAACTACGAAAAGTGTCAGAAAAATACCTCGAGGAAGAAACCCAAAAACCCCGTTGTATTAGAAAGGAGGCCACTTGAATGGCAATAGCCATAGTTAAAATTCACCGTCCCCTTGCCAAATGCCGTTTCATAGTTACAATTCGTCGTTGTGCTTTCTGAAATCTGCGACGTTGTCTTTCCATTGCTGCTCTTTTAGAGATGATCAACTTCCAGAGAAAGAGCAGTGAATAAACTTGAAAGACAATAGCAACTTCCATTGTCAGTAAGCACACTGATAATAATTACAATAATATTACTTACGCGCTTATCGCAACCAGGCCACAAAACGTGCAAGATTTTACAGTGTGAACAGGCACCACAATGGGACCGTACCGAACCGTGCTGTACCAAACCATGCTATCGTGCTAGTGTGAATGCAGTGTAAGTTTATTTCTTGGATGCTGTAAAAATGTTTAAGGGTCCAATACAGTGGATGGAAGTAGAGAAGCGTGAGGAAAAACAATTGCGATGGTACCACTGGCAAGATACACACAAGATATTATCCCTACTAGACAGAGAGGCAATTCAGGAAAGTATATCTATGATACCATTGTTTGTCTCATGGTACTACTAACCCAGCTTTGTAAACAAACCAAATTAATTTTACTTCAGTAGAGCATAATGAAGCTGTGAGCTTTGATAGTGCAAAGCACTACAGACTGAGTTACAGGTAAGTGCAGAATAACTCCACTATTGTTTTCCAGTAGAACGTTTAAGTAATCTTGGAACACTATGAAGTTGAAAAGAAGAGCTTGATATTGCCACCTGCACATTAGACTTTCACTGTTTATCTACCTTTCCCATTGTAAAGTGTGTATTAGCAGTACTTCTGGTTCTTTGTCTTACGTCAATTGTGACGTAACTAGACTTTGTGGCTTAGTATCTCGGTATAACAACATAATTGAATTATTTAAAAGGTGTTTTTGTGCAATGCATGATATTAACAACATATATATTCAATAAAATGGCAAGTGAATTTTCCATTTCAGTGGACCTTTAAATGTTGCCTCGAGTAGGTGTTGTAGCTAATTGGGAAAGCCACCAAAACTAAATACATCAATTAGCATACTATATATCCAATGAGTATGCGTCACTAATTACACTGTTCAGATCCCAAGTGATACTGGGTAAATGGAAGTCTCCAGTTATCCATATCACATCATCTATATACTTGTTGTGAATTTCCTCAACAAATTGACATAGATTATGCATATATTGTCTATCACTAGTGGGAGGTCTATATACTCTCAGAACAATCAGTCTACTATTCTTAGAAAGGTCAAGTTTTGAAAGCTATTGCATGCTTCACAGCGTGTGGAATTATCAATCTGACTACAATAAAAGCTATTAAAGGAGACAAAAAATACACCTCTATATCCATCTAATCTGTCCTTACATAAAACGTGATAGTTGTTAGGAAAAACTTACAACAAAAGAATTAACCAGGATTCTATTCCAGCAATAAAGTGGGGGCTTCTTCATTAGTAATGCACATGAATGATTCAACCTTTGACCTAATACCACTAAAATTGGTTGATAACAATTTAAATGATTTGTGACCTGTTTGATTAGTGTAATAATTAGAGGGGGTATAATTATCAGAGCAGCTAGAGGGAGTTAAAGGGTACCTCTCTGCACTATTATTCTGTATTTTATCATGTACTTTCTACCCTCATTGTTAAAGTTAGCCAACTGTTCTCTTAAATTTTTGTTTTTCTTTTGTTCAGCTGATGTCAAGTTGGGGGTAATGAAAATCTCCTTAATATCTTCGAGGTTATCTTCCTTGCACAAGTGAATTTTACTACGGAGTATAGATTACTTCTATTGGATAGTAGCCAATGTGATTTTGAGTAGCCCCTTGCAGCTTTTTGCCAAGTCTAACAGCATTTGTAACAGAACATTTTATTGCTAAGCATTTATCAATTAATAGAGGCAACTTTTTACTGTTCAGATACCATGGCAAAAGCCAAGTGGGTAAGCGATTCTTTAGTAGCTGGTGCTTTATCATATGATGTAGCCATTTCAACATATAACTGATCTCTTGGTCAAGTGACTGCAATAATTGGTTAACTTTCTTTTCCAACTGACTGTTCAAAGAGGACACACTACTCACCTTAACAGTGAGATCAAGTATCTTGTGGCTGGTTTTCTCGTGCTGCAAAGAAGGCTGCTAGCAAATGCATGGTATTCCGTCTGTCTGACTTGCTTACTTGAAATGATTTGCTCCCCATTCATATCAAGCATAAGCTATGGATGTACACAAACTATATAATTTTATTGCTCTGATTTCACCTGTGTGTTGATGCTGTCTCCAGCTGGTCCATTTCAAAGCTGGAATCTATTGCCACTTGTTTTCTAAAAAAATTTTCCTGAGTGTTACACGTGTTGTACTGTACTACACTGGTGTTTGTTGCCCTAGCATTTCCCATATCTCCAGAAAAGCAAAGCTTACAGCTTCAGGAACTCAGCCTTCAGTTGCAGCTTGGCAATGTTGCAAATGCAACAGAATTTATTCCATGTTGTTTGTTGAATGCTCAAAAACAGTTATCAACACTTCTATCAGCTCAACCCCTAATATCAAAGCAAAACTTATGTTGAGAGATTATACCACCCACAACTCAATGTGAAGTCGAAATTGTACTCAGTGGTAAGTCATATGATCGATCCACAATATGGCAGCTATGATGGATAGAGGGTAGTAGACCAATGAACTTCGTTGTATGTATAGACACATCTTTAGGTGCAGACAGATATGGATGAATTCCATAGCAGATCCAACTATTATGTTTCTGCTGAATGTTCTATTGTAGTAGTTAGGTGACTGTTCTATTAGAGAATCTCGATCTTACACACCTGCAATGCTGATCCCGGTGATCCGGACCCTTGTTGGATAACCTTTAGACAAATCAAATGATAACTCCTTGAAAAGATGGTTATATGGTGGGTTTAATAAGAATTTGTACACTATGCTAGGACATACCTTTACATACCTTTATGAAATGTTCCATAACTTTATGGCAGTTGTTCTAATCGAAGATTTTTTCGTTTCGCCATTAAATTTCAAATTAGGCCATACAAAGCACACATGATTAAACCCACAATCAAAGTTAAAGACGTGGCGAGAAGCTAGTATCCCGGTGAATAGACATTTGATCAATGTGTAGTTTTAAGCTATAGGAGGTTGAGCTATCCCATCTAATGTCACCATGTATGCATGAAATGTGTAATATGCATTCCCCAAAAGTTTCATGCACATAAGGGGGTTGGTGAAAAGCTGGACATGGTGAACTTGCCCCAAAACTAGTCAAATCCTTAAATCGTTTTTGACTAGCAGGATAATACATGCCACCACACTGTCAGAACTAAGCATTTATAAGAGTGCATTTTGCTTATTTAAGGGGTTGGTGAAAAGCTGGACATAGCCAGCTTGCCCCAAAAATTGTTGAATCCTTGAATCTTTTTGGTTGGCACATAGTACATGCCACCACAATGTCAGCCTAGCCAGCTTGCCACAAAACTTGTCAAATCCTTGAAATATTTTTGGTTGGCACACAGTACATGCCACCAGGCTGTCAGAACTAAGCATTTATAAGAGTACATTTTGCTTGTTTAAGGGGTTGGTGAAATGCTGAACATAGCCAGCTTGCCCCAAAACTTGTCAAATCCTTGAATTATTTTTGGTTGGCACACAGTACATGCCACCAGGCTGTCAGAACTAAGCATTTATAAGAGTACATTTTGCTTGTTTAAGGGGTTGGTGAAAAGCTGAACATAGCCAGCTTGCCCCAAAACTTGTCGAATCCTTGAATTATTTTTGACAGTACATGCCACCAGGCTGTCAGAACTAAGCATTTGTAGGAGTACATTTTGCTTGTTTAAGGGGTTGGTGAAAAGCTGGACATAGCCAGCTTGCCCCAAAACTTGTCGAATCCTTGAATTATTTTGGTTGCCACACAGTACATGTCACCAGGCTGTCAGAACTAAGCATTTATAAGAGTACATTTTGCTTGTTTAAGGGGTTGGTGAAAAGCTGAACATAGCCAGCTTGCCCCAAAACTTGTCGAATCCTTGAATTATTTTTGACAGTACATGCCACCAGGCTGTCAGAACTAAGCATTTGTAAGAGTACATTTTGCTTGTTTAAGGGGTTGGTGAAAAGCTGGACATAGCCAGCTTGCCCCAAAACTTGTCGAATCCTTGAATTATTTTGGTTGCCACACAGTACATGTCACCAGGCTGTCAGAACTAAGCATTTATAAGAGTACATTTTGCTTGTTTAAGGGGTTGGTGAAAAGCTGAACATAGCCAGCTTGCCCCAAAACTTGTCGAATCCTTGAATTATTTTTGCTTGCCCCAAAACTTGTCGAATCCTTGAATTATTTTTGGTTGGCACACAGTACATGTCACCAGGCTGTCAGAATTGCGTATTTATAAGAGTACATTTTACTTCTTTAAGGGGTTGGTGAATAGCTGAACATAGCCAGCTTACTCCAAAACTTGTCGAATGCTTGTGTTTGGCAGATAGTACATACCACCAGGCTGTCAGAATTAGGCACTTAAAAGGGGGCAGAAAGCAGCAGACATTGGTTGAAGGGACAAGGCATCAGAACATTAAGCTGTGTGAAGACTGGACTTGAATTGTGGTTTGTTCCAAGTATTAAATGTCACCAGGCTGTCAAGTAAGTATTTATAAGGGTGCAAGGGTGCATTACCTGCAGGAACAATGCAGCAATGTTGATAGGTGATGTAGTTGAGGTTGATGAAAAGCTTGATATTGCCAACTAAGCTTGAATTGTTAGTTGTCAAGTAGTATTGCTGTTGGATCTAAGGATTTGTAAGGATGCATTTTGCTACTTTAGAATGATAAAAGTAGCAAATATTGGTAGGTTCAGTTTGCGGTCAGTGAACTGCTGTTGCTTGGTATGGAAGGGAAGTTGGAGGATTAGTTGAAAGTTGGAGGATTAGTTTTGGGTTGGTTGTGCATTTGTGGACAAGCCAGCCATATTTGATGTAATGCTGTTGTGTAATATACCATGGCTAGGCTGCTGTTGTTGGGGACAAGGCTAGGTTGGGGACAAGGCTGCTGTTGTTGGGGACAAGGCTAGGTTGGGGACAAGGCTGCTGTTGTTGGGGACAAGGCTAGGTTGGGGACAAGGCTGCTGTTGTTGGGGACAAGGCTAGGTTGGGGACAAGGCTGCTGTTGTTGGGGACAAGGCTGCTGTTGTTGGGGACAAGGCTAGGTTGGGGACAAGGCTGCTGTTGTTGGGGACAAGGCTAGGTTGGGGACAAGGCTGCTGTTGTTGGGGACAAGGCTAGGCTGCTGTTGTTGGGGACAAGACTAGGCTGCTGTTAGGGACAAAGCTACTGTTTTTGAGGATAAGGCTTTGCTTTTATTGTTGAGGACAGGGCTTCTGTTGTTGGGGACAAGGCTGCTGTTGTTGAGGACAAAGCTGCTGTTGTTGGGGACAAGGCTAGGCTGCTGTTGTTGTGGACAAGGCTGCTGTTGTTGAGGACAAGGCTGGCTGCTGTTATTGGGGACAAGGCTAGGCTGCTGTTGTTGGGGACAAGGCTAGGCTGCTGTTGTTGGGGACAAGGGTGCTGTTGTTGGAGACAAGTCTAGGATGCTGTTGTTGGGGACAATGCTGCTGTTGTTTGGGGACAAGGGTGCTGTTGTTGGAGACAAGGGTGCTATTGTTGGAGACAAGTCTAGGATGCTGTTGTTGGGAACAAGGCTACTGTTGTTGGGGACAAGGCTACTGTTGTTGGTGACAAGGGTGCTATTGTTGGAGATAAGTCTAGGATGCTGTTATTGGGGACAAGTCTAGGATGCTGTTGTTGGGGACAAGGCTAGGATGCTGTTGTTTGGGGACAAGGCTAGGATGCTGTTGTTTGGGGACAAGGCTGCTGTTGTTGGGGACAAGGGTGCTGTTGTTTGGGGACAAGGCTAGGATGCTGTTGTTTGGAACAATGCTGCTGTTGTTTGGGGACAAGGGTGCTGTTGTTGGGGACAAGGCTAGGATGCTGTTGTTTGGAACAATGCTGCTGTTGTTGGGGACAAGGGTGCTGTTGTTTGGGAACAAGGCTAGGATGCTGTTGTTTGGAACAATGCTGCTGTTGTTTGGGGACAAGGCTGCTGTTGTTGGGGACAAGGGTGCTGTTGTTGGGGACAAGGCTAGGATGCTGTTGTTTGGAACAATGCTGCTGTTGTTTGGGGACAAGGCTGCTGTTTTTGAGGACAAGGGTGCTGTTGTTGGGGACAAGGCTAGGATGCTGTTGTTTGGAACAATGCTGCTGTTGTTGGGGACAAGGGTGCTGTTGTTTGGGGACAAGGCTAGGATGCTGTTGTTTGGAACAATGCTGCTGTTGTTTGGGGACAAGGCTGCTGTTGTTGGGGACAAGGGTGCTGTTGTTTGGGGACAAGGCTAGGATGCTGTTGTTGGGGACAAGGCTAGGATGCTGTTGTTTGGGGACAAGGCTGCTGTTGTTGGGGACAAGGGTGCTGTTGTTTGGGGACAAGGCTAGGATGCTGTTGTTTGGAACAATGCTGCTGTTGTTTGGGGACAAGGCTGCTGTTGTTGGGGACAAGGGTGCTGTTGTTGGGGACAAGGCTAGGATGCTGTTGTTTGGAACAATGCTGCTGTTGTTTGGGGACAAGGCTGCTGTTTTTGAGGACAAGGGTGCTGTTGTTGGGGACAAGGCTAGGATGCTGTTGTTTGGAACAATGCTGCTGTTGTTTGGGGACAAGGCTGCTGTTGTTGGGGACAAGGGTGCTGTTGTTTGGGGACAAGGCTAGGATGCTGTTGTTGGGGACAAGGCTAGGATGCTGTTGTTTGGGGACAAGGCTGTTGTTGGGGACAAGGGTGCTGTTGTTTGGGGACAAGGCTAGGATGCTGTTGTTTGGAACAATGCTGCTGTTGTTTGGGGACAAGGCTGCTGTTTTTGAGGACAAGGGTGCTGTTGTTGGGGACAAGGCTAGGATGCTGTTGTTTGGAACAATGCTGCTGTTGTTTGGGGACAAGGCTGCTGTTGTTGGGGACAAGGGTGCTGTTGTTTGGGGACAAGGCTAAGATGCTGTTGTTTGGAACAATGCTGCTGTTGTTTGGGGACAAGGGTGCTGTTGTTTGGGGACAAGGCTAAGATGCTGTTGTTTGGAACAATGCTGCTGTTGTTTGGGGACAAGGGTGCTGTTGTTGGGGACAAGTCTAGGATGCTGTTGTTGGGCACAATGCTGCTGTTGTTTGGGGACAAGGGTGCTGTTGTTGGGGACAAGTCTAGGATGCTGTTTGGGGACAAGGGTGCTGTTGTTGGAGACAAGGGTGCTATTGTTGGAGACAAGTCTAGGATGCTGTTGTTGGGACAAGGCTGCTGTTGTTGGGGACAAGGCTAGGATGCTGTTGTTTGGGGACAAGGCTGCTGTTTTTGAGGACAAGGGTGCTGTTGTTGGGGACAAGGCTAGGATGCTGTTGTTTGGAACAATGCTGCTGTTGTTTGGGGACAAGGGTGCTGTTGTTGGGGACAAGTCTAGGATGCTGTTGTTGGGCACAATGCTGCTGTTGTTGGGCACAATGCTGCTGTTGTTTGGGGACAAGGGTGCTGTTGTTGGGGACAAGTCTAGGATGCTGTTGTTGGGCACAATGCTGCTGTTGTTTGGGGACAAGGGTGCTGTTGTTGGAGACAAGGGTGCTATTGTTGGAGACAAGTCTAGGATGCTGTTGTTGGGGACAAGGCTACTGTCGTTGGGGATAAGGCTACTGTTGTTGGGGACAAGGCTACTGTTGTTTGGGGACAAGGCTACTGTTGTTGGGGATAAGGCTACTGTTGTTGGGGACAAGGCTACTGTTGTTGGTGACAAGGGTGCTATTGTTGGAGATAAGTCTAGGATGCTGTTATTGGGGACAAGTCTAGGATGCTGTTGTTGGGGACAAGAGTGCTGTTGTAGGAGACAAGTCTAGGATGCTGTTGTTGGGGACAAGGGTGCTGTTGTTTGGGGACAAGGGTTGGGGACAAGACTAGGATGCTGTTGTTTGGGGACAAGACTAGGATGCTGTTGTTTGGGGACAAGGCTGCTGTTGTTGGGGACAAGGATACTGTTGTTTGGGGACAAGGCTAGGATGCTGTTGTTTGGAACAATGCTGCTGTTGTTTGGAACAATGCTGCTGTTGTTTGGAACAATGCTGCTGTTGTTTGGAACAATGCTGCTGTTGTTTGGGGACAAGGCTAGGATGCTGTTGTTTGGGGACAATGCTGCTGTTGTTTGGGGACAAGGCTGCTGTTGTTGAGGACAAGGGTGCTGTTGTTTGGGGACAAGGCTAGGATGCTGTTGTTTGGGGACAAGGGTGTTGTTGGGGACAAGGGTACTGTTGTTTGGGGACAAGGCTAAGATGCTGTTGTTTGGAACAATGTTGCTGTTGTTTGGGGACAAGGGTGCTGTTGTTTGGGGACAAGGCTAGGATGCTGTTGTTTGGAACAATGTTGTTGTTGGGGACAAGGCTGTTGTTGGGGACAAGGCTGCTGTTGTTGGGGACAAGGGTGCTATTGTTGGAGACAAGTCTAGGATGCTGTTGTTGGGGACAAGGGTGCTATTGTTGGAGACAAGGGTGCTATTGTTGGAGACAAGTCTAGGATGCTGTTGTTGGGGACAAGGCTGCTGTTGTTGAGGACAATGCTGCTGTTGTTTGAGGACAAGGCTGCTGTTGTTGGGAACAATGCTGCTGTTGTTTGGGGACAAGGCTAGGCTGCTGTTGTTGGGGACAAGGTCACTGGTTTTGTGGACAAGGTTGCTGGTTTTGTGGACAAGCCTTCTATTGTTGGGGACAAGGCTTCTGTTGTTGCGGACAAGTGAAAGTTTGGAATACTGGCTAGAGTGGAATGGAAAGTGAGCAAGTATGACGGTTAAAAGTGAAAAACTGTTGTAAGGATAAACTATTGAGTGGGAATGGCAACTAAGGCAAAAGGACTTTTAGGGGACAAGGCGTTTTAGGGGACAAGGCGTTTTGTGGGACAAGGCGTTTTGTGGGACAAGGTATTTTGTGGGACAAGGCATTTTGGGACAAGGCATTTTGTGGGACAAGGCATTTTGGGACAAGGCATTTTGTGGGACAAGGCATTTTGGGGACAAGGAATTTTAGGGGACAAAGAGATATGTAAAAATGTTTCATAGCACATGGATAAGTATCACATACTTTTCAGATTTGTTAGTTGCATTTAATACTGCTCACTTTCCATTCCACTCAACTGCAACTGATACAATCTAAAAGATGTGTGAATACTGTCTAACCATTTTCCCTCAACATTGAGGAGAGGAGACACTGTTATCTACTACAAAGTTCTCCTTTTGCTGGTCATGGTGTACGCCTCCCCGTGGTGCCAGTGGTAACTGACATTTTCACAAAGTGTCAGGCTAAAGGTACACCAACAGTTCATAAAATCTATTGAGAGGAGGAGAGCTCCACTCGGTCCATGGAGGTGTGCTGCCGGCGCCATGTCGGGTGCAGCACTCAAATCAGGGGACATTTCTCTTGCGACCGTCCCCTGGGCCTCGGACCGAGTTTTCCTCCTTTTGACTTTTTCATTTTGGCAATTTGAGCAGTATCGGTGTCATTGTATTTTGTGTTGGTCGAAATGTTGACAACTTCTGACGGTGGATCTCTTGGCTCGTGCATCGATGAAGAACGCAGCAAGCTGCGATACGTAGTGTGAATTGCAGAATTCAGTGAATCATCGAGTCTTTGAACGCAAATGGCGCTCCCGGGGTCTCCTCGGGAGCAGGTCTGTCCGAGCGTCTGCCAACCATAAGTCCTCGCCGGGTGCGAGGAGATTGGGGAACTGTGGTGTCGCGTGATTTGTGCACGCCACACTCCCTGAAGATTCCACGACCGGTGTGGTTGCCCGCCGTACGAGTCGGTCGGTGACAACGGTGCACAGTGTTGTCCTGCCGTGCTCGTGCGCGTGGATTG